>NC_091435.1:141117030-141435716 GCF_964237555.1 Oryctolagus cuniculus | reverse complement strand
ACAGAATCCAGCACCCCAACCGGGACTAGAACCCGGGGTACCAGCACCGCAGGCAGAGGATTAGCCAAGTGAGCCGCGGTCCCGGTCTCTCTCTCAAACTTTCTAACAATAGCTGCCTCATACATATTCTCTTGCCAATTCTTTAGGAAAAATCACACTTTGTTTGTCTTGGTATTCATCTTATTATGAGCAGGTATGATTTTATGATCCTATTTTATACTTTAATTGATGATTCATATTTCTTCTATTAATAGCTTATTTCTTTTGCCCATTTTTGTTGTTAAGATATAGAACTTTTCTTTATAGCTTTGAAATCAGTTTTCATATTAAGGATTTTAGCCTTTACTCTGTCAAATAAATTATTTTCTCTAGTTTTAAAATTTATCTTGTGACCTTGTTTGTCATAATTTTTCCCTCACAGAAAGTCCTTTGCCTTTATTACCTCAAAATTATAAAAAAGATTTACTCACATTTGTGTTCAGCATTTCTGTGCCATGTTATGCGTAAATAAATCTTCAGTCCGGCTCTGATTCATTTTGATCTAAACAGTGATGGAAAACTCCTTGACTTACTCACCGGCCCCAACTCTTACTTCTCTGTCGAAGAGTCCACTCGGGGCTTTAATGCAGCCTCTGCACCTGCACCGATTCGTGAATTCTCCACACTTCTCCCCTGGGCAGTCTGTCTATAACCCACAGCTCCATGGCCATAACTGCCTCGCAACCTGGAAGGGCATCGCCCTTCTCCTCACTCTTCCTGTCCTGAAGTCACTGGGGAATCCTCACATCTGAGGATGTGGGAAATGGAATTAAAAGAGTAGTTTATTTTGGTGCAAAAAATATTTCAAATCCATGCATACTTTTTTCACAATATGAATTTGTCAGGAGATTTTTGAAGACTGTTAGAATGGGTGGATTTAAGTTTTTTTTTTTTATCACAGTAAATATTGGGATAGGTATTTAGCCTAGTAATTAGGACACAGGTTAAGATGTCCATGTCTCACGTTAGAGTGCCTGGATTTAATTCCTGGCTCTAGCAGCTGACTCCAACTTCCTGCTAAATGCAGACCTTGGGAAGCAGCAGTGGAGGCTCCTGTAATTAAACTCTGGCCACCCATGTGGGAGACATGGATTGAGTTCCAGGCCCTGGCATTGGCCCTGGCCCATCCCTGGCTGTTGCAGGCATTTGGAAGTGAATTTCTAAATGGAGGCTCTGTGTGTGTCAAAGAAATAAATAAAAACAAGTAAACTTTTAATTCCTTTCTTTCCACCAACTTTTTAAAGTACCTTCATATTTATTCTTCAATGTGATCTTGTGATCTTTAGAATCTCTGAGTCGGTTCCACCCTGTTGGAAAATTAATAGTGATGGTGAGTGCAGATTTAAGATATTGACAGATACTGGTAAATTGCTCTCTGGGAAGCTTGGACTAATTTATATCTCCCTAATTTCCTCATACTTGGGCTCCCATCAGTCATTATCTCTCTCTACTTGCATTGCCACACAGGGAGTGGCATCCCATTGTCATTTCAATTCTGCATTTCTTTGATTGCTGGTGAGCTTGAACATCTTTTCCAATGTTTACAGCTCACCTGTTTTGTATTTCCTGGATTGCCCAATTCTCACCCTTTCCTACTTTAATTGGGGTGCTCATCATTTTCTTATTGATCCATAAGATTTGTTTATAAGTTTAATGCCAACCCTTTACATAAGCCTCAATGCAATTCTGAAAAATATAGATGCCTTTTCACTTTGCTTTCCCTGTGGAGTCTTTTTAAACTTTCATGTTGTATTTGACCCATAATTGGAGCTTAATAAATATGTATTTGACGTTGAATTAATGAAATCAAAACTCCCAATGATTTCTCTATGGCTTCTGCTCTGATCACCTCCAGTGAGGGCTATGTTTTGTTATTTCTAATCATGGCCAAGGCCATCCCCTCACATCTGGTTTTCCTCATCACCTCCTTGTTAGTAGAGAGGAAAGAAGTAAGAAGGAGAATTCAGGTTCAGGTCTTAAGGGCAGGAGGGAGAAGAAGAGCATGCTGGGTGGAGCCAGCAGGAGTGGTCAGGCCCACCCCACAGGCAGCCTGCAGTGGGCTCAGCCACGGTGGACAGAAGCGTGATGGGCACCGGGAACCATTCCAGAGGGTGCCCGATTCCCTAAAACGTGAACATGTGCACTTCCCAGCTGCTCTTTTCTGAAGAGCTCTCTGGCCACTTCTTGGAGTAATTAACTTCTTACTCATAGTTTGACTAATTAAGAAACCCTTGGACTCAGTTAGGTTTGTTGGGCAGCTTTTCGTGGTCAGTGTGGCATTCAGTCAGCATGGACTCCGAGACTCCGCCTCGCCCACGAATTGCACAGCCAAGTGCTGGTGGAGCAGACTCTCACGCCCGCTGCTCGGAGGCAGGTGCAGGGGGCACCACCACCTCTGGCATGGAGATCATGTCCAGTGCTGGTCGTTATCCTGCTTGTAGGGGCCTTGGCATTGCAGCCTCCTCTCCCACAGATGCCCACCCACAGCTTAGCTTGGCTCGCAGTGTGAGCTGGGGCAGTAATCACCACCCAGCACAGTGCTCAGCAGCATCCTTTCTTTCTCTGTGGCAGGAAGGGGCCAGATGAGATTGTAGGCTTTGCAAGCTAAGATGCAAAATTGAGGAACTCTTCTGAAAGAGTGGAATCTTTAAAATCTAGAAAATCTAGAAGCCACTCTGAGCTCACAGGCCATATATAAACAGGGTTTGGGGCTGGATGCGGCCCGCAGACTGTAATTTTCTGATCCCCAGCATGTAGCACTAGGACTGGTTAGCAGATGACAAAACAGAGGCTTGGGCAGTCTGTGAGTCTACCTTAAGTGATTCGTTTTTGAGAATGTAGGGGCTTCCAAGTTCCATCGTGATAGCTAAACCTAGCATTCATTCATGCATGCATTCATTCCTCCACAATTAACTCAGCTTCTATGTGGTAGGCCTTATGCCAAGAGATAGGATGATGTAAAGAACAGCATTTAAGTCTCTGGCCGTGAGTTAGGCCTGCACACAGTCCCTTGCCCTGCTGCATACACGCTGGGGGACCCTCGTCAAGTCGTTTAATAACTGAGCCTCTGGTTTCTCACCTGGAAGATGGACCTTATGTATTCTTTAAGAATACAGAAAACAGTTCATTGGCCTGCTGTAAATACGTAAGGAAATAATCTATGCAGAGTCCTTCAAAGATGCCTGGAAAACAGCATCCATAGGTATGGAACAAAACAACAGCAATAGCGGTGACTTAGGCCGGCCTGTGGGCCTTCAGGGACTCATAGTCTAGAAGGAGGAAGCGTAGAAGCCATGGCTGCAGTACACTGTGATAAGACATGCGGCAGGGGGAGGCATGGCTGTGGGTGTCTGGGGTGGGTGGGGAGTGTTTGTGCGGGGAACACATCCCGCACAAGGGCAGGCAGCACCCAGCAGCTGCAGAGCCCAGCTGGAAGTGCCTGGGATTCATTCATTCATTCAGGAGCCCTTGGGCAGTGTACTTCCTCGGAAAGCTGACTGCCCAGGGGGCAGCAGCTGGGGGTGGGGTGAGGGCGATTAACACCCAAGGAGCCAGAATACAAGACCGGAGCCAGGGAAATGCAAATCAGCTAGAGGGTGGGAGATCCCACCAGCAGGATAAAGGCAAGGCACCCCTTCAGACCTGAGCAGAAGCTGGGGTGTGGGATCTGAGGCCCGGGAATGGGCTGAATGCAAATATCTGCAGCCACTTTAAGGAACAGAGACTCTCTGAGGAGTGCCTGCCCTAGTGGTGGCCATGTGGTGAGCACCCAGTTCAAGCCTGGCTCTCAGCTTCGCACCCTGCGCCTAGGTCTCTGCACCCACCATCCCCTTCACTCTGTAGGAGCTTGGATGCCCACTGTACCCTCACTCAGCTAAGAGCTACAGGTTCCTAACAGCCCAGAGCCAAATGCTCCTGCATGCAGGAAGTCCTGTATTACTCCAGCACACAGTTTCCAGTAATTGCAGCATGTGGCCCTACTGAATGGGAACCCGCTCTATCTGGGCAAGAGAGAGCCATACCCTGGACAGCCACTCACCAGAACTGACTTGAGTACTTACCTGGGCTCCCAAGCCTTTCCCTTCACCAAACCTACAGGAGCCCACACAACAACACGTTTTAAAGATTAGTCTCAAATGGAAACCACATTACATAATAAACACACATATGATCAGTGTGTGGCTACATGCATGTTCCAAGAGAGAGTTTGTATGGAACGCAGCTGGAGTGACTGCTGTGTTGACGGCAGTCATAGTTCACTGGGAAAGTGCAGCCCCGGACCAGGTGTAGGGAGTGTGTGTGTGTCCTCCTGTCCGGATGCCCTTCTGTCTGCTCCACCGGTGTCTCCGGGTCAGTCCCTGGTCTTTGTCTACTCCCCAGGCTTACCTGCATTCTGCTTTGCTCTGCTCGTGGAAGGATAGGAAAGGGATCTGCAGAGACAGCTCAGTCTCTGTGGACTGCTGCCTGCTGACCACGCTGCATGCGGTGTCTTTATTACCGGCTTCGTGACACTGGCGAGTTGCCCCTAGTTCGGTGTGCATGGACATGTGCAGTTGGAGAACTTGGTATAAGCTATGCAGACCTGCTCGCTGAAGCTTGAGGCCGTGAAGGTTTCCTTTTCTCCTCTCCTGCAGAACTAATATATTCGTTGAATGGCTGGAAGAACGCCACATGTGATGATGGGATATTTTGTGCAGCTTTGCCTTTTGATGCAAAAAGAACAACTTTGATATTGTGAATAATCTGAAAATGTTTTCCTCCTGTTGTTGAGCAAACTACAGCTCTTGGCTTCATCACTGGGAGCTGTTGCCCAGAAAGTGGTCTCCTCCCCGCCCCCCACCTGTATAGAATTTGCTGTTTAATTATCGCTGGAGGTTAGGAGCAAAATATGCAGTTTAGTAAATAACTCGAGGGATCCCTCTGCATGCTAATGCATAGAGAGCCAGGCCTTGGTGCAGGGCTGCACGGAGATTAGGCCGCCATGAATAATGATGATCAGGAGTTTGGTGGGTCTTGCTGGATCCTTAATGCTGCTTAACAGTTCAGCCAAAATCTCCGTGGGCCCCTGCTCTCCCACCTGCCTCGCTTCCTTCATGGGAAACTTGCTGAATTCTTCCTCAGTGCCGAGGCCTCTCGTGGGCATTGAGAATGCAGGAGTGAGAGCCACTCAGCTGGTTTCTGGAAGTACCGGGACCTATGGTTACAGTACTAGGTGACTGGTGCTAGGATGAAGGCTGGCCCAGTTCCTTTGGGGTCAAGGCTCTGACCGGGCTTCCCAGAGAAAGCGTCCTGGAGATGGGACTGAAGCAAAAGGGGAGAATGTCTCTCCTCCCCCTGTTTTTTTTTTTTTCCCTTTCTAACAAAGGAAAGTCTTTCTCATGAGATTGGCTGGTGCCCACCCACACTAGGTGAGTGACCTCCACCAAGTCCACCAGTTCAAATGCGAATTTCGCAGACACACCCAGAAATAGTGTTTAACCTGGGTGCCCCATGGTCCAGTTCACATGAAACCTAAAACTGACCATCACAAGGTCATTTCTATCCATACTTAACCTTATTAGACAGGAAAGCTGGTATTTTCAAAGATATTAATTTAATTCATTTTAAAGGTTAGTAACAAACTCAGGGCTGTTAACATAAATCTTTTATGAAAAAATGACTGTTTTCTAAAGCAAGGTGAGTCTGGTGGGAAGAGTAGCATTGCTTTACATTAGCACAAGTCTCTTTACTGTTTAGCTTAATAGAATCAGCAGGATTCTTCATTCTGCTGTTCTGTTTGCCCTGCTGCAAGAATGAACCTCATGTGGCTTTGTTAAAACCTCACTGGACATCCATGGGAGAGTAGACTGAAACCAACAAATAACATCTTAAAGTAATTATAAAATGATTTTGATTTCATAGAATTCTTTCCTCCCAAAAAGGGCCACCAGGAATCCCAGGGTTCCCTGGACTTTGCTTTGAGAATTTCTGTTGTAGAGGCAAGACACTCAAGGAGTCACAGTTGCCCAACTTGCCCAGCTTTCGGAGGCTGTAAGTGGTTCCGCCGCTGCTGTGTCCAGCCACCATCAGGCAAATGGGAAACATGCGAGGGCATTCTCGGGACAGCAGTGGAATTTCCTGAAACCCTTTCAGTTATTTTTTATAGGAGAGTTTTTTGGATGCCGTTTAAGATGCACAGGTTTGCCCAAAAACTCCAGGCCTCTGTTTAAAACAAATGCATTAAGACGGTAAATAGAAAAAATAATGTGTGCATAGGTTGAACCTTGTTTTTCATCAATAATGTGTTTTCTATACTGTTACATAGAAGAACATTAACCTTCATTTGGTTAAGAAGCCATTAGGCTTACATCTTTATATGTAGAACAATGTGATTATCTGAGGCTTGGTTGGATTTTGTTAGTTTTTAATCTTGGGTTTTTTTTTTCCCTTTAAAAAACAAAAAGCATTCCAGAACCAGGACTGTGACTGTATTATTGCAAGGCTGGGTGAGTTGTCAGAGGGCCCTGATGCAGGAGACCACTTGTTAACTGTGCTGACACACAGCGTCCATATTTATGAGCTCCATAATTGAATAAAGATGGGTTTGTAGGTGGAAAAAGAGAGTGACAGAGAAAATGGTGAATAACTGTGTTCATTTGACTCCCTTGGGATCGGGCTTGTTTTCTGCTTCCTTGCTATTAATGAAAAGAAATCCAATTTGTTCTACATGGTGAGATTTGTAATTTAGATGCTTATTAATTCTGGATTCGCACAGGAGTTCTTTGAAAAATATGGTCTTCAAAGCATTTGCTCTCAAAGGCCAGTAATCCTTGGCTGAAAACAAGGCAAACATGTGTGGCTAAAATGCTCTCTGTGTTTAACACAAGTTTATCGAGTACCTGCCATGCACAGAGTTCTGATCTAGATGTTGGCGTGTTTGGGGGTGTAGGAAAAATGCCTTCACCATGGCCTGCTGTTCAGCTGGGAGAGCAAGGGGGGCATGGACAGGAGAACATTGCACTAGGATGGACCTCGCGAGCTGGGTGGAGATGGGATGGTGTGGGCCCAGTGTGGAACCCAGTATGCTCAGTTATCCAAATAAGGGCTCTGGTGTTCTGGTGAGAGCAAGGGCTGGGTCAGTCCCAGAGGTGGTGCAGGATTGTCCTCCCTCAGCTGTTGCTGTGTTCCAGCTCTATGCAGTCCAGGAGTGCACACAGCGTGTGGTCAAGAGCAGGGCAAGGGCTGTGACCTTGAAGACAGTGCAGTGTCCTGGGAGAAGCACATGATGACAGGAAACACTCCATTCTGTGACTAACATCCTGTTCCTCTCCAGGGTACCTGGCTCAGTGTTGGGTGCACAGTGGGTGCTTGGTCAACACTTCCCCAACCAATCCAGTGCAGGAGTCATGTGCTAGTCCCTGCTCTGCCACCATCCAACCTTGGGAGTTTCGCCAAGTAATTTGACTTCATTGCACAGTTTTTCACTTACAAAAGAAGAAGAATCTCTAACTAATCCAGATTTTTTCCAGGTGTGATTACCAAATCCTCCAAACCTAGGGTTCTCTACAGTTTCCAAAATTTATTTGTTTAAGAAGCAGAGTGACGCAGCATGGCAGAGAAGGAAAGACAGAGAGAAAGATTATCCGTCTTCTGGCTCACTCCCCACATGGCCACAACAGCCAGGTTTGGGCACGGTGAAGCCGGGAGCCAAGGACTCCATCTGGGTATCACAGAAAGTGTGGCAGGAACCCAAGCACTTGGGCCATCACCTGCTGCCTTCCCAGGCACACTTGCAGGGAGATGGGTCCAAATCAGAACAGCCAGGACTCGAACCAGCACCCTAGTTGAGGATGCCAGTCAGTCCACTGTGCCACAGTAGCGGTTCCTTTTTCCAAATTTAAAAGCTACCCAGCTGAAGGTCACCTGTGGCCAAGGAGGCAGTGGTGGCTTCTGTAAAGCTTGTCAGAACAAACTTGAGCCCGATGGGGCCATTTGGTCGTTGTGTCCTGGCTCCAGCAACTCCAGGGCCCTAGAAGAGGCACCTGCTGTGTCCTGGGAGGAGCCAACCTGCTCTGGCTAGACACACAGAGGAGAGCAGCCACGTCCAGGAATCCTGCTGTTGACTTCCAAGGGGCCACCATCGAAAGAGCAGAGCCCAGGGCTTTGATACTTTTTCAGCCCAGAGTCTTGGAGGGAAACGAAGCCCACAGCAGTGCCAGTTTTTCCTCTATATTATGGGAGCTATTTCTTTCTCTAAGTCTCGTTTCCTTTGTCTTTGAAATGGCAATCGGAAAGCAGACCCATTGGGGCGGGTTGGAGGGATTAAATGTCACATTATGTGGAGCACTCAGAAAAGCATAGGTGTGAGGGACTCTGTTATATCAGAGATAACCAAGAGGGGAGGTGAGACAGCTCCTGCTGTGACAGCCTGCAACTTCCTGTCTCTGAATTTTCTGACGGCTGTGTCCATCCTCAAAGCTGTTGCTGTTTCGTTCCTCATCACTGGAAATCTGAAATGCTGGTTCAATTTCAGATGAAGCCGTTGCTGATGGTGGGGCTCTGAACCTCTGTGTCATCATCTGTTCAGACCCCCGTAAGTGCAGTCACTTGTTACTTTAAAAGGCAAATAAGTACTGAAAAGTTGCGGCACTGGGCAGTGCTTTCATTGTGTGAACATCAGACAGTGCAAGTACACAGACCCAGGTGGCACAGCTTCCCACGCACTTGGGCTAAATAAGTGGTCTATCTAGCTCTCTCTACATGAGTACACACACACACATTTCTATTTATCCAAGTTTCTATGTTTATATATCTATAACTACATGCAGAGTTTGCGAGATAGCTATGTAGATAAAGGTATAGACATATTATTGCCTTAGGGCCATGACAAACAAAACAGCGTGAGATTAAATCAAGCTCAAGACTGAGGGATACATTCAAGAGACAGTGTGATACAACTTACTGTTTTACAGTAAACTTTTTTACAAAGTAGAGAGAATACACTCAAATAATGATAAAGGGATGATAATTTCATAAACTGGTAATACAGTTGTTTATTATCATTATCCAGTATGAGGTGTACACAATGGTATGTGCTCTACCTTCATCTGACTGGCGGTACAGTGGGTTTGTTTAGACCACCATCAACACATGTGAGTAATACACTGTGCTAGGACCACATCGTAGCTAGGAGGCCACTAGACAATAGGCATTTTGCAGATCGGTCATAATGTTATGAGAGCACTGTGGTGTATAGGTCCCAGCGTTGGCTGGAATAGAGATAGGGAGTGTGTACTACGTAATGCACTGGGTGTGTTGAACAACTGGGATTTATTTCTCATGGTTCTGCAGGCTTCAGAGCCCAATATCAGGATGCTAACCAATTCAGATCCTGCTGCAGGTTCTCCTCCTGGCGTGCGGATGTCTGCCTGCCGCCTCCTGCTGCGTGTTCACACAAGGAGAGAGTGTGCTCTACCTTCCTTTTTGGAGAGATGCCAATTCCACCATGAAGCCCCACCTTATGATCTCACCTAAACCCAATCACCACTTTTTTTTGAAGATTGATTTATTTATTTAAAAGGCAGAGTTACAGAGAGGCAAGGGCAGAAGCAGAGAGAGGGAGGGGGGTGGGGGAGAGAGATCTTCCATCTGCTGGTTCATTTCCCCAATCAGCTGCCATGGCTGGATCTGCTCCAATCTGAAGCCAGGAGACAGGAGCCACAAGCTTCTTCTGGGTCTCCCATGCAGGTACAGGGGCCCAAGGACTTGGGCTATCTTCTACTGCTTTCCCAGGCCATAGCAGAGAGCTGGATTGGAAGTGGAGCAGCCGGAACTTGAATCAGCACCCATATGGGATGCCAGCATTGTAGGCAGAGGCTTTACCTGCTATGCCATCTGCCGGCCCCATCAATCACTACTTCTAAATACCATCCTGTTGGCAGTTAAGGCTCCAAAGTAGGAATTGGAGGTGTGGGTACAAACACTCCATCTGTAACAACCCGTGCGGACAGCAAACAAAGCTACTGCATCCCCAGGGCTGGGGTAGGACGGAGAAAGGAGTCACGTCGTCAACTGAGTCGGTGCAGCAGGAGGAGGCAGGGACGTCTACTAAGTGAAAGTCGGCTTTGGATCCAGGCTGCTCTGAGCCCCAGTCCCAGACCCATCACACCCTGCTAGTGTCACCTTGGTGAAACACCCAGCTCTCTGTCCCAGGGAGGAACAGGCAACAGTTATTCCTGTTGTTCTAAGTCCAGAGCACAATAACTGATGGCACTTGTCCAGTGCCCTGCGTGTCACATGACACATACACCATACAGGATGGTTTGCTTTTCCCAGAACAATGAGGTCAGGTTAGCTGTGACACACATACACACACACACACAGTGCTACTCTTGCCCTTCTTCCCTGCCTCCCCCCACCCCACCCCACCACCTGGAGGACTAATCACCAGGAAGCCTGCAGTCTGTGCCGTAAAATGGATTCAAGCTGTCACCGTGTGAGACAGGGTCAGAAGGGGCTCCGTTTGTGCATTAATAGCCTGGTGATGCTCCTTTCCAATAAAGAATTGAATTCACCATGGCAGACTTACTTCCAGAAACCAAAGCACTTCCTTCAAACCCCAGAGCTTCCATGTAACGGCTTCTTTTTTAAAAAAGATGTATTTATTGGGGCTGGTGCTGTGGCACAGCAGGTTAACATCCTAGCCTACAGTGCTGGCATCCCATATGGGCGCCAGTTCTAGTCCTGGATGCTCCACTTCCAATCCAGCTCTCTGCTATGGCCTGGGAAAGCAGTGGAAGGTGGTCCAAGTCCTTGGGCCCCTGCACCCACGTGGGAGACCCAGAAGAAGCTCCTGGCTCCTGGCTTCAGATTAGCGCAGTTCCAGCTGTTGTGGCTATCTGGGGAGTGAACTAGTGGATGAAGACCTCTCTCTCTCTCTCTCTGTCTCGCTTATCTCTGTGCAACTCTTTCAAATACATACATACATACATACATATTTTTTAAAGGTGTGTTTATTTATTTGAAAGTTGGAGTGAGAGAGAGAGAAAGAGAGAGAGAGAGGTCTTCAATCCACTGGTTCTCTCACTAAATAGCCACAACAGCAGTGGCTGGGCCAGGCAGAAGCCAGGAGCTGGAAGCTTCCTCCAGGTCTCCACATGAGTACAGGGGCACAAGGACTTGGGTCATCTTCAGCTGACTTCCCAGATGCACCAGCAAGGAGCTGGGTCCTAATGGAGTAGTCAGGACTTGAATCAGTGCCCATATGGGATGCTGTTTCTGCAGGCTGTGGCCCAATCCGCTATGCCACAGCACTGGCTCCTAAAGTCCTCTATTGCTATTTATGGTTGCGTCAGGTTGAAGGCATCTCAGCTCCCTTTCTACAAAACAAAGTAGATTTTTCATTTTGTTCCTTTTACATCATTCCTAGCAAGGCCAGGTGCAGTATGGGAGGAAAGGAGCCTGCTTGCAGCGGGGAGCTCAATGGGGCACCTGAGGACCCAGAGGAACCCTGGGAGGCCTCGGTGAACTCTCTTCTCCTCCCCATGTGACCCTGGTCCTCACCTTTCAGTGCAAGTAGGTGTGTTCTCAGGACCAAAGAGCTTGGGAAGCCCTTAACAGAGCACTGTGCGGCCGTGGAAATGCAGATTCTTGACATGTATTATAGCAAATATGCCCCGTTGTTAGGGATCCTGCATTATGTGTCCAGTCTGATCATGGAGGTGTTGGGTTGTTTTGCAAAGCCTGGTGAGATAGACACCAGACACTATGAATAACTTCCTCATTTTTCCTGCATACTCCTCTGCATTTCCAAGGAATTTTGTGATGAATGTATGGGGCTTTTATAACCAGGGAGAGAATGGGGTGTTGAAATGTCCCTCTCTCTACTCAGTGAGGACAGGCCGCGTGTGCCATAGCCATCCCCACTGCTGTCAGTTGCTAATGCCCTGCCCTCTGGCAGCACCATAGAAAGTTCTCTTTCTGCACACGTCCAGACCCTGTACAGCTTTCAAGGCCTGATGTGCTCCCAGATGTCCTTTTACGCAACCTCACAGCACACACCCTATGCTCCACCTTTATGCACGTGGGACGCAGGTGCATGGGACAGTTCCGTGCACACACAGTGCTCATCCGCAGTCTAGGAGTTAGAGAGTCACCTACTGGGAGGAGTCTCCTATTCCTCCCCTCTGCTGCAAACACTCACCATTTACTCTCTCCTTAGAAGACATCATTCTTCCCAACATTGTCAGAGTTCTCAGAGGACAGCAACGCGGTTAGGGGAAAGCTCAGGTTTCGTGGCCAACGGACCCCGGCCTTAATACTTTGGAGTCTTGGGCAAGTTACTGAAACATTGAGTGCCAGTTCCAACCTCTGTGAAATGGGTGCAAAACACAAAAGCTTAGTTGCAGGACCCGAGAATTGGGGAAATGAACATAACAAGAACATGGCTTGCTGCAAGGATTTGCAATGTTGTGTCCCCTCCTGCCTCTACGTCCTTGATGGATTTCAAGGATGTGACCTGCTGGCTTGTTCCACGTGTTTCAGGCACAGAGACCTCTTGCCGCCCCAAGGCTCTGGTCTCGGCACCCGCGTAACGTGGCTGCCAGCTGCTGTATGTTCACTTACTCCCAGCTATTTGTTCCAGCCCTATCAGCTCTCTGGTGTTCTGGGAGCCATGTTTGTTTTTATTTTTATTCCTTGTTTTCTTCATTTTGGTTGTTTCTGCATGAACAACCCGAGACATTCAGAGCCCTTCTCCTGTGAAGCACGTCTGGGACCCTGTGGAGCTAACTGATGGCTTTCCATCCCCTGGGAGCCAGTGCCCACCCCAGTCCAGTCTTCCTCCTGGGGGCTCCTTGGCTCTGCTGTCTGGTGCCTTCGGCAGGAGTGCAGACGGTGCTGCTGACTGTCCTCATGCCCATGTCCCTCTCCCCTACTCCACACACACACACACACACACACACACAGAGAGAAATGCACACACAGAGAAACACAGAGACATGCACACACAGAGTCATGCACACAGACACACAGACATGCACACATAGACATGTACACACACAGAGACATGCACACATACAGACATGCATACACACAGACATGCACACAGACACACACACAGACACGCACACACACAGATCCATTGAATCATTTCTACATGGCCCTCCCAGTATTTGGCACAAGGCAGGTGGTATACAATGAGTGCTCAAAGGCCAGCAGTTTACAGCAGGTGCTCAAAAATCTTGCAGACTTCAGAAACCAGGCTTGGTCGTAGCCACGGGACTGTCTTCTGCAGGGCATGGTGGGTGCCTGCTAAACACTCTCCCTTGTCCAGCCTTCTCAGCCTTTCCTCTACCTTCCTGAAATGCACATCCCTAGAAGGGCCAGGCCCTGGTTCGTGAATTGTCTGCTTCCTTCTACGTTTCAGAGGTAAAGGGAGGAGAAGGATTTCAGTCATTTCTACTTTATGAAGTTTTCTGGCATATTAACAAACAGAGCAATGCCAAACCGGTTACCAGTACCAGGTTGTGTGTAGAGGGTTGCCTTGGACAGTGAGCGAGCGTTGGTGTGGGAGCATCCTGTCATGTCTGCCGGTAGCAGCGTCTGCAGAGAGAAGCCGAGCAGGTGCAGCAAGTCTCAGTGTGAGGGTGAGGGATGACAGAGCACCCCTCCCCACCCCTGAGATAGACTGGGCCTACTGGTGCTGGCCCCTCGGTCTGTCAGCTCCATCAGCGGCCTCGGCGGGGGGAGGGGCCGGCCCCTCGGAATTGGCTCTTGACCTCTCAGGAAGGTCACAGCCCCTTAATTATGGAACGCCAACAGCATCATGACCAAGTCAGGAGTCTGACAAGGTGGAACCAGAGAATGAGCAGGGCCACTGGTTCCGAAGGTGTTGGCCAGCACCGAGAAAGGACACAGGCGAGGGCCCTGTGCCATGCCGGCATGCAGTAGGCTCTCCACAGCCATCCTGGGTACGATAAGCCCTGGGCAATCCCTCCTGAAATGCATTCTCCACCCTGATAAATAACTGTGTACTGTGTGGAGGATTCTGCATCTCCTGGGGGAGAGTCAACCTAGTTAATTCTAGAAGCACGTTTCGGAGTGAATGAGCATGTTCTAAGGGTTTGTGCGAGACATTAAAATCAGATTAGTTGGCCATCCCCAGGAGAATCGGGGAATGTTGCAGAACCACCCTGCTCCCTTCTCAGCCAGCTGGAGTGTTGACAGATCCTGTCATCGTGGAAAGGAAACAGCAGCTAGCAGGGCAGAAGTGCAGCCTTCACCCCAGCTTTTGGCTGCGCTGGTATTCTCAGGAAACTGACATCTGTGGACATGGTACAATTGCTTCCCACCCTGCTGGCAATCCAAGGGCTGATCCTCCATGGAGAATCGTTTCCTAACTGGACCGGCCTTGAGCCTCTGCAGAATACGCGGATGAATTCCCATCCCGGAGTCCACTCCCCGGCTGTGTGATCTGGAACCAGGGATGACTCAGATCTGCAGTTACCTGCTTATTCATTGGGTACTCACTGAGTGGAGGCAATGGTTTGGTCCTGTTTTACCTGTGCCTCCTCTGGTTGAATGTGCAGTCAGGTAGGAGAATCAGACATGTAACATGTGATTAAACAGAGAATAATTGGAATCATCACGTGACAAAGTTCTCCTTTGGCCCTTTTTCCCCATACTGTGGGGGCCTTAATGTTTGCATCCCACTTGGCGCTTATTCCTCGCCTCCCATTTGCGCAGGTTCTACACTGTTCTTCTTACCCCTCCCTGCATAGACAAATACACATCCCCAGTTCTGCCAGGACCGACTCCTCCCAGTTGTCAGGACTGACACTTCTTTTTGTTTTCTAAAGAGTTACTTTATTTATTTGAGAGGTAGAGTTACAGAGTGAGAGAGGGAGGGAGAGAGAGAAAGAGAAAGATCTTCTGTCTGCTGATTCACTCTCCAAATGGCTGTAACGTCTGGGGCTATGCCAGGCGGAAGCCAGGAGCCAGGAGCTTCTTCTGGGTCTCCCATGTGGATGCAGGGGCCCAAGCAGTTCGTCCATCCTTTGCTGCTTTTCCCAGGCATGTTAGTAGGGAGCCAGACTGGAAGTGGAGCTGCTGGGACTCGAACTGATGCTGGTATGGGATGCCAGTGTTGCAGGAGGCAGCTTAACTTGCCCTGCCACAGTGCGGGCCCCACTGACACTTCTCACTGTGCTGCATGTGGCTTGGTCATCCTACTCGGGTCCTGTCCACTCTGTATCACCTAGGGCAGGTCTGGTCTTAAGAGCCGGAGCCTGCCTTTTTCTCCCTCTCCTCCCCCTCCATCTTCTAAGTTAGCCTTCCTTCTCCTCCTGCAGCTGAGGAGCTCAAGTGTGCACATCTGTTCCCTGGGCTTCTAGCGCAGCATCTCGTCTGGCCACATGCCAGCTGGACTCGCTGCCACAGCCAGAAGTATATTTACGAACCAAAAATCTTTCTGTCCCCTGAACGGCCTTCAGTGAGCACATGGGCTGGCCCATAGCCCCAGACCCTGGCCCTCCCCTGCCCTCATGTGTTACCTACCCTCCGAGGCGGTTGGAGTTGAGGCTGGCCAGAGGCAGGGCCGAGCCACGCAAGCCTGGCCCAGTCACCTGTTCCCTTTCCTGCCTCTCCCAGGCCTGCATGCTTTTCACTGCCTTCTCCATTCTGGAAAGACCTCCCACCCACTTCCTGCAGCCTTCCTTTCAGTATTTTGTCCCCTTTTAGCATATCCCAGGCTAAGGGCTGGGCCTGTGCAGAGGCCCTGTGGCTGCTCAGAGAGAGCAGAGGAGGCCAGTGCTACTGAAGCAGAGAAGAAGGAACCGGTGAGTGTGACATGGCCGGAAGTCAATGGATTATTTCTTTCTACAGTAGTAGAAAGCCAGGCCGACTCTGTTATGCACTAGGTTAATCCTTTGACTGCAGAGCCCGCATCCCATATGGGCGCCGGCTGCAGTCCCAGCTGCTCCTCTTTCAATCCAGCTCTCTGCTATGGCCTGGGAAAGCAGTAGAAGGTGGCCCAAGTGCGTAGGAGACCCTGAAGAAGCTCCTGGCCTCAGATCGGCCCAGTTCCTGCCATTGCAGCCATTTGGGGGGATAAACCAGTGGATAGAAGACCTTTCTGTCTCTCCCTCTCACTGTCTGTAACTCTACCTCTCAAATAATAATAATAAATAAAATCTTTTAAAAAAATAAAATAGTGGAAAGCCACTGAATGTAGCAATAGCACCAGATTTGCCTAGCCTGGAATTGAGAGCATTGCAAATACCTACTAAATGCTATTTGAATGAAAAGGCAATGAATACTTGCCTGAATTAATAATAACAACAACAGCCAAAAGCTATGAATACTCATTGCATACAAGGCACTATTCAAAGGACTTTAGATCCAATACTCATGATCCTCATGACACCCCGAAGAGGTCATGCTATTTGAATGATTTTCATTCTGCCACAAACTAAAATGAACCACAAGAGTGGGACGACTTGCTCCAGTCGTGAGTTTGGCAGGATTTCTACTGGGGCGCTGAGCCCCGGATCCCGGCTCCGGGAGAACAAATGGAGGTAGATGAGGGACAAACTTGTGCTAACAAAGCACCCGGGGAAGGAGAGACCTTATCTTCCACTGCATCTCTCATTATGAAGATTGTTCCAGTTACTTCTCTACATGTAGGTTGCCAGTGTTCTCCAATTCTCGTTAGAGTCACCTAATCAGAGGTAATCCAATTAAGCCTGATTCTGCTGTCCCATTCTCCCGTTCAGGATGCTAACTTCCAAGCACTGGGGGGAAGGCATTGCAGCCATTTATTTTTAATGAGAGGGCCAAGAGTTTCATTACCAAGTGCATCTAAAATCTCCTCCTGGTATCTGTGTGCTGCGTGTTGGTTTCTCTAACAAATAATTGGTTTCCCATCGCTAGGTGGGCATGACTTTGCAAATCAGATCCCAGATGTGCAAAAATAAGCACCTTCCTCCCTTACTGAGTGCACGTGCTCTGCACAGTTGACCTTGGCAGCAGCTGGTTTGAGGAGCTGCCGCTTGGCAGTTCTCTTCTCAGCACCAGGGCTCTTGACCTGTTCTGTCATCATTGCGTGAGAGGACTCTGACTTTTTCTTTTCCTCTTGATTTTTCTTTCAAGTGGCGCTCCCCCCAGGGAAATAAGCAGTCTTGACAGCTGTGGTTATCATGTTCAGTCTACAGCTCTTTCTGTAGCGTTTGGGCTGTGATTGATCTGCACTGGTATCATGCAGGAGGAGCCTCACCCCTCCCTCACAATGATGAGAAATATGGAAGCTGGACACCTGGGTGTCTCCCTGAGTCTTGTCCTTAGCGTTGTCAGGAGCCAGGATGAGCTGGTGCCTGGCAGTCGCAGTTATGTGAACTCAAGACCACAGTGAAACTGTAATTAATTGGGGTCAAGGGAAAGCGGGGGCTTCTCAGAAGAGCATCGGTTTGGCTTGCCTTGGCTTGAGCGTCTGACGAGGGCTACGTGGGAGGAAAAGAGATGGACATTTGCATTTGTTTGGAAAATTGAGAGCAAAACCTTTTATGGGTTGACATTTTCTGCAATTGGATTATGTGTTAACTTGCCTCCAAAGGTCTCTACCCTAAGCCTGGGCAATTCCTATATTGTGTTATTGGTATATGTGTTAATATCTTTGGGAACATACAGAAAACATTTTAAAGAAGCGATGCAAGGAGCCTTGGGGTGAGGGGGAGTTCAGGCAATTCCATTCAGCAAATCAAGTAGTGCCCCGTGCTGGCTGCTGGGGTCAGAGATGGACGAATCAGGCGCTCGCCACCATCCAGAAGTTCACACTGTAGCACCAGGGCTGGAAACACTGCTTTCTAGCCCTTTATGGCCTTTCTGTGAGTCTGAAGTCTTGCATTCCGCACAGCTTTATCTTGAAAATAGCAATGTAAGTTAGGGACTATTAGTTCCTTCTGCAGGTAAGGAAGCTGTGGATGGCTATTTAGCAGGTAGTGGGGGTGTGTGTGAGCCTTCCACCTCTGAAGTCCATTTCTCTTTCCACTCCCTGTGCGGCCCCTGTGCCCAGACAGGGGGCCAAAGCGGGAGGAGTCCCCTCTACCTGGGGAGCAGCCCCACACACCGCTTCACACAAGATGCAGATGTTCAGTGGAGCACACTGTCATTCCGAGTTCCATGACAAATGACCATGGAGAGGGGCCCCGAGCAGAAGAGAGATGCGAGCGCCTGGAGGAGGTGGCAGCTGCGGTCAGTGCTTTGGAGGCAGCACCAGTGGGTTGTGAAGTTGTAGCAAAGGGGATAATGATTCCAGGAGTGAGACGGCGCCGAGATTGACAGGGGAGCTTTTACAGCTTCCAAGGGCTTCTGTTCCAGCCACTCAGAAGCGATTTCTAAACTCACAAAGTGAAGGGTGTCATTGGTAAAAAGTCTAGACAACATAATGGCCTTGTGACTCAAAGCACAGTGCAAAAAACTGATCTCCAAATCACACCAAACGCACCTGTGACCTTCCCTGCCACTGAGCCTAGGGCTTTGGGAAAGGTGACATTTGCCAGTTTGGGAACACTGAGAGCAGGACCAAGCCCTGCTTACTGGGGTGCCCCTCTTTGCCCTTTTACCCAGTCCAATCCCAGTCCTCCAGTGGCCACAAGGCCGACTTACTGGAGTGGGAAGAATAGGATGGCTCAAGGGAAGAATGTGCCTCATAACAATCCCATGAGGGGGTAGTACTTGTCTCTGACTTCGTTCAGAAATTAGCTATCCTCAAAGCCACTCTCCTAGGAAAGGGCTGGGTGCACATTACACTCTCCTGAGTTTAACAAAGCCAAGCTTGCTTGCATGGTACACCAGGGACCCAGGCATCCTGCCTTGGAGTGGCTCCTATGAGCAAGGCTGAAATGCCAGTCCCCTGAGGTGGGGGAAGACAGTGTACCCTCTGTTTGAACCCAAGCCTTTGTATGTGTGGTTTCTGGGGCATCTCACCTGCCCACCTCCCTCCTTAATTGGAAAGAGAGCAGCTTCTTGTCCAGACCCCGCCCATGGCCACCTCCCTGGGGGCCCCACCTGAGTGACAGAGTTGGGTGCTCTTCTCTGTCTCATAGTCTCCTGCAGTATTATCCAGTGTGTGTTGTTTCATATAAGCCAATCTTTCTTTTCTTTAAAGATTTATTTATTTATTTGAAAGACAGAGTTACAGAGAGAGGTAGAGACACAGAGAGGTCTTCCATCCACTGGTTCACTCCCCAGCTGATCGCAGTGGCTGGAACTCTGCCGATCCAAAGCCGGGAGCCAGGAGCTTCCTCCACGTCTCCCATGTGGGTGCAGGGGCCCGAGGACCTGGACCATCTTCCACTGCTTTCCCAGGCCATAGCAGAGAGCTGGATCGGAAGAGGACCAGCTGGGACTAGAACTTGTGCCCATACGGGGTGCCGCTGCTTCAGGCCAAGGCTTTAACCCACTGTGCCACTGTGCCACAGCGCCAGCCCTGAAATAAGCCAATCTTAAAACATGATACAAGCAGCCACAACAGAAAACAGGAGCTTTTGCTTAAGAATCTGGGTTTCTAACTTTTGGGTAAAGCCAGAATATCCAAGAACATGGGCACAGCCATCATTTTGAGTCTGGTAAGGCCCACTCCCTTGAGAGGGAGCTTGTGGGACCAGTGTTGTGGCGCGTCAGGGTTAAGCTGCCACCTGCAATGCTAGTGTTCCATAATGAGCACCAGTTTGAGTGCTGACTGCTCCACTTCCAGTTCATCTCCCTATTAATGTACCTGGGACAGCAGCGGAAGATGGCCCAAATACTTGGGACCCTGTCACCCATGTGGGAGACCCAGGCAGAGTTCCAGGCTCCTGAACTTGGCCTGGACCAGCCAGACATTAGCTATTTGGAGAGTGACCCAGAGAGTGGAAGATACCTGTCTCTCTCTCTTTTCTCTCTCTCATTCCCTTTCTCTCTCTCTCCTCTCTATTTTTCTCTCTTCCCTATCTCCCTCCCATCTCCCCCCATCACTCTCCCTCTCCCCCAGCCCCATAACTCTCATTCAAATAAATAAAATAAATCTTTTAAAAAATAATATGACTTTGTGTCATAGCTCTCACCCACCCACTTGTGGGTGTTGGTTGTCCTTGGGACATGAAGTAGGTGGTGCCTAGAGACATGGAGATAACTATCTCTGTAAATGTCCATCTCGGGGAGGAAGCAAGTCCCTGTTCCTCAGGGCAAGCCCCAGCTCCCTTTCATGGCCACCCTCTGGCCATGCAAGCACAAAGAAATATCCTTGAGGGAATGCATGGGGGAGCTAAGTTTCCAGGATCTCAGATAGATGAGAGAGTTGGACCAATTTCCAGTTGATGCCAAAGAATGTATTAGAGTGGCTGAAAGCTGTGCGTGTCTACTAGTGAGGGCAGATAATACACACTGCTGATAGGGGGAAGTGTGAAGGTCCAGGGGGCCAGTGGGCAGACCCTGCCTGAGAATCCAGAACTGCCACATGCACTCAGCAGAGCTGCACCTGAGCGAGGTGAAGCACAGCGCGTGTGGAGTGATGGGAAACCTGCCACAGGCCTTCCCAGAAGTGCAGTTCTGCACAGCACCTGCAGTCGCCCAGCCGGTTCCGAACCCTGCGGTGGAGAAGGCGCCTGCCTGCCAGGAGGATTTGCTCCAAAGGAATCCTGTCCGGCCAGTTAATGATTCCAGAGCAATCAGCCCGGCTCCTCGGATTTAAACCCCACAGACCAATCCGCGTTAATTGGATTTGATTGTATTTGCTATTTCAATTAGAAGGGAAATTATGAAAATGTTTACTTGTTCTTGTGGATGTTACAATCCTCTCGCTGCTGTGGTTCTTCCCACTTCCACGAGTGCCAGATGCGACACCTTCCATTGTTCCCCTGCTCCTGTCTGCTCATTGTCAGACTGGTTTTCAATTAGCAACGGAGATTAAAAGGGTCAAGTGCCCTGAGGAGGATGGAGGCTCCCTGGAGTGACATTCCAGGGGGACCCCACAGCCGTTTCTGTCTGTTCCTTAGTCCTGAGTCAGAGATGGCATCTCGTAACAAGATCTCGTCCCACTGACTGTCATGCTGTGGGCTCAGGTGGTAGGGTTGGGGATGGAGGGCAGAGGGGATCAAAAAGGGAGAGTGGCCCCTGACCCCCAAGATGGTGTCTGTCTCCCTGAGTCAGTGGGCAAGGGAGGAGGGGAGCTCAGAGGTGGTAGAGTTGGAGTTTCCAGCAGAGCGTGCATTTATCCTTGTTCTGGTTCTGGGGGATCAGGAGACATTTGTTGGATGCCAGCTTGCTGCCGGGCACAGTGCAAGGCCACCAGGCTGTGGAGATGGATGAAACCCAGCCAGGTTCTTCACAACCCAATCGGGAAAAACCAATGAGCTCATGCAAAGTTCAGCATGAGCAGTGGTGTGAAGAGAGGCTGCACAATCGATGGATCTCACCTTTCCTGTGACCAGCGAGGGAGGACCCCCAAATCTCAAGTCCTGGAGGAGAACCAAGGCCATGCCAGTTCCAACAGTGTCAGCTTGGGGGCCCCAGTGTCGGGTGCCAAGCACAGGGTGAGCACAAGAAGGCACTTGCCAGTATTGTGGTGTAGTGGGCTAAGCCTCTGCTTGCGATGCCAGCATCCCATACAGGTGCCAGGTCATGTACTGGCTGCTCCTCTTCTGATCCAGCCCCATTCTAATGGCCTGGGAAAGCAGTGGAAGATGGCCCAAGTGCTTGGGCCCCTGCAACCATGTGGGGGACCTGAAAGAAGCTCCTAGATCCTGGTTTTAGATTAGTCCAGCTCCAGGCCATTTCTGGAGTGAACCAGGAGAGGGAAGACCTTTCTCTCTGTCTTTCCTTCTCTCCGTATATCTGTAACTCTGCCTCTCAAATAAATAGAATCTTTAAAAAAAAAATACACTTGCTCAATGGTGCCTACAGTCCTGCAGTTACTTTGTATCTTTTCCCAGTTGTCCCTTCTCCAGTACACACTCCTATTCTCAGTATCTCTCTTTGTCTGTGTCACCCAAGTTGCTCCCTGAGTACATGCCCTTTTCATCATGGCTTAATTGTGCTGGGATGTCAGTTCCCGAAGGCCAGAGACTGATTCAGATCTCTCAGAGCAACATGGGGCACAAACAAGTGCCCAGAAGATACTTGTTGGGGGTGAGGGGCTCTCACATTTCTCAAGAGTATAGGGATCTGTGATCAGAAGTGGTGATTGCCTGGAAGGCGAGTGATATGCTGATCTGATAACATATTTGTAAAGTTACTGTTTCCTTTCTCATAGTTAGTGGTAGCATGGCTAACTTGTTGTACCATTGAACTTTGAAAGAGACACCTCGCCTCCATCCCATCAAGCTACTCCAAGTGTTCAGTTCTGTGAACACAGATAAAGACTACCATGAAATAATGCAGGATGGGCTCTCAGGATGCTGGTGGGGAAATTGTCATGCTTCAGAGACAAATCCAGGAAGTCAAGACAATAAGTCCTGGGTGTTAGGCAGAGTCCTATTAAGGTGAATTATTAGAAGTGCTTCCATTTGAGAGTTCCAGTGATTTCCCCAATTAGTGGCTCCTCTGGGAATGATACTTCTTTATAATGAAGCTGAGCCTTTAAGCAAAACAAACAAAGAAAACCATGTCTGAATTATAACAAAGAAGTGTTGGCTGGACCAGACGGGTTAATTATGAACAGGGTAGTTGCTGCTTGCATCATCCTTTGGAAGTGCAGGTGATAAAAGTTCAGGGACCTTTCTGGAAGGGCTCATCCAATAAACCTCCTCAAGAGGCTGTAACCTCAGCCTCCGAGATGGAATTATAAGGAGTGAGGCTCTTGTAGCCGGAGACTTCTGCTAGCAGCCTCAAACCAGGTTTCTCTCTTCCTTGGAAAGTTCCTCACTCAGCCCCAGTCCACGTGCAGGAGTTTGCCTTTGGAAAGGGCCCTACAGCCTGATGCCTCGTGCCCCAGTGCTTTCATCAGACCTGCCAGTGACCAGCTGTCTAGGAAGTCACCAAACTGTCCAGGCTTTGTGTTCCTCATGTGCAGAAGAGAAAAAAAAATCCCTCGTACATTTGCCTGGGAATATTGAGTCTCCAATTGGACCAGGTATGTGGAAAAACCTTGGGAAGCTGATTTACTCTCCAACTACTCAGGGTCTGCTACTGTCATGACTCGATGCATAATCACTAGAAAAATGAGTGTTGAAATCAATATTCAAGGTGCACCTGTGTTCTTCTTCACATGTAATACTGGGTTTGCTGCTCCATAGGATGCCTCACTGTGCCTCCCACAGTTTGGGAACTCTTGCTATCCAGACTTCTAGAGAGCATACCCCTTTGGTTCAGAGACCTTGTGTTAGGTTCTAGCTACCTGAAAGTTAGGACCACCTCATCTGATGCACAGGCTGTGTGCCCATCACTGGGGTCCCCCCGTGTGCTGATGTGCAGGCTGTGTGCCCATCACTGGGGTCCCCCCGTGTGCTGATGCACAGGCTGTGTGCCCATCACTGGGGTCCCCCCGTGTGCTGATACACAGGCTGTGTGCCCATCACTGGGGTCCCCCCGTGTGCTGATGCACAGGCTGTGTGCCCATCACTGGGGTCCCCCTGTGTGTCCATCACTGGGGTCCCCCCGTGTGCTAATACACAGGCTGTGTGCCCATCACTGGGGTCCCCCCGTGTGCTGATGCACAGGCTGTGTGCCCATCACTGGGGTCCCCCCGTGTGCTGATGCGCAGGCTGTGTGCCCATCAGTGGGGTCCCCCCGTGTGCTGATGCACAGGCTGTGTGCCCATCACTGGGGTCACCCCGTGTACTGATGCACAGGCTGTGTGCCCATCACTGGGGTCACCCCATGTACTGATACACAGGCTGTGTGCCCATCACTGGGGTCTCCACCGTGTGCTGATGTGCAGGCTGTGTGCCCATCAGTGGGGTCCCCCTGTGTGCTGATGCACAGGCTGTGTGCCCATCACTGGGGTCCCCCCGTGTGCTGATGCACAGGCTGTGTGCCCATCACTGGGGTCTCCACTGTGTGCTGATGCACAGGCTGTGTGCCCATCACTGGGGTCTCCACTGTGTGCAGATGCACAGGCTGTGTGCCCATCAGTGGGGTCCCCCCGTGTGCTGATGCGCAGGCTGTGTGCCCATCACTGGGGTCTCCACTGTGTGCTGATGCACAGGCTGTGTGCCCATCACTGGGGTCTCCACTGTGTGCTGATGCACAGGCTGTGTGCCCATCAGTGGGGTCCCCCCGTGTGCTGATGCGCAGGCTGTGTGCCCATCAGTGGGGTCCCCCCGTGTGCTGATGCACAGGCTGTGTGCCCATCACTGGGGTCTCCACTGTGTGCTGATGCACAGGCTGTGTGCCCATCACTGGGGTCCCCCCGTGTGCTGTTGTGCAGGCTGTGTGCCCATCACTGGGGTCTCCACCGTGTGCTGATGCACAGGCTGTGTGCCCATCACTGGGGTTCCCCCATGTGCTGATGCACAGACTGTGTGTCCATGAGTGGGGTCCCCACCTTGTGCTGATGTGCAGGCTGTGTATCCATGAGTGGGGACCCCCCGTGTGCTGATATGCAGGCTGTGTGCCCATCAGTGGGGTCCCCCCGTGTGCTGATGCACAGGCTGTGTGCCCATCACTGGGGTCCCCCCGTGTGCTGATGCACCGCAGCTAAGTGTGCTAAGCAGCTGTTGCATGGCCCCTTCAGGATGTCTGATCCCAGGGGACTATGGAAGGTCCCTCAGGTCTCAGATGGTGACCTAAATATTACTGAGTGATGGTAAAAGCCTTCCTACTGCTAGAAGGTGATTGTTTCCTTCCCGTTCTTGGACCAGCAGATCTGGGCATGATGTCCATCCTCGCGTGGTACCGTTCCAAGGCCTTACTTCCTGATATGGAAAAGGAGCCAGGAAACCCAGGGCCTGGTCAAAGCCGCTGTTTCTGGCTGGGAGACTGGGAGTGTGTGGTTTCATAGACACATAGTTCATGGCTGTGCTGTACCCGGAAGTCTAGAGAAAGAGTAAAGTAGAGCTTTAACATAGTTAATAATAACATGAACTCTAAAATTTCGAAAGCAATCCATCCTGCTAAAGCATCTATGCTCAGAGTTCTTGGGGGACAGTGTTGATTCAATGCATTTTCCTCCTCTCAGTGAGGGCACAGTATAACATTTCTTCATATGTAAGAACCTGTAGGTTAGAACCATTAGAAATTTGGATTTAGGGTTAATTTACCCCTGAGTTTGCACTGTTTACTATATAACCTTGGACAAGTCATGCTCATAAGTCTGCTTCTTCATTGGTAAAATGAGGCTAATAAGAATCCCAGATAAGTTAGGATTTTTTCTATGTATAAGAGGAATTCCAGTTTTCCGAGAGCTGAGAATACTTGTCTGGTTTCACATAAACAGCTCAGTGATGCCAGCGAGGACCCAGCTCTCCCTGTCCCTAACCCTGTGGTCTTTAGCCTGGTGGCTCAGGAGGTCCCCTGGGAGCGCAGGCAGCCCCTGAGAGTGGCACTTGGGTATACGTGCGCCGTGCCCTTCCCACCCAGCAGGAGAGAACGAGAGAGGGAGAACTTGGCACGTGGGTCCTCATCCTCGGTCTGTCTGCTCTGTGCTCATGAGTCCCGTCCCAGTTGAGGAACCGTGGCCAGTGGAATCCCAGGCTGATTTGCTTCTTCAGAAGCCAGGCTGTTCCTGTAGGGTTAGGCATGTGTGAGTAGCAGAACGAATCAGGAGCCAATGAAGCCGTGGGAGAGGATGGCTGCCGAGAAGGCAGCCAGCGCCAGCATCCGCCACAAGTAGTGCCATGGAGATCCGTGGTGAGGCATGAAGAGATGGCAAGTGGGACGTTCTGAGCTAGGCACTCAGCATGCTGTAGATCAGTCTAATGAGAGGCAAAGGTGCAAACCCTTCTAGGAATTTCCGTCTGTTTCGCATAATAATCGCTCTTTTGAAACGTGCCCCTGGCACAGCATTCTGCTGATGCTTTGGAGAAGTGGCAACTCAGTCACCTCCGAGACACGGCTGCTGTCACTGAAGCTACGTCACTGCTGGGTCATGGCTTTTCCTTTTTGTTGCAAGTACATTCCCCAGTGTCTGGATGCCGTGTTCCAGCAGCCTAAACAAACATCCTTGTCCTGCCTTAAGAGGCTTTCGCATGTGAAGTGTCATCTTACAACATGAAGTATGTCCAGGACTGACTACAGGCAGCCACATGTCACTCATTCTCTAAGCTCTGCTGCTCCAACAGCCCCCTGTGCTCAGCGTCCCCTGTAGGAGCCCCGCACCATGCACGCCAGCCTGAGACCCTGGCAACCTGAGAAGTCCCTGTGCCAAGGAACCAGGTCACCAGGAACACTGCCAGCCTGGAAAGCCCCACACGCACTAGGTGGGCAGGGGGACCCTGCTCAAGTTTGCCCATGCTTGTCGTCTCCATGTAGGGAAGGGGATGAGGAAACAGGGGGATGAGAAAGACAGGGAGACCATGGGTCCAAAAATGAGAGTGACACCACCCAATCACCTTCTCCTGACCGAAGTAATGACTGAGCAATAGGAGTGACAGGGAAATGACAGAGTAACAAAACACAGCCTATCAGATGCAGGCCCCAAGACACACTTCCCTCCCCTACCTGCTAGTGGCATTGAGAGGACTCCTCAGCTACAGGTGCCACCAAGGGCTGAGTGGCATTGAGTGGACCCCACCTGCAGCCAGGTAATGTCTGTGTCCCCTCCACATTAGAGTGTGTGTGTGTGTGTGTGTGTGTTTCGGGGGAGTGATTCTACATATCTTATGGAATATTCAGGATTCAGGAGCATCACCCTCATCCCTTGGTGCCCTGAACCGCGTTAAAAGCAAAGATAGGGCATTTGTGAGATGCAAGGACAGCCTTGGGCAGGAGCAAAAAGGCAAAACCCAGCGGCAGAGGTGCGAGAGGCAGAAACAGAAGGCACATGCAGAGCAGGAGAGCCTGAATTCTTCTGCTTTTGTTCATTTGTTTAATGGGAGGTGGGCAGGAGTGACAAGAAGTAGCATTTCAACAGGCTCTTTACAGGGCGCTAGGAACAGCACTCCATCAAATGGTCCCAATTAAAGGATATGCAAGTGTCCTTTAGTGTCTGAGCATGGGGTCAAGTTGCAAAACCACACACTGATACTAACATCTGCAGCTGCTCAAACCTTTTGACAAAATAGTGTAGTATGTGTGTGTGACCCAGGCACGTCCTCTTGTAGGCTTTAAGTCATCTCTAGCTTACTTATAATACCCGGTATATGCAAATGTGTTGTGTCGTGTTGTTGAACTGTATTATTTAAAAAATGATAGCAAGAAAAAGGCTGTGCATGTTTTAATTTTGATACTTTTTTTTTTTTCCAAATATTTTCCCTCTGTGGGTGATTGAACACGTGGATGCAGGACTTTGGATGCAGATTTGTGCTGATGTGCAGGACTGAACTGATGGCATCACAGAATGCCCCTTTGTCACCCGGGGGCATGGGGATGCAGAGGGCTTGGCCATGCAGGGTGAGGGGCATGCGTGTGTGAGTGAGTGCCTGCAGGTGACTGTGGTGAGCAGTTGTGGGAAAGGGAGCTTCTTTGATACGACTTTACCTTGGGCAGAGCTGGTTCCTGGACTAGGGGCCATGGGACTTTGAGGAAGAATTAGCAAAGCTCTGTCCCAGGACCCTCCCTATGCGAGGATCTAGTGGCCTCTGTGCACTGTGACCACAACTTCCATACTGTCCAACCAGCTATGGTCATCTCCAGTGTCCTGACCTGCCAGTAGAGCAAGTGTCCCCTCATCTCAGCCCTGCCACTCCTGGCTTCTCTTGAACCTTCAGAGCTCAAGGTCATGGCCTTGTTGTCCCATCTGTGCAGCACCTACTTTTGCACTTGCGCCCTGCATTCATGTGTGGATGCATGATCGGGGCCTCCACCTTCCCTCAGCAGAGCTGCCTGAAGCAGACCCCTGGGGGTCCTAGAAGCTCAGAGCAGAGCACCCCTGCAAGCTGAGAGTTCTGACTTTTTTTGCTGCATATTGCAAAAATGGGGATAAAGGCAGGGTGGGGAAGGGCCAGAAGAGGTGCATCCCTTTTCCCGCCCCCCCCCCACACCAAGAAAGAGCCCTCTGGGGAAGGCAGTGAGAAGGCACCCTGGTTCCTCAGCCTCACTCTACCCCAGAGTTCATCAGGTTTAGTCCTTGAAGAGAGTTCTGTGAGGTATGCTAATCACCATTTCTGCTATTTTAATGTCCAACAATGACTGGCCATCCCTGGGAATCCAGGCTGCAGCCTTGTCTGTACATGGCCCACTCTGAGGGCAAAGTAGCCTTGTCCTTGTCCATCTGCTGCTGCTATCACAGAAACCTGAGACTGGGTAATGTGTAAACCTGCAGTAGGTACTTCAGAAAGTTCACGGAGAACAGAATTAAAGGGTAAGTTTATTTTGGTGCAAGAGAATTTTGAAATCCATGCACTCCTTTTTCCATGAAACTTTTGGATGTATGTATTGATCTCCAAACTTTGTTTTCTATACCAAATAAACTAATCTTTTCACTCCATTTCCCATGAGCTTTTTGAGTTCATTTGGTCCCTTGTTTATTATTCTTGTAGTATATTTGGATCATTGTTCTGGTGACTGGGGAGTCCAAGATCCAGGGGCCGCATCTGGTGAGGGCCTCCCTGCTGCATCGTGAGGTGGGAGTGGGGGAGCTGAATGCCTTCCTCTCACGACTGACCCGTTCCTGTGATACGTGTGATGCATGGGGGCAGTGCTGTTGTGACCTAATCACATCTTTAAGGTCCCAGCTGTCACCTGTCGCGATGGCAATTAAATGTCCATGTGTATTTTGGAGATGACATTCAGCCACACAGCAGGCCTCAAATAGTGCTGAGCTGCATGGCGGGTCCCAGACCCTCACAGTCCTCTCCATCTTCCCTATGTGGCTCCAGACCCCAGCTCCAAGGGAAGCCCTGGGCCAGGGACTGTTCTCATGAGCAGAGCATTGGCCAACACTGAACCATAGAACAAGGACTTTGCCAGTGACGGGAAAGAGAACCACGGTGTTGGGCAGAGGCAGGGACTTACCCTGGACCCTATGTTACAGGTCTCTGAGGCTGCCTCACACAGAATCTGAGATGATCTGTGGCGAGCACCCATTCTGGACACTGGGCTGGGAACCAATGCTGAGCCACTTTCCCATGTGCCATTTGGGAGTCATTGAGAAAATAGGGATGGAGCACCTTTGCCCCTGGCAAGCTCCAGACAGTGGGCTGAGGATCCAAACACACTTTCAGGGCTCAGGGTCCAGTGTGGGAGTTGGATGAGGAGACAGCCAGACACCATGCAGGGTGATACTGTGCAGAGCAGGGGTCATCTCACAGGATTGCAGTACACACAAGGAGCCCAAACCAACCTGAGGATGAACAGTGGTCGGGGAAATATCTAGAGCTGTTGGCAATGAACTGAGTCTTTTAGAATGAGCCCTTTTTTATTATTTTTTGTTATTGGGCCTTAAAAATAGACTACAAAGGGATTTCCCCAAGTGCAGGTTGTGAGAGAGACAGCGTGTGTGTAAGTGGAGGCACCGTATGTCTGACTCACACACTCACCGGATGCTATCACTCCTAGAATCTCTCAGTCACAGTTGTAAAGCCTCCGAGGGATTTCTGGGTTACAAAATCCTGATGGAATCAGCGAATAACAAAAACAAATTCCCTATTTGCAAGCCAGCACCCCTGCCACGCAAAATCCTGTTTGCTTCTTGCTCACCCCTTGAAAAATCACGTCCATTATCCGAATTAAAATCTAAAAGGCAAACCTCACGCTGGGTTGATTTTCTCTAATGAGGTGATCCATGCCCCCTTTTTGGGTGGGAAGTTATTGCAGCCATAAATACTTGTAATGCTTTCTCTGATGGATTGTATTTATTAACAGCACCATGGGGCTCACATTGCGCTTGAGAAAATAAGAGCGTCCAATGGTAGGGACTAGAGAGGGGAGGCCAGGAAGAGAGGGGCTCCCTTCCAGAGCAGGCTCCCCAGCAGTGAACTTTCTGGGCCAGGGGGTGTGCGTGGAGGGGGCTCTGAGCCACTGGTCAGGGAACATGGACTCCAGTTCAGCTTCTGAGGCCTGCTGGCATCGTGCCTTGAGGCACAGTTGTCTCCCTCTCTACAGGGCTATGGGGCAGGATATGTTAGTAGATGCAAAAGGATTTTGAAAAGCAGTAAGCTCCACACTTGCACATCCCAGCAAAGGGCGGTAGAGCTGGGGAAGCTACTCGCTCCCTCTGGAGCGTCATGGATTGCTTGCCACTCTTAGCTTCTCTGATCAACCAAGATCTAGACTCACACAGCTATGGATTCAAATGCCAGTTCTGTGATTTGGGGTGGGTGGCATAGCGTCTCTGATTCTCTGTGTCTTCATATGTTCAGTTACAGATAAAGTCTGCAGTACACTTCATCTGTGGTAGCCATTATGATGGTGTGTGTTACTTTCACTTTGATTAAGATGCTTTCAATTGCAAAAAAAAAAATTCAACTGAAAACAAAAGAAAGAGGAAACTTTATTTTATCACATAAGAAGTGTGGCTGTGGGGATGAAACCAACACCAGGATGTGTATAATAAGCACCTCAGTGACATCAACAAGAACCTGGGTTCAGGGTTGGCTTCTGTCCCAAGAAAATCCCTTGCCTTTGTCTTCACAACACGGCTGCCACTGTTCCTCACACCACATCCTCACCCAACAGTGTTCAAACGCCATGCCCAGAAGCAAATCCCTCCTGATGCCAATATCATAAGGAATTGTTTATCAAAGCAGAAGAGTGGCTCTTTGCGGGGCAACCAGGTAAAGGCTCCCACCGTATGTCTTCATACAAGACACTAACACTCTGCACTCTTCTGTGCCATCTTCGCAACAACCACACACACATCAAGCCTTCACCAACATGTAGTTACTCATTAGAAATCATTGGCACAGCACTGTTTGTCCTTTGTGTAGAAAACTATCCACTCTGATGTGATTTCTAAGAGCAAGAAAGAAAATGAAGCAACTAAGTGTTTAATAATAGGATCATTAAATGATCAGCGGTGCACCACTCTAATTCTGCAATATTAAAAAAATAATTTTAAGTGACACGGAAAAAGGCCACTCTATAATGTTGAGTGGGTACTAGAAAGAAGCATAGACACCACATGATTTCGACTAAAAGAAGCAAAAATATGTAAAAAATCAAGCCACATATAGGGGCCGCCATTGTGGTGCAACAAGTTAAACCGTGGCTTGGGACACCAGCTCCCAGGTTAAATCCTAGCTGCTCTACTTCTGATCCAGCTCCCTGTTAATGTGCTTGGGAAGGCAACAGAAGATGGCTTAGGTGCTTGGGCCCTGCCATCCTCATGGGGGACCAGAATGGAATTCCTGGCTCCTGGCTTCAGCCTGTCCCAGCCCCAGGGGTTTCTGCCATTTGGCAATGAATTAGTAAATAGTAAATGGAAGATATCCCCCACCCCTCGACACCTCATGCTACTGTTCAAGAAAATAAATAAATCTTTAAAAAAAAAAAAAGAGTGGGGCAGGGGCACAATCTGTTAGAACAAAGTACATCAAAATGTTGACAGCAATTTTTCCAGGATTATGGCAGCCTGATCAATTGATTTCCCTTTATCTTTCCTTCCAGTATTCCAAAATTTCTATCCTCCATCTGTTTTACTTTTAACAAGGAGAAAAATCAATTTTAAAAAATAGCGGTGCTTAGGCTGATGGCAGAGGATGCCTCCCTGGCATGAATCTGCATGTATATTTATATCTTTCTGCTCCGTCCAGATCCACGTGGAGAGTCAGTCCAGACCATGTGTGAGTCCCTGCATCTCATGCATTTTTAACAGATTTATTGAAACAAGTGAGAGATGAGGGAGAGGACCTCTTTGCCCTGAGAACAGGTTATATAAACAAGAAATGATACCGTGGAGATGGCAACCACTGAAATGTAGGTGAGAGGACTTTTTTCTGAGGCTGCAGATGTATCACCAAAACGCTGATGGTTTGGGAAGCCAAGTTAATATATGTGACAAATTAAAGAGGATTGCGATGCGTCCTTGTTAAGAGGAGATTTATTTTGATTACAGAGATATTAAAGAGCTGGAGACGCCTCCAAAGCAAGAGGTTTGATGAGGTGGATTGGGGAGCAGGCAGTGGAGCTGCTAGAGGCCTGCTTGGTGGGTCCGTGGGGGATATAGTTCGGCTCTCCATGGGCAGTGCCTTGGTCAAATTGTAGTGACTATGATGATATACCCTGGGCAGGCTGCATTGTTAAGAAAAGAGGTTCCTTGGCTGGCGCCACGGCTCAATAGGCTAGTCCTCCGCCTGAGGCGCCAGCACACCAGGTTCTAATCCCAGTCGGGGCACCAGATTCTGTCCCAGTCGCTCCTCTTCCTGTCCAGCTCTCTGCTGTGGCCCGGGAAGGCAGTGGAGGATGGACCAAATGCTTGGGCCTTGCACCCACATGGGAGACCAGGAGGAGCACTTGGCTCCTGGCTTCGAATCAGTGTGGTGCGCCAGCTGCAGCAGCCATTGAGGGGTGAACCAACAGAAAAGGAATACCTTTCTCTCTGTCTCTCTCTCTCTCACTGTCCACTCTGCCTGTAAAAAAAGAAAAAAGAAAAGGAAAGAAAAGAGGTTCCCTTTGGCTCACAGTTCCAGAGGTGCATGGTCTAAGGCCCACATCTGCTGATGGCTTTCTTGCTGGAAGAGTCCCCGGGGCAGCAGATGGCAAGAGACAGTGAGGATGCATCTCTGTCCATCCGTGTCTCTAGTCTTTCTCTTCCTACAAGCTGTGGGGACTGCACCCTGATGACCTTATCAAAACCCAGTCACTTCCCAAAGGCTCACCTACAATCCCCATCATGGGATTAAGAATCCACCGTTTCAGTACCTCACCATGGGGATTAAATTTCAGCACATGACATCATAAGGGGCCATCAAACTATAAACAAAGCATAGCAAGTCACTCATGAAGACTCTGTCCCCAGAAACCTTGCCTGTGAGGCAGGGATTGAAGTTTTTCAGAGGCCAGATTCACAGTCCTACCTCACAATGAAGTGTCACAGACAAGAAGGACCATCTTAGTGCCTTGTAATGAACACGGAGTGTGAGAGAATGCTGCCCACACAAGCTCTCCCCTGCTGCTGTGCTGTGCCTCAAACACCACCATCATGATTCTTCCCTCTCCAGCCTTGAATGGCCCCAAACAACCCTTTCCCCCTGGGTAATAAATCAATCTTCATGTCAGAGCCAGAAGCATCGCATGGATTAGTCTAGTCATTGACTACCAATGGGGAGGGCCTGTGGATATGAAGTTAGGGAGACAAGACAGGAGGGGGAAGGAGCCCCACCAGGCAAGTCCCCACTGTTCCTGCAAGTCCTGGACCTGAAGCTTCCAGAGATTCTTTTCCCCTTAGATGTTGCAGCCATGCGTGAATTACCTAATCCAAGGAAAGGGGATGCTAGAACGTGTTGGGCATTTTCCAGGCATGTTCTTTCATCATCTCAGCTTCTGGTTTTCAGGAGAAAGACAGCTCTAAATGATTGAGGAATTTGGAGGTTTGCATATTGATACGTGGTGACTATGAGATTCAGGGCTATAATTTACTCTTCCAACTTAGACTCCTCCCAAAGACACAGAAACCTGGGAGACAGGCTTCTCCAAATGCTGCCACCTTTTCTGCCTACGTGTCCCCTTCGTCTAGACAGGCTCGCCATGGTGCTGGCCGTGGTTCTGAATGTCGTGACATTATGCTGACGATGAAGAACCTAAGGGATGAAAGCTCAGGGCCTGGATAGAATCCCCAGATTCCTTTTTCCTCTTGCACTTTTAGACAAAGCCCACTCACTGACCTGTGCAATTTGGCGTGACATTTCTTAAAGTGCTCTGTAGAACTGCACTTCCTTTAGACATCTCTTTTAAGAGCAAAAGGTCAACTTCCTGGATGTAAAATATTTTATACCTGACCTTTTATCCATCATTGCTAAGATTATTACAAACTATTTGACTTGAGGAATAACTTAAATATGCAATCAAATAAGGTTATCCATTGCATAGGAAAAAATAACACCTCATTCAAGTGAGTGTGTGTGTGTTCTTGGCAAACAGGTCAGCATCAATAAAGTCATGTTAGGAAGCACATGGAAGACAAAAGAGATAAGTCTAACACACACACACACACACAGGCATCCACGTGCATGACAATCCAAGATGAACTCTTTTTGGGATAACCAAGAATCATGAGAACTGAAGCCAAGTTTGCTTATAGCAATCAGAACCTCGGGCTGCACTGTGCACTATGCATTGTGCACTCATTGCTCTTCATAATGTAGCCATTATCCTGCACTCCAATAGGACAACAGCAGGGAGAGTGACCCTAGCTCTCACATCCTGCCCCCTGCCCCAGAAACATGTGCAGTTCATAAAGTTCCTTCCTGCATGAGACGGAGCCCAAAGGCTTCTTGAATCCACATGAGTTCAGTACTCTGCTGTTCTCAGGTTTGGGATGTGGGTCTCCTGACGGTTGAGAGCCGGACCTCCTGCATACTCTCCTCACACCTGGAAGCCATCCTGAGCATGCTGCTTGGTACAGGCACATGCAGGAGAACAGGGCCTGACAGTTCCCAGCTCAAGCCCTGGCTCCACTGCCCAACATCTGTGTGGCCATGAGCCCCATTACTCTGCCCTCCTGAACCTCTGATTCCCATCCTATAAAGTGAATGCCCTGCAAAACCTCTCCCCTGAGAGTAGTTCTCGGGGATTAACTGAAATGAGCACCTTGTACTTGATCAATGTTCGTTTCCGTGCCACTCATCCCTTCAACACTGTGGGATATGGAGAATTTGGTGTAGCACAATCGCTAATGTGTTTTCAGATGTAGCTAGCTACAGGTGCATTTATTTAGTGAAACTGTATGTAAAAACCCCACATGGAAACAAGTTAAAGGCTCAACTGTGAGTGTGGGAGACTTAGAATCTAGCTTCTTCATGCCAATTGTCCTTCAACCCCGACCTTTTGAGGGTACCCCAGATGCCCATGGGAATCCAGAAGATGGCTTGTCACTGCCCTGTTGTCATCACGTTGCCTTCCCTTACCTCCTGTGGTCTTGCTACTGGTTCAATTTCTTCAGAAGAAAACTTGGTCTTCTCCAGCCCCTAACTAGAAAGTTCTTGGACCTGGAGTGCTGCCTACCAAACCAAAGCAGAAAGCAAATAAATGAGGCTTGCTCTTGGTCTTCCCCAGCATTTCCAGGGTGGGATCTGCAGTATGATAAACCGTGCAGGGACTCTCTTCCCATGTCAGGCCCTGCTCCTCCCCCAGGACCCTATGCACAGAAGCCCATGGATCTTCCAGGTGCACACAGACCCCTCTCTTCTGTGTCCTGTCCTCTGGGTTAAAAAACCTAGAGATTTGGGGATGATTCTGTGTGTCAACTCCCTTCCCATGGCTCTCACTCTACTTCTCTTTTACCCCATTTGTTTAAGCTAGAAGTCCCATGGGAGCCCATCTCCAACTTGCTGGATAGAAGAGAACTGAGCTGTCTTCTCATAGTACAACCCTTTCTGCTGACTGTAGGGTTGGAAGGTTTCCTTGTTACGTGGGACAGGCCCCATGGCAGGAGGCTCCTCATGTGATGAGGGGTAGTGTTGTGGAGTGGTTAAGAAAGTGAACTCTGGGCAGGCATTTGACGTAGCACTTAAGACACCAGTGCAAACCCAACAGAGCAGCTGGGTTTGCAGCCCGGCTTCAAGTTCTGACGGCAGCTTCTGGTAATGCAGACCTAAGGAGTGGGCGCTGATGGCTCACGTGATTTGGTTCCTGCCCCCGAGCTGGGAGACTTACACTGAGTTTCTGGCTCCCAGCTTTGACCCCATCTTCCCCAGCTATTGCAGACATTTAGAGAGTGAACCACTGGATGGGAGCTGTTTGCCTCTGAAAACAGAAACAAAACAAACAAAGACAGTGGAGTATGGAGGTAGTCCAGATTCAGATACTGAGCTTTGGTACTTAGTGCCTTTACACTCCTGCCTCCATTGAATCACATGTAAAATGAACATAATAGTAGCTCTTTTCTCACAGGGTCACTGTGAGCATGCAATAAGTTAGTGCCTGGCCCATGACATGTGCTCAGTCAACTGCTCATTGACTTCTCATCTCTCTAGTGTGTTTAATAAGTTGACTCAATATGGGGTTGTCACAGGGGCACTGGACTGTCAGGATCTCCATTCTGACTTGGTCTGTCTTGGTTTCTCCATCAGTTTGATGTATAACATTAAGCAAGCTACCTTTTCTTTGGGGGAAGGGGCTTAGTTTTTCTCATTGGTGAGTTGAAATAGATCGACTATAAGACCTCCTCTCTTCTGTAACTTTGATGCTATGATTCCGTGCTTGATGTGGAAGAAATGGCTGGTTCTGGAGTCTGCTCCCCAGCCCCTTGCTTGGTATCTCTTCCCTGGGTTGCTTCTTGTGCTGTGCTCTAGGTATCCTCACAATGGTCTCCATCCCTTTAGTGAGAAGATTGAGAGTTGGCTTATACATACATGTGACAAACACCTTGGATTTAAAAAGAATTTAGCCCAACTTCATTTAAAAAAATCAAACTCTTTCCTTTGGTTTTGTAGGCATAAGCACTTTGGGTCATATTTCTGGGGTCAAGCTCCCAGCTTTGATGGATGGCCTCTCATCCGGCTGCCTATATTCATGGCATGGCCCCAACAAGAAGGCATGGGGGATCTATGGCCGGGTGCCACTGAAATATAAATGTTCCTTCATTTCTAATAGATGCTGAAGGATGCAGCTTATATCATTATGTCTGCCATAAAATATTAAATGTGAGTAATTTAATGTTACCCAAGAGCCAGAGCCAAGCTGGTGCCTTCTTCTTTCCCGGTTCAGGGCGGGGAACAGCCTTGAGGTCTCAGCCTGGCCCTGAATGCTAGCTGGATGCAAGGCCAGCCCCTTTGCGGTTTATGGCTGGAGGTGCCTTTCTTAAGATCATATGATGCTGGCTGCTGCAAGAGGAATGAGAGGCAGAGAGCCAAGCTCTGAGCAATTTCTTGTGCATGTCCTGCAAGGAGAGGGCCAGAGGGCCACACCTCGTCTTGTATTCTTTGTGTAAGGAAGGGAGGCCCAGAGTCTGATTTTTGCCTATGGATAGTCTGTGAATGAAATATTCTGTGCCCCGTGTCAGACCCTTTGGCCTGCCTGATTCCAGGGCAGTCATGATGGATAGGTTCCTCCACATTGCCAGCATCCATGCATTCATGGAAATCCACCCAACTCACTCAGGTTCTGCTAGAAGCGTGGGAAAGTTCACGCTTCCCTGGAAGCTCCCAGCTGGTGGAGGTGGAATGTCCTTGTGTTCACCTGTTGGATGGACAGTTCTAATGTGCATTCTGTGTGTTTTCTCAAAGCATCCCTGGCAGGATGGAGCCCCAGCTTGTCCATGGCAATAATCAGCCCTCTTTTGAACCTCCCAGTGGTTCGTGGGCTTCTTTCCCTTGACTCCTCACTCGGCTTCCTGAGGTCACCTCCCAGATCCATGAGCTGGCCCCAGTGCTATCTTGGGCCCTGCTTTCAGAGGAACCCTCACCAAGCCATAGGCTCACCATGTGGGGAGGACTACTTCTGGGAGGGGAAGTGAATTTGGGAGGATCAGGGCCTGACCAAAGACTAGGAAGCTGGAAAACTCAGGTCCTATGAAAAGACCTGGGCTTCTGTTGTACCCTTTGTTCTCTGTGCATCTGACCTGGACTGTCCAGGTCAGGCCACTGCATCTGTGCAGGTTGGGCACTGTATAAGGGCGCCCAACTCTGGATTTTAAAATGTGGTACTTGCTGTACTCACCAGACCGCATGCTCAAGCGTTGGACTTCATCTGACAAAACAGAAGCCCACCTTTCTCTTCACACAAAGGAACCCATCACTCCGTGAGCCACACATCTTTAATTGGCATCTGCCCAAAGGGAGTTCCTTTTTCCAGTTCATACAAAGGTACCCACAGGCTAGCGGTGGTCTTTGGTCACCCGGGCTTTTGGCCCATGTCTGACTATGTTAAGCCATGACTCTAACAGTGTAATCATAGTAGAATCAGAGTAGTCAGCTCCCTCCCACGCCCCATGTGACACTTTCATTGCTGCAACTGCCCTTGGCTAATGCCCACTCCCCAACTCACTCTGCTTCCCTGTTCTCTGTATTCCCATTGCCACTTACCCTACTAAGATTGCAAGCACACTTGTGTCTCCTCTCTCCAAACCACTATAGTGCTGATTGGAATCCATCCACGTGTTCACTTCTTTGTGCATCTATGCTTCAAGAAAATAGCCCGTGCTTTCTAATAATGTGCCTGACTCAGGCTCTGCAGACGTGAATCAATCCAGTCCCTGTTATAGTGGAGAAACAAAAAACGCAGAGAGACAGAAACACAGCACAGTGGGAGCCCAGGGGCTCTGGGAACAAGGACAGGGCCCCTCCCCAGCCTGGAGGTGGGTGTCAGTGTCATGGAGACAGAGGCAGGTTACTATCTGAGCCGTCTTGACACTGGGAAAAGGGGAGAGTGGGTGACATGCGAGACAATCAAGGGGCAGCAGTAGGTTCCGAGAAGAGACAACCAATGGCCACTGGGGACGCTGAACTTCTCTAGGGTTCTTGCAGCATAGCATTGAAGGCAGAGAGAAGAGAGAGGAGGCTCTGGGGGTGGGAAGTGAGCATGGGAGGAGCAACTCTGTCTCCAAGAGAAAAAGCCCATTAAGATGCTTCTCCGCAGTTCCAGCCATGGGACACAGCATGTTAAGCTGCCACCTGCAGATCCAGCGTCCCATCTGGGCACCAGCTGAAGTCCTGACTGTTCCACTTCTGATCCTCCTCCCTGGTAATATATCTAGGAAAGCAGCAGAAGGTGATTCAGGTGCTTGGGCCCCTGCCACTCCTGTGGGAGACTTGGATGGACTTCCAGGTTCCTGATTTAAGCCTGGCCTGGCCCAGCCATTGTGGCCATTTCTGGAAGCAAGCCAGTGGATGGAAGATCTTTTCTGTATCTCTGTATACCTCCTTTAGCTTATTTCAAATAAAATAAATAAATCTTAGAAAAAGATGTATATACTCAACCCTGCAGATAACAGAAGACATGCCAAGATATTGAGCAAGGGTTTGCTCTTCCTCATGTTTTGCAAAGAGTACCTTCAATAATTATTTTTCAGAAATCTGCCTGTGTTTCTGTATGCAAAGTTATGTCTTTTATGGGGCTTGGGTAGACTGTATTGGGTGGATGAACGATCCTGTGGATGAGACTTGGTCTTCTTTTTTTTTTTTTTTTTATTTATTTATTTTTTTTTTGACAGGCAGAGTGGACAGTGAGAGAGAGAGACAGAGAGAAAGGTCTTCCTTTGCCGTTGGTTCACCCTCCAATGGCCGCCGCGGCCGGCGCGCTGCGGCCGGCGCACCGCGCTGATCCGATGGCAGGAGCCAGGAGCCAGGTGCTTTTCCTGGTCTCCCATGGGGTGCAGGGCCCAAGCACCTGGGCCATCCTCCACTGCACTCCCTGGCCACAGCAGAGGGCTGGCCTGGAAGAGGGGCAACCGGGACAGAATCCGGCGCCCCGACCGGGACTAGAACCCGGTGTGCCGGCGCCGCTAGGCGGAGGATTAGCCTAGTGAGCCGCGGCGCCGGCCGAGACTTGGTCTTCTAAGTGTGGGAGATTCTGGGTCAGTGGAGGAGTCCAGAGGCTGGGCGTCCTTCTGTTGACCCTCACCCCTTTCACATGGTAGGTCTGGGGTTCTCAGGGTGAAATATCTCCCAAGGGAATTGAGTTATCTTTTGGGGTGGGAAAATCTATAGGAAGGGTCCTTCTGCCCTTGTTCTGGAGATAGGTAGGAGGAGGAGTAGAAGCAGGCAATGGGCAGTGCAACCTCTCTGCATTCCTCCAGGTCTTAGCAGGACCATGTAAAATTCTGGGAGGCCCAGCTGAGCAGAGAGACACTGGGTCTGGGTGTCTTACCCACCTGCATCAAAGCAACACTCAGGCTTAAGCAAGTTATCAACATTTTCTAAACCTCCAGTCTGCCTCCCAAGGAAGTCCATGGCTGTTAAAACAATGAAAGGTGACAAGACAGCACCAAGCCCTTAGCTCAGAGCCTGGCTCCTCATGGGACCCCAGATGGAGCTCAGTGTCTGTTGGCCCATTCCTCCCCACTACCTCTCCTTGGTGTGTGGGCAATCCCTGTCCATTCCCTTCGGCTCCCCTTCTGTAAGTAGGCAAGCTCCCGACCTGAGTGTGTCAGTATTTCCCACCTCCTCTGTCTCTCTACAGGTTAACCCACTTCCATGCCACCACCAGCAGTGAGGACTTCCTGAATTCGAACTCTGGTTACACCTTTCCTTTGCCCATAATTTACCATGCTACTGTTGGCAAGATAAATCTGCTCTCTGAGCCTGAGTATGTCCATCTGTAAAATAGGTGGGTGGGCTAGATGATCTCTGATAGTCATTCCAGATCTAACTCTATGATTTTGTGATTCCATGGCTCCACACTCTCTAGAAAATAAAGCCGGAATGCAAGCTCTCCCAGGGACCCCACCGCCTGGTCTTACTGCAATCGTACCCTCATCACCCCTGGTTCCTCTTCTGCACCTTCCAGTCCCCTGCCTCCTGTCTTTGCTGGAATTCCTGCCCCCACCATGGACCATCTGTCACACCCAGTGTATCATCCTCTTCCCTCCCCAGTTTCATCAGGTCCACTAACACCACTGCACAGAAAGAAGGCATACAATCATTTGGAGTTTCATTATGAGTGAATATTCCCAATCATTAGCAAAGAAAGCCTTATCTTATAGTTAGGGACATGGTCAATGAGTTAATTAGGCCGGGCCATGTAGGTAGCCAGTTGTTAGGACTGAAGTCCTGCCCTCAGAATCACTCGCTGCTCCTCATTCAGCCTGCTGGTCAGTGCTGAAACTACGCAAAAACGTTACACGCAGATGTTGTCTGAGGCATGTGTCACTTCGATGGAGGACAGGCAGACTGGGGTTGAGGAGAGAGGAAGGCAGAGGGAGAAGCGTCTCGTGGTATCTTAGCTCTCCCTTCGTCCTTGAGTACAACTGCTTAGCTTTTCGGCGCTCAGCCCCTTCATCTGCAGAATGAGTGTGTTCTGATTCCTGTAACGTCTCCTGATGCACAGATTACACGTAAAGCTGCATTAGGAAGAAATACGCAAGTGCTCCCCACAGGGAAGAAGTGTTATCATGAAGTCATTGCTTATCATCCGTTACAGCAAGACTTTCTGGAAGGAGCAAGACCAGCCACCCACTCCAGCCACTGAGAAATGGCTTCACTCTGCGGACGTGACTGGAATCAATGAGCAAGTGTGGCAGCTCCAAGGTGTGAAAATGCAAGAGACACCGGTGGCTCCATTTGTCACTGCCGAGGGACGTTTCTGCTCTGTTTTGCTTGTGCATTTACCCTTCTGTGTTTTTTCCGTGAGCACACAACATTTGCTAAGATTTGCTCCCTGCCAGGCCCTAGGCTGGACTTGGGAGGCGCAAGTGGATGGACAGGATCTGGGCCTCAGAACCCCCCAGAGCCACATGGGGAGCCTCCTTGAATACGAGCCTCACAACATGTTCTGCTTAGTGACAGCGAGAAGGGCCGTCCTATGTGACGTTGAGAGAAGAGCGTGAAATCTTCCCTGGGGATCAAGAAAGCTTCATAGAGGAGGGAGCCTCTTGTTGCTGTTCCATAAAGTAGCCCATTTATCCCAGGCTAACAATGCCTCGAACAGTGGAGCTTCTCCTGGTCCTTCAGTGGGTTCAGTCTTCTGATGCTGGACTGTACTATGAGGCAGAAGAGGTTGTGGGTGAGGCCCCAGCCAGCTCCTGCGTTCATGCAGAAACAGCAGTGCCACATCCCTATCACTCATCTCTCCATCCTGGCCTTGCATAGATGCAGCACGTGGACTCGGCGAGCTGGCCAGTTTCCATTTTCTTACGAATTTCTTTGAAGAGGCACTGTGGTGACTCCTATGCTTACTGACAGTTCTGAACTTGGGACCTTGGTGCCTTTAGCCATAACTCTTCAACTCAGGTCAGAGCCCAGGGAGCAGGAGATGGCATTTAAGAGGAGACTTGAAGGATGGCTAAGACATTGGCTGGCGGGCAGGGGAAGTCAGAGGAGCCCTGGCATTGGGGCTGTATCCTCGGGAAGAATCTGGAGAGAAAAGAATCAACCAGCTTGCAAGCCAGCACCTGGATGCCAACCTGTCATTGACCCCAGAGCTTCCACACCAGACTGGCGTCAGTGCTACCCCCTCCTGGGCAGGCAGACACAGGGCCCACGCCCCCAGCAGAGGGGACCAGGTACAGAAGCACAGAAACCACTGCGCAGGAATGGCTGAGGGGCTTCCCACAGGAGTGAGTGGCCCCCTACCCTGACTAGAGGTTTCCTTGGCTTAAGATTCCCTGGGTGGAGACTCTTCACCGGCTAGCGACGAAGGGCTGCTGCGTCTCCAGCTCTGTTGTGGGTAGTATGTCGCATCCTTGTGTTGATTAAAATCCAAGCATGGGGCAGACCGCCTTGCCTGCCTCTGGTCTTTGCACCTGTGACCCATCTGATGGCAGGAATTCGGGGCTCGGCACAAGATTACTCTTCTAAGGATCGTGTACTCTTCGGGTGGTAGTAGTTAAAGAAATATGAACTTCAGCCACACTTGCTATTCTTAGCAGGAGCACTTACGGCAGGCAGGGAGCGGAGTTGCTGAGAGAACTCAGAGCTAGCAGCGTGCACCTGCTCAGAAGGTGGGCGAGACGAAGAAAACCCCACTGAGACGTGTAAAGGCTTTTCGCAGACTTGAGTCAGAGAGTTCACTCTAACCCCTGGTCTCGGGGGCCTTGCCTTCCCCACAGGCCCACGGGCCCCCATGCTCTAAGGCAGGGAAGCCTGCACCCCAGCTGCCCCCGCATTAAAACAGCCAGGATCTCAAAGATACTTAAAGACCGCGTTTCTCACTGATTGTTATTTGTAATACAGACGGAAGGGAGAACACAATTACTTTAAAAGGCCTTTTCAGAAGGCTGCTGTTCCCACAGAGCTGGTATTAATGCGATCATACTCCTGGAACATGGGGACTACGAGCTTAAGGAAGTCGACCTTCCAGGAGAAGGGGAGATGAACCAACAGAAGTCTTGAATGTGGCTGGGAGAGGGTGACACTCCCAGAACAGCCTTCTCTCCTCTGACCTCTGCCGGAATTGGGGTCCCCATCAAACCAGGATCTAGCTTAAACTAGATGTCTGAAAGCTGCTTGCCATCCCCCTTTTAAAGACTTATTTTTTACTTGAGGCAGAGAGAGGTCTTCCATCCGCTGGTTCATTCCCCAAATAGTGGCAATGGCCAGACCTGAGCCATTCCAAAGCTGAGAGCCAGGAGCTTCTTCTGGGTCTCCCACATGGGTGCAGGGGCCCAAGCTCTTAGGCCATCTTCTGCTTTCCCAGGATATCAGCAGGGAGCTGGATCAGAAGTGGAGCAGCCGGGTCTTGAACTGGCGCCCATATGGGATGCCGGTGCCACAGGTGAATGCTAAACCTACTATACCACGGTGCCAGCCCTAGAAAGCCGCTCCTTAGGGTTACATAGTGTCATTGTTTGGAGGCAACTGGGAGCAAAGTCGAAGGGACAAATGGCTACTCTTTGGATTATTGACAGATCTGTCAATCAGCAGTTACTTTTGAGTTGAATGCTGGTAAATTTGATTATTACTGCATGAGATAACCGTGATCAACCACAGCTCACAAGTGCTAACTGCATGTCTCAGGCCATCCATACACGAAGAATTGATCCTTGTCCCCCCATTTTACAGAAGTGTAAACCTTGCTTGCAAAACAAGTGCTTGCTAGAGACGGGATTGGAACTCAGTTGGTAGAACACCTCACTGTTCAGCATTTCTGGGGCGCGGTGTGTAAGTAGAGAAAGAAGGCTCTGGGACCAGAGTTCAGCTGGGGAGGGGTCCTGAGAGGTCTTGAGTACATTCTGGGGCTTCAGTTTCCTCCTTCCTAGTTTTTCAGGTACTGCCAGTGAACAAGCCTCTCACAGAGCAGCCCCTGAGTTGCAAGCCCCATGGCATGGCAGAGCTCACATGCTGCTCAGGACCCGGATTTTTGTAGCTCCGTTGGGTACACAGCCCCCCGCCTTGCAGCCCGACCGAGGAGGAGCTGAGAAGTGACCCTGTGCCAAGCACACAGATGCCCCAGCTTTCATCAGCTTGTCAGAGCATCACAGCCTTGCCAAGACTGCTGACAACCAACTGCTTTCCATGTAGTAGAAGCTGAAGTCCTGGAGGGGGAAGGTTTTTGTATTTTCTTTCATGGAACCATTTACCGCCGCTCTGTGTGAATTGTGCGCTGAGAATTGGCTGCCAAAGGCTTCGATCACCGGCATTCACTGGACAATGGGCCAGCGGGCTGCTGAGTGCCCCCAAGTCATCATGAGCCAAATTGTACAACTTCACAGGTGAGGGAGGGGCTGACTGGTCCCACAGTCCTCCCCTCTGCCTGCCGCCCTAGCTTCCCCAAGAAGATGAGCGGGTAGGGAGGAGCAGAGCTGCTGTCTCGAGCAGGGCTTTGTCCAGTTGCTGCTCAGCAGGCTGCAGTCGGGGTCCAGAGTCAAGAATCTAGGGCCTACTTCTTGGGAACAGTCATCCAGCTCCCTAATTCTAGAGTCCCAGGGATTGTCCATTCTGGGTGGTTGCATACATTAATTTTCTGGAACCTCCAAAACAAACCCACACTGTGTGTGACTGGAACGCATTGCGTCTGGCATCTGGACGCCCAAGATTAAGGTGTCAGCAAGGTAGGCTCCATCTGAGGGTTGCAGGGAGATACTGTCCCAGGACTCTGCTGGCTTCTGGTGGCCTGAGGTGTCCCTTGGCTTGTAAACAGTGTTCTCCCTGTGTCTTCCTGCTGTCCTCCCTCTGGCCACTTCTGTGTGCAAATGTCCACTTTGGTTAAGGCATCTGTTTTACTGAATTAGGGCACACACTACTGACCTCGTGTTAACTTGATATTCTGCAAAGACCTTTTTTCCATTCACAGGCATGGTGGAGTCAGCACTTCTTCTTGTGGGGGAGAAGGGGCACAATTCAACCCAGAATAGCCAACTTGTTGCCTTTGTGCATAGTCTGTGCTAGGTTGTGGACATGGTTGGGTGTCACAGGTAAGGGAGATGCACCCAGGTTGTGGGACTGGCCTCACCTGAGACGGAGGAGATAATCTCCTTCTGACCGAGGCCCTGAGCCCAGGAACGTGCCCATGACTAGAGCCTCTCTGTGTGAGGTTCCACCAGTTGACCTTGACCCACTCTTGTCCCCTTCAGACGCCCTTGGATGTGGATCACACTCTCACTGTTGGTCTAGAGCTAGTTGAAGGGGGTTGTGTGTGCTGACTGGTTCAACCTTCCTAACTCCCATCGTGGGTGGACCCTTAGCAAGATGCCTAATTTTTTAAGATTTATTTACTTTATTTGAAAGTCAAAGTTAGAGAGAGAGAGAGAGAAATAGAGAACTGTTCCATGTGCTGATTCACTCCACAAATGGTTGCAATGGCCAAAGCTCGGTGAGTCCAAAGCCAGGAGGAGCTTCTTCTGGGTCTCCTTCATGAGTATAGGTGTTCAAGAACTTGGGCCCTCTTCTGCTGCTTTCACAGGTGCATTAGCAGGGAGCTAGATCAGAAGTGTAGCAGCTGGGACTTGAACAGGTGCACATATGGGATGCTGGCACTGCAGCCAGCAGCTTAACCCACTATGCCATAGTGCTGGCCCCCACAGAATGCCTATTTTATAAACAGCAAAGGTCAGAGTTACCAAGCCAGGAAGCGACAGAGCTGAGATGGAGATTCAGGCACTCTGGTTCCAGGTCCTGAGCTCTCAACCCCAATTTCTTGCGGAACTGTAGGCTTTTCTCCTAGAGTAACTCTGAGGTGGTTCCTAGGAATCTGAGTGTTAAGTCTGCAATGGTTCTGTTGCAGGGGCCATGGACATTCAGGCCACAGGGCAGCAGAGGGCCCTGGCTTTTCTCTCACTTCTCTGGCATATCTCTCTCTCTCCCCCCCTCCTCCCCATTTCTCACTCTCCCTTTCCCTCCCCCCTTCTCTCCCTCCCTCAGATACAAAGTGATGGGCCTCCATCTGTAGCCACTACACTCTCTTCTCTTCCAACCAGAGGCTTCTATTTTCGGTGCAAGTGTGGGGCCCAGCTCTACCAATCTGCCCAGCAGACTTGTATTTCTCAGAGCCTCATCTATACCCCAGCACTTCTAATGTTTTTCCCACAAGGGTGACCGCAAGGATAAAATGAGGCTATGATGTAAAATGTCCAGTTCCACCCCAGGCCCCTAAGGGGCACCGCATAAGTGGCTCAGCTTCAGAGCCCTCTGGAGCTGTGTGGCTCCTCAGACAGCTATTTGTGGGAACCCTATGGGATTGACTGATAAGGGAGCAATGGCTGGTGCCCTTTGCTGCATAGGTTAGGTTCACCATCCTAGGGGGCTTTTCTGGCCTGAAAGCAGGGAAAAGCATATCTTGGGGGACAGAAGCCCTCCTTCTAGGGCTCAAGATATTCAGGATACAGAGGCTGCACCCTCCTCACCCTCCTGGTGCCTGGCAGCTGGTCTCTTAATCCAATGTGCACTGACCTTGTCTGCTTTGTCCAGACAGGCAGTAGGGCCGGCTTTCTGCAGACATCTCTAATGAGGTGGGGAGCAGAGGTGAGGGTTCTGGCCACCAGACACAGACCTCGGTGTGCTGTTCCATGAGACTGGATTGGCACTGTGGCTCATCTCAGTGAAGCTGCCTGCATCTCTCCAGCTCTGAGCAGCAGCCATACCACATGCTTTGGCCAGTGGTTCACATGTGGGCTCAAGATTGTCACTGCGTCTCAACATGAGAACTTGGCACTCTGTCTTTACTATATGGAATGGATTGGAAGGGACTCAGGATGTTTCTCCCATCTGGGCCCTTTGATATCCCAAGAAGAGTTTGGCCCCTTTAGCCAATGTCTTGTGTGGAGGACTTAAGGGGATTAATAGATCATGGTCCTCTCCCTCTTTCTTCCAACCCTTCTCCAGGGAACAGAAGTCAAAAAGACCAGAAGAGGCTCTTTGGAATTAGAGATGTATAAAGAGTAGTTGCAGGGACTTGATTTGCTAATCAATTGCTCTGACATTATTAAAGCTGGCAGGGACTATCTCAGCGGTTTCCAAATCGGATTGTGCATCAACATCACATGGGGAATTACAACAATGCCAATGCGCCGGCCATAAACTCAACTTACTAAATGGATACCCCCTAAGCAAGGACCTAGCATTTGTCTTGGCTGTGTGCTTCCCCAGAGCCCTGGGAGTCTTGGACAGAGGCCAAGACATTTTAGTCATTAGACAAACTGCATCCACCTGTGGTTCCCCAAGGTTTGCATGGTCTAGACCTAGACCACTCAGAAAACCAAACCATGCAGACTCCAACATACATTCCATGCTAACAAATGTTGTAGCAGCTGAACTGTAGTTATCCATGCATCTGTTTGGCCTCAGTTTCATTTTCTCTAGAAGTTTGTGCTGGTCCGAACAACAGTTCTGCCTTGTATGTGAAAAAGAGCCCAAGTTTGAGAGCTGGACATGGGTTGGGATTCTGGCCCCATTATGTGTGAATGGTATTTGGCATCCAGCAAGGCACAGCTGCCTCTCAGAGGCCCTGAAAATGCAGACAGTGAAATGGATCTTGCAAGGTTCCTATGAGATTTAAAAGAGGTGGGTTTTGTGGTTTGTGAGGTGAGTGGTATGGAATATCACAGTACAAGTTTCGGCCCTCTTTAATTCCTCTCCCATGAGATCAGTATATATATTATAGTCTTTTTAAACTTACAATCTGCCCAGAAGATGGTCTAAAACATGCATTTTATCTCAGTGCATGCTAATTTGTGAATTACGCCTAACTTTCTGAAACTCTAATGTACTTCTTACACATACAAGGGTACTTCAGAATATTCATGGAGATAGAACTTAAAGACAAGTCTATTTTGGTGCAAAGTCTTTGAAATCTATATGTATAAGGGCCCTTAAAAAGACCAGAGAGGGAAAATGCTGTTTTCTTCACATCTTATCAAGGCACCCAACTTGTTTCTGTTGCTGTTGACCTTGGTCACCTGGTTAAGGTCATGTTTGTCAAGTTTCTCCCTCCTTTCCCCTATGGTGCTTTTGTTACTGGAGAAATGTAGGGCTCTTGTCTTCACGCAAGAAAGAATTCAGGCGTGAGACAGGGTAGTGGAAAGTAAAAAGTAGCAAAGTTTATTAGGAAAGGGACATCCATAAGAACGGATGGGCACCTCTCCAGACAGGACCTGGGAAAGAGTGCCCAGTCGCTCAGACTTGGGGCGAGGGGGGGAGTGAGGTTACATGGTTGAGTGGAGAGATTACACCTGGCCAGGCTAGGCGGGTGGCTCAGCAGAAAGGCAGAGGGCTGAGCGTGCAGTCCAGTTGAGGCTGGGGGTTTTTAAGAAGATGGGTCTTCCTTCCCCAACTCTGCTCCTCTTGGAACAAAGGGCTTTTTGGATGTAAATAGAAAAACTTCTATCTGAGTTTTCCCCTGAAGGTATCAGACAGGAGGAAGCCTAGCTGGCGCCATCCAGAGTTTAGAGGAAGGGTGAGCAAGACCCCCTGGAGAATGGGGATCTGGAGCAAGGTATTTGCAATGCAGATACTGGGCTGCATCTGGAAGATTGTGGAAGATGGTCAGGCAGAAGGGGCGGGGACCTCCACCTGGCAGGTTATCAGGTAGAAGGGGGCAGGGCAGGATGTGAATACCAGGCTGCCCCTGAAACATTGTCAGCAGATGCATATGCTGGACATAGATGTCTTCTCTTTAGGCCTTTATGTCACAGACACATAAGCTCATAACTGACTTCCTACCTAACACTTTGACTTGCTACATGTTACCTAGGGGTGTTTTTTTTTTTTTTTTTTTTTTTTTTTTTTTTTTAGTGAACATAATTAATTTGATAATCAGGGAGGAAAAAATATTTTCCTTTTAAAAAGATTGGCAAAGTCTCATGGGACTTTATTTGTGTTTTATGTCTTATTCAGGTATGGCTTTGCAAACAGTATCGCACACCTGTCCGGGGATTTGCGTGGCCTTTTAGCCTCACTTCCTGCTGAGCGTGGCTCTGACCTCCACCCCAGTGTGCTGAGTCACTTCCCATGGTGCTGTGGGAGCAAGCCCATAAATCAGCCCGGGTCGCTTTGCCCTCACTGCCAGTAGGACAGGGACTTTTGGCACACTTTTTCCTTGCTGCCAGCGGCAAACAGGGTGTAAATCTTGTTGAAGGAGAAGTTCTTGTCCAGTCTCCTGGAAACACCCCTGCAGTTTGGAGGATGGTCTGCCCCACAGGGCCTTCCATACAAAATGCTCACTGCGCAACACAGGGCTGGGCACATTGTGCTCAAGCATCAGTGGGAACAAATGAGTGAATGGTACCAGTCCCTACCTCACATGCCCAGAGAAGCCAGAGAGGGATACAATGAAATTAGATGGCTTTTACTGCAGCAGCAACTTCCTGGCCACCTGCTTCTGACACTGTGCTAAAATTTACTAGCTTTAGAAAATACGCATGCACACACATGCATATACATGGGAAATTTTTTTTTCAAGAGAGGCAATTCTTCAGGGAGAGTGTGAAGTGGCTAATTGTTCCACTTCATAGGGAATCTGGTGCAGAAGTCAAGGCTCTGAGAGGGTGTTGTAGGGGCTTGACACTTGGAGTAGGCAGCCTGAGGATGCTGCTTCATTTATTTTACACCTGAGACAGAAAGAAAAGAGTCTTCCATCACACCTTGTCACAGCCTTGTCTTCCTGGCCCAGGTAGCATTCCTCTGTGAAAATGAAGCATTCTTCACAAATTATCCAGCTCTGAGTGGCTGCTGTGTTCTAAAGAGGAGTTTCTCAACCTTGACATCACTGACATTATGGACAAGTAATCCTTTGTAGGGCTCTGCAGGGTTTGAACATCATCTCTGGCTTCTATCTGCTAGATGACAGTAGCGCCTCTCCTCCCAGCTGTGACAATCAAAAATGTCTCCAGACATTGACAGAAGTCCCTTGGAGAGGGGGTGAAATCACCCTCTGCTGAGAATCCCTGTTCTAAAGGGATGCATATCTTTCCAGGTCCCATACAAGCAAATGTATTTGCATCACTTTTGTTCCTGCTGGTAGCCTGCAAGATAGGGACATTGCCTGCCTCTGGGCAGGAATGACTGCCCCCCTCCTGAAGTCCTGGGAGCCTCACATAGAGGCTTCAGGTGACCTGACACCTGGAAGCAGCCATAGCTGTCTTAACTTACAGGTCTTTTGTGTTATTGAAAGCTTGGTCCTTGTCCATGGTGCTGAATCAAAATAACAAGGACAATGTTTAAAGGAAAGAGGAAGTTTAATCCATCCATGGACAAAGTGGTAGCAGATGTCCATCTCAATAACTACTGTACTGCTGACAGAGGGTCTTTTGTGGTGTTTAAGGAGGCTACAAAGAAGGGGAAGTCAGGAATAAGGGGAACAAAGGACAGAGACAGCTGCATGTTAGCCTCTAGCCAGGCCATAAGGGGCTGGTTGGAACCACTGTTGGTATTTGGTCTGATTAAATGATCCGCTCGTGTCTGAGTTCCTGGTTGGTTAGCAATGCTGTATTCTTCATGGAATATTGATGATGGCCAAGTGGAACTTCAGTGATTTCTGCTCTGGTACATCAGCTATCAAGATGTTGTCTGATTATGACCTTGTAGGGCAGGCAGTGCCTCTCCCTCAATTCAGCGAGTTAAGCTAAGGGGGAGGGGGAGCCTAGGAGAAGGGGGCCTGATGGTATCTAGCATTCAAGGCACAGTTTAGGGGCTTGGTTTCAGTAGTGGCTGCTGACTGTCAGATGGCCTCTCTGTGCAGTCTGGACTTCCCTCCACAGGGTTCTCAGATGCAAATGGGTGTCTCTGGGCTCTGCAAGAGAATCAGGCATACGCTGGATGGCCTTTTGTGACCAAGCCTGGGAACTTGTGTGCTGAACTTGGGAGGAATGTCCCAGTCACATCGCAGAGAGGAGACACAGGCCAGGCTATACAGTTGTTGTGGTCATCTGCTCCAGTGTCCTCCTGAACTCAGTCTCTCTGTGGCCTGTGTCTCTCTCACCATGCCCCATGGGCCTGGGCTCCTGTCTCCCTTCCCTCAGGCTCTCTGCTCTCCTTTCTCTCACCACAAACTCCCCCACAAAGCCTGGAGAGATTGAAATGAAAATTACCCTTCACCTCTGCTAGACAAGGATGATGCTGGGTTTTTGCAGTGGCTCTGAGAACCTTTTTATTCTCAATTCTAGAGATCCCGAGAAGAGTTAACTCCATTTCACTCTGAGAAAGCTCATTTCAAGGCAAAATCACACTAGTTACTATGAGGTTAGCTCGACAAAGCATTATGGTGCTAATGTACTTGAAATAAGGCTGCACATAAATCTTTACTTTTAAGAGACTGTCTTCATCAATTTGTGTCTTCCAAGGTCTGCCAATGTAGTGCACTTACTGGGCTCTTAATAAAAGTTTGCTGAATAAATGTTTCTGATTTCAGTGACTAGGCACTTTATTGGTTTCAATGTTATCTACATTAGAGGCTTGGGAGATTTTTCTTGAGTTTGGAGTTTCTAGGAAAAATGTAATTAGAATATGAATTATTTTTCATCTACTTAAAAGACAGAGTGACAGAGAAAGAAACAGAGAGTGAGATCTTGCATCCACTGGCTCATCCCCCCCCCCCCCCCAATACTCACAATATCCAGGATTGGGCCAGACAGAAGCCAGGAGGCTGGAACTCAGTCCAGGATTTCCACATAGGTGGCAGGGACCCAGGCGCTTGGGTCTTCATCTACTGCATTGGAAGATGGGCTTTATTAGAAGATGAGCTGGATCAGAGCAGTGGCCACACTTAAACAAGCACTCCTATATGAGATATGATCTTAAGCAGCAGCTTAACCCACTGTGCCACTAAGTCTGTCCCTAAAATATGAATTGTTACTTTTTCATATTTGTGCACGTTCTTAATATGGTGACAAGTTGATGTTATGCTAGCTAGGAAGTTTTTCTAGGCTGTGGCCATAGTTGATGTTTAGCTTGATAGTTTCAACCTGGTGTTGCAAGTTGATTTCAAGTTTTGGATGTGTATGCAATCTACGGTTTCTGGGTGAGGACACATGGGTTTGAGCTTTTAACTGTATTCACTATGCAACTTCTGTGTGCTCAGAATTATGCTATGTGCCACGTGTGGGTGTCTATCCATAAGAAGCAGTCCCATTCCAAGTCTCATGCTACTTCTGGCTTCCTTTCGTTATCTGCTGTGTTTGTGTCCAGCTGGTTAGGACCGACACTTTCTTCCGACTCTGGCCTCCTCCTTTCTTATTCTTTGCTTTGGGTAGAGGATCAGTCTGCTGTACTCTCGGTAATGACACATACAAAACCACCCCAGAGCTATGGGGACACAACAGCATGTCTATACCCCTCGCCTGTCTGTCAGCATTGTAGTTTGGCTGTTTAGGCTGAGCTCAGTTGAGGCTGGGTTCAGGTCTGCTCTACACAGACTCTCTGCTGTTGGGCCTGAGGGATAGGCGGGAAATTGAACCTGACTGCACTCACATCGTGTCCACTATCACAACCAAACCAGCTGGATTCCCAGCAAAAAGTCAAGTTGCCTGCAGGAAGACTTCTCCCAGAGGATGAGTGGCAGGAGTTGGGGGAGAGATGTGGGAGTACTTCCTAAGCAGTGATCTAACCTTTCATACCTGCCTATATCAGTACAAATGGCAATGTTCTTCTGGCCTCTGGACCTTAGGTATGCCATCCTCTCCATCTGAAATGCCCTCCCTTTGGGGGTCAAAGTACCCTGCTCCCTAAATAAGTCATCCTTCTCTGTTGAGATTCTAGCCAGTAGCTGCCTCCTCATGGATACAGTCCTTGAGAACACATTTAGGTTCCTTGCCCGTCCCCTGTCTCTCACCCACACATTTGTACTCCATTCTGCTGCACAAGTGGATGCCTCCCACAGCTTTCCATGAGCACTGATCATCTCTTATTCACCACAGTTTCCCTGGCATGCAACACAGAGTTCAGAGGTTTTGGAGCAAATAATGCAATGTTAGTAGTGTTGGGTGAGGGACTCGTGGGCTCTCTCCACTGACAGCCCTGGAGAAGCACAGAAGGAAATGGGGCATTGGCATTTTCAAGCAGGCAAGCCATTGGAAATGAACTATATGAGCCGTCTGGGCACAACTGTGTCCAACAAATGCCATCTGCTTTCGGGGCATGTCAAGACTAGGAAATCAGTGTAGACATGTGGCTTGGTTTCTGTTCTGGATGGCATCATTCCTCACTTGCCATTTTTTCAATCCTTTGTTCTCCCTATTTTGCCTAACATAAGGAGTAGATCTGACTTGTTTGCTCCCCTAAGAGGAGTTTGGGGAGGATCCAATAAAAAGAGGCATTAGGCAGATACAGGCTCTTTTATGCAACACTTGTCATTGGTATCATGAACAGATCTTTTGGTAAAGAGGGTGAGGCCAGGACCATGGAGCAGAAGGCTGTGCATGTGTGGCTGCCACTCAACTCTGTTTGGATTTCTCCAGAGGCGATGGGGACTGTGGTGGGGACAGGCTTTCTGGCTGCTTTCGACATACTCCAGACTTCAGTTTCTTCAGAATGGGGCTGGAAAGGGAAATTTAGATGTTTGCCTGGTGGTACTTTACAGTCACAGCTGGTGCTCATTTAAAGGAATTCAAGGCCTTTCATGGTGAATGATCTTTCTGAAGGTAACTCAATTATTTGTGTTTGCTGGTTCAGTATGGCACTCCTCGCTGTAATAGCCCATCCTCTCAGCTTTCTGAATCCACGCGCAGCTGCCAGGGCTGGATCTCCATCCAAGAAGCAAGAGGAGAGATTCAGGAGTCTCTTCCAAATCAATACCCAAATATGCTTGATACTGGGGGTGGCTGAGCCCCAAACTCTGCTGTCTCTCCGTGTGCCACCTCTAATTCCCTTAGGCACGCAAGCATTCAGAGGATTCTTACCATTTCAAAGGTGTTTATTCGATGCCAGTTGAATTGGCTGAAAAATTCATCAGAAAAGATATCACACCATTTATTCAAATTTAGAATTTTATATTAGCCAAATCCCTGCAGTCACCCAACATGTAAAGGTCCAAACAAAATTTCCTGGATGTTTCTGCTTAGGGAAAGGCTATAGGGAGCTAGTGTTGAGAGTTCATGGGGTCAGTGCAGTGTGTGTCAGGCACCTCCCATCTCATTTTTGGTGACTCCTTCTCCCATTCTTGCTCCTTTCCATCTCTACTCTGATAGCCCTGTCCTGTGCTCTGACTGTCCATTCAGATCTGGGCAGTGTCCTTCCTGATGGAAATGCTTTGAATAGAGAGATTGATCAATGAGTTTGTGGGGTCAAATGATGAAAATTAAGTAGTCAAACATGCAGAAACCCAGAAGAGAGCCATTATTAGTCACGACTTTTCCAAAATGCTTGCTGAAAATTTCCTTTGAGTCTCTGTGTACAGCCACCTTCCTCCTCTCCCTGGTGATTGTATCTCAACATCTTATGGACCTCTCCTACACACTGGAGACAGCAGCTTGCAGGTGGCTATGAGGATTATGGGTACGGGATGGAGTGAAACACATGTAGCACTTGGCTGATGATGTGGAGTCTGGAATAGTGACTAACACTGGGACCTGGCAACCACCAGTTTTTCCTGTTGCCTACCAGGGGTGAAGAACCTTTTTACTGCCACAGGCCTTTTGGATATTTATAATATTATTCATGGACAATACAAAATTATCAACTTAAAAATTAGCCTGCTATTGATGTATTGAATTTCAGTCCTGCCTGCAGTTGCCTTGGCAGGGCCAGGCTCAGTGATTTTGAGGGCCTTATACAACTCATGGATCAGATGGTCCCCTCCCTAGAAGCCAAGAGCATAGAGATTTGTATACCAGTGCCTCAGCCCACCATATTTTTCTTCTCTTCTAATGAATAGATAGTAAACACCAGAAGAATATCTTTTCTACCCTTTGTTTTTCACAATTTTTCTCTCCTGGGAGGGAATTCACAAATCAACTAAAGTTTCATTTTCTTAAAAGGGGTGCAGAAGTATCTGCTTTCTCATGAGAATTGTACACACATTTGGAACAGAACCATCCTTCTCAATGGTCTCTTTACAAAACTCCGTTGACTTAAACATTGAACAAAATGTACTATTTGGCATCTCCTAATGGACTAACAACAAAATTGCCTTGTGCTATTGAACTTTTCCTTGTTAAACAAGAGGGATTAGGACATTCCTAGTGAGTAGAAGACTCTGAGCAGGTTTAGCAGGATGGCTGAAATGTGAGGCCATTGTGGTTTTGTTGAATGGCTTTTTATGAAGGCTTGCTCCAATCCACCATAGTGGTGAGCTCTGGTCATTTTCCTGGGGATTGAAATCAGAGTAAGCAAAGGTGTACCACCCGGTATGCTTAAATTAACTCCCCATGATTCCACTGTCTTTTGCCGAGGCAAACATCTGATTCATCATTAAAATGCAGACTACAACATTTCTCTCTTGCTGAGCCTGGCTGAAGCTTTGTGTACATAAGGCCTCAGTGGAGTGTTTCTCTCCCAGATGTGAGAGTGAGTGAGCAGTCACAGCAAATATGCTGTCACAATCTCTAGGTAACATTTCCTTTCATCTCTCTGTCAAAAACAGTTGCTAATGGGTCAATTGTATGTTCTTGTTTCACATGAACTTTTATCAACTCCTCCGTGATCTACTGCATAGCTACTTGAGCGCTCTTCCCTGAATCTCCTCTTCAGGGAAGAACACATAGAGATGGAGCCATTGAAGACTATATACGTGGGAACTCTTCATTGCAGTTGGTCAAGAAAAGAAAATAGATTTTGACCCATGAGCCAAATCCAATCCACTGATTCTGGCAAGCTGCAGAGATAGGCTTAGAAGGATTCTGAGGCTTAATATTAGCTCAGTAAAAATGATGCTTTGGGGAGCCAGTGCATGGCTCACTTGGAGAGTCCTCTGCCTGCAGAGCCAGCATCCCATATGGGCGCTGGGTTCTAGTCTCGGTTGCTCCTCTTCCAGTCCAGCTCTCTGCTGTGGCCAAGGAAGGCAGTGGAGGATGGCCCAAGTGATTGGGCCCCTGCACCCACATGGGAGACCAGGAGGAGGTGCCTGGCTTCTGGCTTCGGATTGGCATAGCTCTGGCCGTAGAGGCCATTTGGGGGGTGAACCAATGGAAGGAAGACCTTTCTCTCTCTCACACACACACTGTCTAACTCTATCTGTCAAATAAATTTTTTAAAAATGATGCTTTGGTGAATTTGCATTGACTGTCACTGGATAGAAAGGAAGAGTGATAGCACATATATTGGGTGTAGGCTGGGACTGGCAAAAGTGGCCGGTTGCGGTCAAGTTACTGAGCTTCCTTCCCACTCTGGGAATGGTAGAGATACCAAAACAGAGGTGTGGCTCTACTTCTTTAAATTCAAACTCTCAGACAGAAACCAAACAAGCCAACGTCATCCCATGAGTTTGGTTGCACTTGGTTGCATGTTTCTTTATTGCACTGGATCCCAAAACCAAGTTTTCAAGCTTCTAAAATATCTGTTTCAGATTATAAGGGCTTTTTCTTGCTCTGTCCTGCCTCAATTTAGAAGCATACTCCTGTCTCGGGTCTTGAGTCTAAGCCAGGACACTTCCCTACCTCCACCCTCAAGGCATCAGCACCAGTTTTTTCTTCAGAAAAGAGAGGCTGGCACCACGGCTCAATAGGCTAATCCTCCTCCTGCGGCACTGGCACCCTGGATTCTAGTCCTGGTCGGGGCGCCAGATTCTGTCCCAGTTGCTCCTCTTCCACTCCAGCTCTCTGCTATTGCCCAGGAGTGCAGTGGAGGATGGCCAATGTGCTTGAGCCCTGCACCTGCAAGGGAGACCAGGAGAAGCACCTGGCTCCTGGCTTCGGATTGGCGCAGTGCACCGGCCGCAGTGGCCATTGGAGGGTGAGCCAACGGCAAAGGAAGACCTTTCTTTCTGTCTCTCTCTCTCACTGTCCATTCTGCCTGTCACAATAAATTAATTAATTAATTAAAAAAGAGAAAATCATCCATGTACATCTTAATATGAGTTTTCCTTTTTTAGATAATTAATTTGAAATTTCTCTAAAAACTGAAAGACTCCCTATCATAGGAAGGCAGGCTTCAGAAAAAGGGAGGGGATTTAACTTCATATCAGAAGACCTTTATTATGTTGCAAGTCGCAGCACATATATAACAGCCTACTCTGCCTTATGTGTTAGGCAGCCCTACTGTTCTTTGCCTTCCGCTGGTGGGAATTTCTCCCCCTTGTGTCAAAGACACATACCCACCTGCACGTGTATAGGATGCTCCTTGCAGGCTCTCCTCTCCTCCTCTAGCCATCTCATTCAGGCACAGTACAGTCCCAGTGACTTTGCCAAGTCTCAGTAATTACTGTGGTTGACTCTCTTTCTCTTGCTTTGCAGCACCAGTATGTGTTTCATTTTATTATTGGGTCAAAATCCAATTACTTTTAGAATGTACTGAGGAATGGAGAGGAAAAAAAGCCATGTTTCCTTTTGTACAATGACAATCCTTCTGCAATAGGAATGATCCATTTGTTTATTCAAGAAACATGTGCAGGGCGCTTCCCCTATAGTCTCGCAGATTTAGCCAGAAGGCTGTAGACGACCTTCTAGTGGGTGTCCAATCTGGGACTGCAGTAGCAAGCGTGGTATGAGGGGGTGGGACAGGCCAGATCTGAAATCTGTGAATCTGTAGTCTTTCAAATGGTCACTCAGACATCTGAATGTGCAGGTGTCGGGACCTAATTGCAGGGTATCAGGGCCCAGCATTGAAACGACAGGTACCTATTTACCTATTGCTTGCTATTTTTCCATCTGGGTGCCAAGACTGGGTTTCCTTCTCTAACAAGAGTCTGAACGTCATGCAGTTAGGGGAAGCAATGTTCCTCTGGTTCCTCACTATGATGTGTGATGGCGAAGCAGAGCGGACAAGCATCTTGCACCAGAGTCTCTCTCCAAGACCTTCTCCAACTTCCCATGCCTCTCGCCTTGTTGACTTGTCTCACAGACCGAAGGGATCACTTGGCTGACAGTTTCTAAAATTTTGTCTGAAGTTCAGGAAGAAGAGGCAGGTGTCATACAGAGGCTGAGGGCTAATGAAGCTCTTTTTACTACTCAGGCACCCTGAAGTCCCCAGGGAAAATGAGCTGGCTGGTTCTTCCTCCCACCTCGGTGGCAGCTTAGGGTGCGGGTGGACAAGCAGAGCGATAATAGCTTTGGAAAGCTGAAAGGATCACATCCCAGAAAAGCAAATCTTTCTGTAATGATGCCAAGAATACTACCTGCCAGAACTGCACACCGATCTCAAAAGATTGTAACAGCTGGTGGATTTTCACTCATGCAAAATGAAATTGCACATGCAGGTACTATGTGGAAACTAAACCTCCAGCTGCAGATTTTGACTCCAACGCAAAGCTTTGCCATGGCCATTGAGTTTGTGAAGGTCCCACGTGAGGGCTTAGATCGAATGGAGAAAATGGCACGTGACATGGGGAGGAGGCATGACTTGTGAAAGCCCCCCAGTGTGCTTTTTTGGGTCTCTAAAAGTAAGGCACTGAAGAAATCATGAACCTGTCATACATGGTGTTCTCAATGTATGTAGTGGTGCTTTGTACACCTGAGTTCTGTTTACCCATTTATTCCTTGCTTGCACTTAGGCTCTCCCTTCCCAGATGTTTGGATACGATGCTGCTCAATTCACATTTCCTTTCACAGACTGTTCATGTAACAAGCCCCTTATTGGGTCTGCTCCTACATCTGAGTCATCAGTGATGTTCGGCCTGGGACAGCAGGTCGCTGAACCTGGGGCTCTTGGTCATTCAGGAAGGTTAGCAGCTAGATGCCAGAGATGCAGAAAGGCATAGCCACTTGGTCAGAAGTCTGGTGAGGTGTTTCACAAAGCCGGGACCCCCTGCACCCATGCCAGGGCCTCTCTGCACAGCTGCACTCCTTCCTCTCTCAGCCCTTGCAGTCGGTTTTGTCCTTGTTTGCTCAGTGTTCCTGCTGTATTTGCAAGCTGGGGAGAGGGTACTCAAGATGCCACAGGTGCAGAGAGAGAGAGAGAGAGAGGCTCATGACCAGGAGAGGGTAGAAGGGTACCACTGCAGAAGGTCCCCAGAAAAGGAGGCAGGCAGCTAAGCAGTGAAGTCTGGGCAGAACTGGGTGAAAGAACCTGGACAAATTGCATTCTCAAAAGGTGTGTGTTATGTGTGTGCCTGTGTGTGAATGAGAGAGAGCAGGATAGAGATAGGTGGGAAGAGGAAAGGAGAACATGGATCAGAGTTTAACTTTTTAATGAGGGAACCAGCAGGATGACAAAATCACTACAGAACAGACCCTGAGAACTGGGGACTTCTATAGTCTGTGAAATAAAAAGGATGCTGGAACGAGAGCTCAGTGAGACACAGGGCTGAGCAATCCTGCAGGGCACGAAAGCTATCACTTTTAAGAGTCTCCCTGCCAGTGTCTCCCTGAGTCAATTTGCTGCAAGTCCATCACTAACCTTTACAGAGTGCAAAATTCTGGGTCCGGATCAATAGTAAACAGTAAATCAAGCACAGTCACATCCTCCCGGTGCAGGGCCAAGCAAACTATTTCTGCAACGGCCCGCACAGCAAATATTTTAAACTTCCTGGCCATAGTAGAGCATGTCGCAACATGCTCTAACTCGGCCGTTAGAGCACAAAAGTAGCCTAGATAATATTTAAATGAATGGGCATGGCTGTTTTTTTAAATAAAACTTCATTTACCAAAGTCAGTGGTTTGCTGGATTTGGCCCGCAGGCTATAAAGTCCCGACCTACTCTACCTCGGACTTAAAAGAGTCACCTGGACATCTTTTTAGTTTAAAGCCAAATTCTTATACTTTTGTCCTAATAGATTTAAAGCACAACAAACAGCAAGTTTAAATGCACTGAAGTGTGAACGCACATATTGTATTGGGGGATTTATAAAAAAGTGGAAAATCCCGAGTACCAGCGTGAGTGCATGAGCGTACATAGAGGGATGAAGGTGGGAAGTCAGGGGGGAGATCCACCATCTTTTACCTGTAAAGAAAATTAGGACCCAGACCTGGTCCTAATCCCGGTGTTTGGCCTGAGGGATTGAGATAGCCTTACTTAAACCTCGCTCTTCCTGCTTCAAAGCTAAGGGCTATAATTGGACCTGTCAACAGGCTGCTGCGACAGTTAAAGGAAACGATCTATTTAGTACTCAATAAATGATAATTTTTAATTATAAAATTATCATTAATATTCTTTATCAGTCAGAGCCAAAGCGACATGCTGGGCTACAGAGAAATCCACAGTTGTTTGTTTGGAAAGCACAAGGACTGAGACCACGGAGGCCTTGTGCAAAGTTCCAGTTTCTCACTTTCTTCCATTGGAGGTCTCCAGTCCATGAGACGTTGTCCTAAACAACTCAGTCTGTCCCTGCAGTACCCAGCTGGACTCAGAAGAATCTGAGCAATAAGAATCCCCTGCCCCAACCCTGTAGCAATTTGTAAACAAGGATTCTGAGGACAAGGACCTTGTGAACAAGGACACAGGGTCGGTGTGCCCAGAGAAAGCTGCTCAGGTTAGCAACCAAATGCATTTGCATTTTGGCAATGAATATGCTAATTAGCAGATCCCTACCTATTCATTAAAGCCTCTAAGATTGTCTAAGAAATATAACAGCCCCCTTCACTTATGCCCCTGCCAATAGTATCCTGTGCTTCCTGAGAGGCCCTCTTTAAAATCTGTTATTTTGATCATGTATGTGTGTGTATTTGTGTATGTGCATTCATGTGTGTGCATGCCTGTGCGTGTGCGTGGAGGGTGTGTGTGCACATGCTAATTGGGTCCAGTTGTCCTTTCAGACCAGGGGCTTCCTCTGTTGCACCCTGGCGTCCTCAGCCAGCCTTCTCCTCCTCAGAAGTGCAACCTGATGCCTTACTTAAGTTACAGGTGGTATCTACCCCAGTCAGCAGCTCTGAAGCTTCCTTGGATTCCAGCATAAAATATGAATGGCTAACGACAATATTTATCTGAGCCATTCTTCATTTCTTTCTTTCTGCTAAATACTACTAATGCCCATAAAGTAATGATTCAACTGCTGTGTGACTGTTCTTCTTTTGCCTTGGGTTCAACCAAACAGATGGCCCTGTGATCCTAGCCCGAGGGGACAGCCCCAAAGTACTGAGGTTGTATCACAGGAGAGCAGTGTTGAACCACAGGAATAGGCCCAAGGGCAGTCTGCAGGCTGAGGCTACCAGCCTTAGGAGGCTGTGCACCCATCTCACACTAAACACTCAGCCATGCGCTGGCTTGCTTTGCAGCAGTACCTGGAGTCTGGACAGTGAGTAGACACACAGCCTTGGTCTTCCGAAGTGAAGGGGAGGGGTGAGCCAGACAGTTATGAAAGACCCTCCCTGGGTCATTTCACATACGACAGTAAGTTATCTCCACGTGCTGCCGTCACCCACAGTCGCATGGATCAGATGGAGCTTTGGCCTGAGGGGGACACTGCACCTGCCTTCGGAGGTGGGCCTCCTGTCTGTACTTACCTTCTGTGTCTGTTGTGTTTAAAACACTTTCTGTCCTTTGGTTGTGAAGAAAGTCTACAACTGCTAATTGTCAGTGGAAGATGTGTTTCCATCCGTCACATTGCTGGCCCTGTGACAACCACGTGGACTTGACTTCTGTGTCACTCTGCTTGCGGAGGCGCCCGACACACTGACCTTAGTCCTACGTTGATGAACTTCCTAGCACATTGGTGGCACTGGATCCCCGCCTCCTGTCCCGACTGCCCTGCTGGGATGCCTCCTAAGACACTGCAGGAGACCGTTTGCAAATGATGCAGCCCTGGCCAGCATCACAGCTACTGGTGTGTCTGTGCTTTACCATGCAGGGGGAGACTCTGCAGGGGGCCGGGTTGACATAGGCCTGGCACATAGCTGGGGCAATCAAGCACATGAATGTCACCCCCTTAACTCGCTTCTGGTAAGAGAGACGATGAAGGAGACTCGGCTTCCTCACTGCCTCTCCATGTGCTTTCATCCTAGTCTGTGACCACCAGGTCCACATGTACCTCTGCAAGGCGCACCTCCTGCTCACTGGCAGGTGCTCCTCCGGAGGTGAGGTGGCTCGTTATTCCACTCCATGCCACACTCGACAAAGTGTCTGAAGGAGCATGTGGCTTGACCCCTAACCTTGTGACATCTAGAGCCAGTAGGAGGGGGAGGAGCCGCTCTCATGGTATTCTCAGGAGACCAGAGAAGCTGGTGTGTGAGTACCAGGTGCTTTACAGAAAGAAAGTGGCTTTGCTATTGCACTGTGCATGTGTACAGGAATTGCATTTCTTAGAAAGGCATTTCTTATTCAAGTCAGGCATGTCTTTTTTGAAACATTTATTTTATGAATATGAAAGACAAAGTTAGAGGGAGAAACAGAATGAGAGACAGAGAGAGATCAATCTTCTACCTGCTGGTTCACTTCCCAAATGGCCACAAAGGACAGGGCTGGGCCAGGCTGAAACCAGAAGCTTGGAACTCCATCTGGGTCTCCCATGTGGGTGGCAGAGGCCCAAACACTTGGCCATCTTCTGTGGTCTTCCCAGGCTGATTAACAGGGAACTGGATGGAAACACAGTAGCCAGGACTTGAGCCTGGGATGCCGGCATTGCAGACTGTGGCTTAACCTGCTGTGCCACGATACGGGCCCTGAAAGGCATTTCTTATCCAATTTCAAAGACTAAAATGTGAACCTTCACTATCCTGCTAAATAGTTTGACTCTGGCGGTTTGTGTGTAATTTCACATATGTTTCAGTTTGAGCCTCACTTTCTGTACGTGTTAAGTGGGAATGCTAGCATCAGTCTCACAGGATGATTGCAGAGCTGATGTGGGAACATGCCCTTAGCATTCAGTGTGGTTCCTGGTGTCAGGAGGATGCCAGTCAATACGTCTGTGGGTGGAAGGGAGGCAACAATGCAGGCTTTCAAGACACCACCCGGGGGCAGCCAGGACGTGCTGCCAGGTTCCACGGGAGAGGGGTCAGTGTGTGTAGGAGCCGCCCAGGAGACATTCTGAAGGAGCCCATGCTGCACTGTGGGCCAGCAATTGGATGGCAGCCACAGGGAGCTGAATCAGAACTGGAGCAGCTGGGACATGAACTGACGCCCACAGGGGATGCCAGTATCGCAGGTGGTGGCTTTGCCCGCTGTGCCACAGCACCAGTTGCAGAGTGAGTTTCATTACTGTTTGTCCCTTAGCACTTGCTCAGATAACCCAGCACCATCTTGTGTGAGGGGGGTAAGTGGAGAAAGGGATCCCAAGTCCGGACGGCTTGCTGCGATGTAGCTGGGAGCTCAGCGGAGGCCCTCCTGTCTGCCTCATTTTGCGCTTCCTCGATGTCCCTCTGAAATGCGGCTCAAAGGCAGGGGTCTTGGGGCTCCGTGGTTTGGAGCACCTGGACCATCCCTTCCAGCAAGGCCAAGTCACCAGGGCTTCTGCCTGCTCCAACTTCTTGTCGAAGCTGACCAGCTTCAGTGACTTAATGCTTAGGAAAAAATGATAAATTTCTGGATTACTCAGCAGAAATGCAGACTTTTATGGATTCTGACAGCCCATTAGCTAGGAGTGAGGGGTTAAGTGTGAAGATGCCCTGGCAGTTGCGTCTGTCCCTGTTCCCGCACAGGCGGGCTGCTCACGCCTCATCGCAGTTAGCCTGTCTTGGATCCCCACGGAGCTGACGGCTGGCCTAGTGCCCACCAGGCCGGCCACACACTGGGTGTGTCACAGGTTGGTGACCCTCAGGTCTCTTCTGTTTGCAATTCCATGAAGCCTGCATCTCCAGGCTCCTCGAATATCAGGGAGTTATGGCCAACCCTCTTCTACCTCTGTTAGAACTCCTGGAGGCAGCTCAGGGCTGGGGTCAGCAGCCTCCTGGATTCTGACTCCAGCATGCGGCCAGGTCGTTGGTAACCTTGGGAATGACTTTTCACAGCCCTTTTGGGTGGAGATTTTTTTTTAATCTAGAAAATGTTTCATCCTTAAATGCCTGAAAAGCCCACCTCACAGTGGTGTAGTATTTATTTAAAAATCTTCCCAGAAGATATCACCCAGGCAAGTTGGCCTTAGAAATGTCTTTCAGCCATAGACCTGTGGCTGGAGGCTGTGAGCCGTTCTTGGGCCATGCCTTGCATATTTGAATCTTAGCACAGAGCTGGAAGAGACTCAAGAGATTATTCTGGGTTACTGTTATCCCAGTTCTGAACCCTCTTGCCTCATTATCATCACTTGGAAACTTCTTCTGGGTATCAGTCCTCTAATCTTACCAGCTACCTCCCCACTCACACCCCCAGCTCTCGTATTTCGATCTGATTGATCTGAGGATGTTGTAACAACATAGGTGTTTATAAATTGTACTTACGTGTTTGAAAGGCAAACAGGCAGAGAGAGAGCTTTTGTCTTCCAGTTTACTCCCCAGATGCCCACAACAGGCAGGGCTGGGCCAGGCTGAAACCAGGAGCCTGAATGTAATCACATCTCCCATGTGGTTGGCAGGGACCCAGTTACTCGAAGAGTCACCTGCTGCCTCCAGGTGTGCATTTGCAAGAAGCTGGATTGGAAGCAGAGCTTGTACTCAAAAGGGGATGCCAGTATCACAGGCATTCAGATATGGAGTGTAGAGACCCAGCTGGCATCAACCACTAGACCCAATGCATACCTCTTAACGACTGCACCAAAAGCCCACCCCTGGTATGTTTTAAAATTCCCCATGGACGTTGTGCCCCTGGGGCAGGAATGGTTGATTCCACCAGCCTTTTGTGTATCTGCTGAGGGTGCAGTGGAGGGCAGGCAGGCAGGGAGTCCTGCTCGGGTACACACCCCCACGGTCAGGAGGGTGTGAGATAAACAGGAGCGCAGAGGTCAGAGGCAAGATATTTCCCAAATCCTCTTCCAGAATCCAGGCATCTGCACAAAAAGCCAAAACCCTATGGCTCAAGGCGTCATCTTCCAGTCTGCGCCCACCCGGTGACACGCTCGCCGCAGCAGCCCAGGATTTAACGCCAGCTGCAGGAGCGCCCAGGCTCTTGGTCAGCATCTGTGGAAATTGAAGCCTTTGTGGGGCAGGGGCTGAGTCCCGACGCCTCCCTGCCTCCTGAGAGAGGAAATCAAAGCCGGAAGAACATTCCGTGTGTCTCTGAGGGCGAAAACGAACAGATGCATGTGAAGAGCCCAGGAAGGCCTCCATTTACACCGTGCATGTCACATAATGAAACCATTTCCATGCTTAACTAGCTCTTCTGCCCTAAATTCTAATTGAGTCAGCATAAAACATAATTTTGATAGTTAGCCGGGGCTGAACTGATGCTAAACATTATGTATACTCACATTTACAAACGAAAAGGAAAAAGGAATAAAGCTTTTGATTCGGTGCCTAACACACAATAAACCATGCATGGCGTTAATTGTTTGTAATAACGTAATGACATAATTGTTCCTGTGTAGGTTGCCCAGAGCAGCAGACGCACAGGATGATCTCAGATCCGAGGAAGTGGTTTAAAAAGGAAGGCTGGAGCTTGGTCACAGCTCTTCTCCTCTGTCATCCACCAGCCTCTTCTTTGAAGGGGGACAGTCATACTGACCTCACTGAGCTATGTCTGCAGAGGCATAAAGTGCTCACTTCCAATTACATTCTCTTGGCTGCAACTAGCCACTTGGTCCCAATCTTGACTGCAGGGGAAGCTTGGGAATGTGCAATAAGCGTCAGTCAGTTCTCTATGGGTAGTAAAACTCCATCAGTGTATAGTCTTTTTTTCCTTCAGAACATTTTCCCCACCCAACCTTGGGAATACATTGATGATTTAGGAAGACGGTACGAGAAAATTGAATTATCTAAGTTGGGGGCTTTAGCTCCTCCCATGGCCCTCACTTTCTTCGTTCCTCCCTTCCCTCCCACACTCCTGAATCAACAAGTCTTCATCAGGCCTCCCACGTGCCAAGCAGCTACAGATGCAGCTGAAGACGGCTTCTGCTTTCGCAGCTAAAGCATCCTGACAGAGGCTTCAGTGAGCACAGATAGAAGTCAGACCATACACACACACACACACACACACACACATATATATATATATGAGAAAGTGACAGAATAAACAGAAAAAATCCATAAAGTGATAAGTGCTTTTCTAAAATAAAACTGGCTGGGGCAGGTGCTCGGTGCCCCTGTGAAGACTCCGCTTGAGATGCCAGCATCCCGTATTGGAGTGCCTGGGTTTGCATCCCACCTCCACTCCTAATTCCAGCTTCCTGCTAACGTGCACCCCTGGAGACAACAGGTGACAAGTCAAGTAGTTGGATTCCTGCTACCCACAGAAGAGACCTGGATTGAGTTTTCAGGTCTTGGTTTTGGCCTGGCCCAATCCCAGGCATGTGGGCAGTGAACCAGGTTATCGTTGCCTGTCTGTGTGTCTCTCTTCCTCTGACATTCAAATGGGTTTTTTAAAAAAACTAAAATTAAAACTGGCTGATGTGATAATCAGTAGCTGGGGGTGGGGAGAGAGATGTTTCAGATGACAGTGGCCCAGAAAGGGCTCTTAGAGGAGCTGGCGTTTGCTGAGAAACTCCGATGACTGTCAGTGGTTCCTGCAAAGTCTCCTTTACTGAGACATGAAAATTTTGTGCCAAAACCAGAAGAGAAAGATGTCACTACTGGATAGTGGACTGAGAGTTCTGCAAATTATTTTTCTAAAAAGGAACAATACAACTTAAAGGACGTATCAAAGACAACCATTTCAGGACTCTGGAAATGGACTGAAAGCAGATAACACACTGGAGGACTAATATGCTCAATTATATGCCAATAAATTGGATCATCTCAAAGAAATGGAAAGACCCCTAGGAAAACACACATCATTAAAACTGACTGGAAAAGAAATAGAAAATCTGAGTAGACCTTAGCAAGAAGAGAAATTGAATTAGTAGTTAAAAGTCTTTCCACAAAGGAAAACCCAGACCCAAATGAGTTCACTGGTGAATTCTATTGCATAAAGAAGAAATAATGCCAATAGTTCACAAGCTCTACAGGAAACAAAGGAAGAAAATACTTCTCCGTTCACCTGTGGGAGCCACATTACCTGATATGAAAGTAAGACAAAGACGTTGCAAGAAACTACAGAGCGCTGTCACCAACATGGATGCAAAACTTCCCAACAAAACATTGGCAAATTCAATCCAGCAACATATACAAAGGACCACACACCAATTTCTTAGTTGGATTTACCCCAGGGTCAAAGGGTTGAGTTAACATCCAGGAATCAATGTACTATGCCATCTTATTAGAAAAAAAACAAAAGCCGTATGGTGTCCTCAACAGACATAGAAGAAAGCATGTGACAAAAATTCAGCACCCACTGAAGCTAAAAATACAGGAACTTTCTCAGCTTGATAAGGGACATTACAACAATCTTGAGCTAATAGCGTACTGAATAGTGAAAGCTTTCTATGTAAGATGGAGACAAATAAGGATATCCACTCTCCATGCTTCTACTCAACACTAGTGATAATGCTAGCCAGTGAAGTAAGACAAGAAAGAAATTAAAGGCCTTTAGATTGAAAGGGAAGAAGTGGAAAATTGTCTTTATTCACAGTAACATGTAGAAAATTCTACAGAATCAGCAGAACAAATGAACTCAGCAAGGTTGCAGTTCAATATGAAAAACTCAATTGTATGTTTATTATCAATGAATAACATGAAAGTGAAATTAAGAAAACAATTACAAATAAAATGACATTAAGGGTAATGAAATATCTAGAAATAAATTTCACAAAAGAAGTCCCAGACTTGTACTGAGAAGTAAAAAGCATTGCTTAGTTAGAAAATATAAGGTCTAAATACAAGGTCTAAATTAATGGAGGATCTACCAGTTCATAAATCGGAAAATTCAGTATTATTGTAATGACGGTTGCCCATAAATTCATCTACAGATTCAGTACAATGCCCATCAAAGTCCCAGGAGGCTCTTTCACAGAAAATGACAAGCTAAGGATCCAGAAGAGCCAACAGTTTTGAAAAGAAAAAAGTTTGAAAGCCTGAGACTTTGTGATTTCAAAAATTACTTTAAGTTAACAGGAATTAGAATAAAGAGATACCAGTGTAAGGAAGGGAATGTAGACAAAAGAAACAGAATTAGGAGTTACAAATAAAAACTTAAGTTTGTGATCAAGTTATTTTTCAGCATAAAAGCTGAGTTAATTCGATGAGGACCGGCTAATCTTTTTGAGAAATGGCACGGGTTCAATTGTACATTACCTGTGGGAGGCAGTGGTAATTCTCAAGTAATTAGGTCCCTGACACACATGTGGGAGACCTGGATTGAATTCCTGGCTCCTGGCTTCAGGAAAGACCCAGTCCCGGCCATTGCAGGTATTTGTGGGTTAACCAGCAGGTGAGAGCTCAGTCACTCTTTCCCTCTCTCTCTCTCAAAAAAAAAAAAAAGTTTGAGTACATAGTGCAGCCTGGATGAATCCAAAAAGCAGGGTATTGACTAAAAGAAGCAATTACAGTAGACTACTACAGCATACCCTCCTTTGACAGGGGAGCTGTCCCGAGACCTTCAGTGGATGCCTGAAATTACAGATAATATTGAGCCCTATCTATACAGTGTTTTTCCTATATGTACTTACATCAGATAAACTTTAATGTATAAATTAAGCACAGTAAGAGCTTAACAATAATAACTAGTAAAATGCAGCAATTCAAACAATATACTGTAATAAAAGCAGCTAACATCACTACTTGTGCACCTTGGGACCAGAATAATAAGGGTTACCTGAACACACACACACACCCTGCCAGTGGCTGTGGCAGTGAAGAGGGACTGGAGGGGCTGGGGTTAGTGGATGCAGTGTGGATACTCTGGACAAAGGGACGGTTCACATCCAGCAGGGTTGAAGTACAATGATGAGATACAGAGCAATGTGCATTCAAAACTTACAACTTGTGTTTCTGTAATTTTCCACTCCATATTTGGAAACTGAAGTTGTCTGCTGTACATTGTATGATTCTGCGTGTGAGGACTCGCTAGGAAAAGGCAAGTCTCTGGAGATAGTAGATGTGTTTCGGGTGGCTGCCTGGGACTAGGGTTGTGAGCCTCCGCCTTGAGTACAAACGGGTCAAGTAAAATTACACACCTACGGGTGAATTTTAGGGTATGTCAGTGATGCCTTAATGCAGTTGCTGGAAAAAAATGAGATCAAAACATGTGGTTCCCAACTCATGCCTGACAGACAAACAGAGTCGAGTTCAGTGGCAGCTGGCAGAGTTAACGGACCCTTAGGGTTCTATGTTTGTGTTCCTCCTGGCTCACGTGGTAGTCATGCAGGGTTCCTCTGGGCGCTTGGGAGGGTGGGTAAGATGGGAAGGCCAAAGTCATTTGGAACTTCATTGTAAAGGCAGCAACAACCTTTCCCGCCTCTAAACTCAGGGCAGCTCATTCCCAGTTGGGTTTCACAAAGGCCCTGTGGTGAGGGAGACCCACTGGCCTACTCTGGCAATGGCCATGGCCAAGTTGGTAAACCGAGGACTAGTGAGGCTGGGAAACCCTGACTGGGAGCCTCGGTCTGTCCCTGACACATCCCTGGCCAACTTGAACCATCCCTAGTTCTCCCATCTACAAAGCAGGTGTGGGTCCTGGGATCCCAGCACAGTTCCCAGGGCCAGTCACATGGTCAGGAAATGCCCCATAGGAATTTGACCCATGAGTGTGTGCCCCCCTGAGGTCCTTCCTAGTTATTCCTCTATCTATGCCCTCATGCCTGACCTTCAGGAGCACATTTTCGAAGTCACCCAAATCACACCCCTCTTCCCATAAGTCTGTTGCAAGCAGTAGGCCTGGTTATTTGGGTGTGAAATGGGCCATCTTGGGCATGAAACAGACTCATCTGGAGGTCGCTAAGCAGGCCCCTTGCAGGAGCCTGGAGGTCTGAGTGGCACCAGCCCCTCTCCTTGCCCTACAGACTCTTGGGCTAGCAGCCTGGGGTTGATGAGTTCTGCCCTATGGTATCAAACAACCCCATTGCCAACCCCTGCTGAGAACAGGAGTTTGAAAGAAACCCACTGTTACCATGGAAACTGCCCAAGGCCTCTCAACTCATCCCTTTTTCTTTGTGTGGCATTTGATCTCTCAAATGACCCTCTAGTGCCCACCTTGAAACTTGCATGAGAGAGCCTGCCACTTGTCAGCAGGACGGGGAGATAGCAGCAGCAGTGGCAGAGGAAGAAGGGATCTGTGTGCAGGTGCCAGGAGCAGGGGACAGGGATGGGGTAGGGAGTGAACCGCTCATTGTGCCCAATCTTGGGGCCCGGGGGTGGGGCTAATGAGGCAGGGAGGGAGCCAGGGTGGAAGCCCAGGCCCACCTGGAAGGGCGTGGACAAGGCCTCCATTCAGATTTCAGACCCACACTTACCTGTGAGGGAATGGTGGCTGACAGCCTGCCTGAGATTCACTCACTCTCTCAGCAAACATCGGTACCCACTGTTGCCCACGTTTTGAAAAACTAATCAGAGAACTCTACCTCCCTGAGGTAGACTATGGTCAATAGATGAAGGCCAAGCTGTTCACTGGGGCTGGCTTTTCGTGATAACTTTTTTTAGCAGACCATCTTCTGGGGATGATTTTCTGACAGTGTCCGTCCTATGGTTCAAGCTGTAAGCAGCGTGGAATGTAGATACAAAGGAAGGCACCATCCAGGTCCTCTTGTCTCGCTCCAAGTGCATGACAGAGATGTGTGACGGGCTGGCCACTCCTCTCCCACGAGGGTCTCTTCCAGAGGAGGCAGCCTCTCCATCCTCACTAGGTCACAGTGCTCGCCTCCAGGAGAGGATCAGTAGCTGGGTTTCAGCAAATGAAGGAATTTCTAGACAGTGGCTCTGCTAATCGCTTCCCCACCTTTTAGCTAAGATCAAGTGTGAGAATGGCTGTGCTATCACCCTGTGACACCTCAGACCCTTTGTTTAGATAAGAGAAAAATAATCAGAAAATTCGTCCGTTGGATTCTGGGTATAGCTCAGTACTTAACTGTCTTGTGTAAAACTCAGCAGCAGGTGTTGTAAGGCAACCCTGAGAAAGTGGGAAAAGTTTTCACGTCACGGGGCTCTGTGCACTGCCTACTTGGGTTTCATTACAGGCAGCAGAGAGGAAAGCCAGCTGTGAGGCTTCCCTGCCCCTGACATCACACACTAAACTGTGGGCATTCGTCACAGGAAGTGAATTACACTCATATCCTACACATGGATGCAGTGCCTGGTCAGTACACTTGCTGCCCCTCGGCCTAGAACCAGAATCTGATGAGGAGACCTGTTGCACTTGTTTTGCCCAAGATGTTTTGTTTTGTGTTCTTTAAATAGTTTACAAGGTTGATTGACTCTCACCCTTGACAATTCAAAAGGTTTCGCATGAAAAATGTAAAACATCTGAAGATCTGCCAACACGGGCCTTCAGTTTCTGCTTGGCCGTATCAACTGGAGCTAAATAACAGCCCACCCATTTTGGATGGAGCATTAGCACTCCAGGAAGTAACACCCCCATAGCAGGTTGTGGAGGAGCCTGTCCATAGCTGCATAGGTGGCATTATGCAAAGCAGGCAGTGGGCCCTTGCAGGTTGTTTCCGGGTCATTCTATGTTCCAGTGTACTGAAATGTAGAAGTATGTATTGCTTTTGGCGGTTGGTAAGGACTGCTTCTGTGGGATCCCAGGGTCAGGTCTTCAGGTCCCCACCTCAGGGCAGGTTGGCATCCCTAGAAACACACAGCCTCAGCCGTGGGTTGCAGGTGAGAGCACACCTGAGCAGGCTGACTGCAGGTGTAGGGTGCTCTGGAACAGTGCTGTCCCCCGGCCCTGGGTGAGAATGCACAGCCTGGGCCTTCATGGAGGCTGAGATCCAGTTGCCCTGAGGTGAGGCCTGGGCTCCCTGTGTGACTCCCATGTGCTGTGAAAGTGGAGAATCCCAGTCCCACGGAAGCCAGTCTTCTTCAGGTCCACACTCGTGACACTGAAGTGCTGCCCAGGTCTGAAAGCCTGGGCTCTACCTGCCCCACCGGAGCAGAAAGCCTGCATGGCTCTGGGTTCACCCTGTGTCCAGCAAATGGCAGGTGTGCAATACATAAGAATAGAGGGAAGGGCTGGTGCCACGGCTCACTAGGCTAATCCTCCACCTGCGGCGCCAGCACTCCGGGTTCTAGTCCCGGTTGGGGTGCGGGTCCTGTCCCGGTTGCTCCTCTTCCAGTCCAGCTCTCTGCTGTGGCCCGGGAAGGCAGTGGAGGATGGCCCAGGTCCTTGGGCCCTACACCTGCATGGGAGACCACCTGGCTCCTGACTTTGGATCGGCGCAGCTCCGGCCATAGAGGCCATTTGGGGGGTGAACCAGCGGAAGGAAGACCTTTCTCTCTATCTCTCTCTCACTGTCAAAAAAAAAAAAAGGAATGGAGGGGAAGAGGAAGGGAGGAAAGAAGGAAGAGGAGAATGGAGGGAGGGAAGGAGGGAGGGAGGGAGGGAGGGAGGGAGGGAGGGAGGGAGGGAGGGAGGGAGGGAGGCATACGAGGAGGGGAAGGGAGGGAATTGTTGGGAAAATTTCGCATCCCAGCTTATACTGACTTGGCAGTTCTAGGATATGGCTAGTGTGGAAGGTTTGAAGCAGGAGAGAGGAGACCCCACAAAAACTCCACCTCATTTTTTTAAAGATTTATTTATTGAAAAGAGTTATACAGAGAGAGGAGAGGCCGAGAGAGATAGAGAGGTCCTCCACTCTCCAACTGGCTGCAAAGGCCGGAGCTGCGTCAATCTGAAGCCAGGAGCCAGGGGCCAGGAGCTTCTTCCGGGTCTCCTACTTGGGTACAGGGACCCAAGGGCTTGGGCCATCCTCTACTGCTTTCCCAGGCCACAGCAGAGAGCTGGACTGGAGGTGGAACAGTCGGGCCTCGAACCGGCTCCCTTATAGGCTGCCGGCACTGCAGGCGCCGGCCCTACCAGATATACCACAGCATCGGCCCCAACTCCACCTCATTTACGCAGTGTGCCCTCACCTCAGGCAGTCTGGGTTCAAGTTCAAATGGGACGCACGTAGGGCTTTGTAAAGAAAGCCATCTAGAATGCAGAGGGACAGAAGATTTGTCTTCTGGGAGCTGAGCAGCTGACCCTGCAGGCCAGCTACCAGCAGGGGCCCCGTGCGACCCATAGGCACACTAGTCCCCTTCCATGAGATTCCCTGCACACAGCTCTCACCCCTCCCCCCTTCAAGCCCCTCACACTTCGCCCCCTCCAGCGAGTTGGTCAGGAGAGCATGGTGACTCCAGATAGCAAGCGTCAGCTGCAAGCCCGTGATTTCCACAAACTTTGTGTCTCATGACAATCTAAGCACCCGCTAAGTGAAAACAACACCTCTCACGTGGTTCTGGCCAACACCTTCCACAGGAATTTTCTCACTTCTCACAGGTGACACATTTCGCTGGCAATTCCCCTGGCACAGAAGCTGCCAGGATGCAGGGAGCGGTGTGAGGCGTGCTCTGCCCGAGTCCCTGCAGGTGCAGGGAGCTCTGGGTTCAGGGAGCCGAGAGGGCGTGCGTAGGAGACGTAAGGGAGTCAGGCCTCATGTAGGTGGGTCTTTGGAGATCAAGGGTGGCAGCTGGGCCTGGGGAGACTGTTGCAAAAGCATTCACAGAAGACTAGGGGGAGAGCTGCTCGGCTGGGACACAGGGAGCTAGGGCTCGGGAGCTGAGCAGGTGTCACTTCTCAGGACTGGCCACAGGCCAGGCATTGGTATACCTCAGTGAGCTTCCCCAGGCCGCGCTGCTCCTGATGCCAATGGGACCCCTACCCTAGTAACTACCAGCTAATCCTGTGCCCACCACATTCAGGCTGTTCCTGAAGCCGCCATGATGCGTCCTGCAGGCCGTGGTTCTGCAGTTCCCATGTAAATACAGAGGGACCATCCCACTCCCCACCCCCCCGCGCTGCAAGTCATACTCTAAAGTCCTGGTCCCCAGTGCCTCAGAGTGAGGTCATCCTGGAGGAGAGTGTGGTGTCTTCCTCAAGAGGGGACGTTTGGAAGCAGATATGTACACAGGGAAGAGACCCTGGAAGAGGAAAGCAGAGCCCAGGGCTCTCACCGGCACAGGAAGAGAAACGAGGAGAAAGGTCACAGCCTTGGGGAACAACAGCCCTGCTGGTGCCTCTGTCTCTACCTTGGCAATGCACTACCAAGGCAATGCACTTTTTCTGTGTACGCCACCTGGCTTCAGCTCCAGCTACTGTGCTATGGCGGCCTTAGGGAAGGAACACACACTCTTCAGCCTTGGCTTCCAGCAGATTGCTAAGCGGCTGCCTCTGGACCCTTGCTGCCCGTCAGCCCCTGAGTCCCTGCCACTCAAGCCTGAGCATGTCGAGTCCCCACCTGGACTCAGAACAGAGCCTCAACTGCCATCATCCCATGGATCCCCCAAAAAGAAAACCCAAGAGAGATATTCCATCCTTACATTCATTCGAGGCTGCAACCCAGGGAGATGACTGGACTCTCATTAATCTGGATTATCCCTATCAACCCACTCACAGAGCAGCAGGTGTGCAGAAGGCACCTGGTGAGGGAGCTGCACACAACAGAGTCACTGCCAGCAAGTGGGGCGCTGCCTAAAACTCTACCCCTGGGGACATGCTGACCATGTCCATGTCTCCCTTCCTGGACAGAGCTGTTGTAACATAGTGATGGTTCACCCTCAGCATGAGAGTCAGAGACACCGAGTCATAACTCCTGCATAACAGCAGGGTTAACAGGATATGCGTGGTGGGTGGAGGAGAAGGCTGTGCAGCAGGCAGGGATGTCCCAAATCCGAGCGGTCCTGGAGCCAGGAGGAGCGGGAGCTCAGGGGACAGCTGCCTTCCTGGAACCCCACATTTGGACAGGTGTGCCTTTATTTTGGCCTCCCAAGCTCCTCGTGGTTTCCGGGATGAAATCCCTGTTCCATAGTCCATCTCGGGTCATCTCTGTTACATTCTCTATAGCCTTTCTAGCCGCATCCCCAGCCACTCGGTCAAAAGTCATCCTTTCTTTGGGGTGAGCGAGCATTCCGGTGCTGCGGGAGAAGCCACCACTTGGAACTCTCACACCTCATGTCAGAGTGCTGGTTTGAGTTCTTGCTCCTCTGCTTCTGATCCAACTTCCTGCGAGTGCATTCCTAGAAGCAGAAGGTAATTGCTTAAGTACTTGGGTCCCTGCTACCCTTGGTTTTGGTCTGGCCCAACCCTGGCTGTTGTGGGCATTTGGGGAGTGAACCAGCAGGTGGAAGATCTCTATTTCTCTGCCTTTTAAATAAATGCACAACAAAATAAATAAAGCTGTCTTTTTGCCTGAATCTCACTGGACTGCTTGCACGCCTCGAAGCTTGCTGCCCTGCTTCCTGGCCTTTGCTCATGTGATTTGCTTTTCTAGGCAGGTTCTCACCATTCCCCAGGTAGGAGTCACCTCCTTTTGGAGGCAATGGTGATTGCATTTCACATGGGCAGGCTAAGGCATCCCTTCTCTGCTCCTGAATTGCTCAGTGCACACCTATCATAGCGTAGTACCCTGGAGAGTAACACCTGCTAGTGTGTGCCTCTCCCACCTGAGGGTCTCATGGGCAGGGGCTGCGTCTTATGGTCTGCTCGCATCCCCAGCTCCAGGAACAATCTGTGCCCAGTGTTTCTGAATGACTCTGAGTGAATCAAGGATGCCTGTGGGCATAGCTAACCCAGCAAACAGGCTTCAGCCCTTTACGTCTTAGTGACAACTCTTCTTTGTAACCAATATTGAGAGTTCTATCTGGAGTGAAAATAAAAGTGAAGGGCTAGGTGGGGAAAGGCAGTGAGAGCCTTGGGCACACATTTTGCTGTCTTGATAGTATCAGGCCACTCATGGTTTCCCACTGTGACGCACCAAACGGCCGTGTGTCCTGGAAAGTCTGGTCTGGAAGCCTGTGGAGGGAGGTGAGTCTGAACCCAACTTGCAGAATGCAGGAGGCTTCATCAACACAGGGTGGTATGGCCCTGTGTCTGTCTCCCCTAAGGCCCCCGGAAGCTCTAGTCCAGTGCAATGCTTACACAGTTCTAAGAAGACACAGTCCTGGGAACACTGTTCCCTTGGGAATTCAAGGTACAGACATGCATAAGAAAGGTTCAGAAAAGTCTTCCATGAAGAAATCTGCAAAGGGGCTGGTGTTGTGATGCAGCAGGTTAAAGCTACAGCCTGCAACGCTGGCATCATATATGGGCACCTGTTCTATTCAGCTGGTCTACTTCCCATCGAGTTCCCTGGCAATACACCTAGAAGACAGCAGAAGATGGTCCAAGTGCCTGGGCCCCTGGCACCCATGTGGAAGACCCAGATGGAGTTCTGCATTCCTGGCTTCTGCCTGGAGCAGCCCCAGCCATTGTAGCCATTTGTAGAATTAACCAGCAGATGGAAGATTCTCTCCCTCTCTCCCTCTCTCCCTTTTCTTCTGCATCTCTGCCTTTCAAATAAATAATCCTTTTTTAAAAATATTTATTTATTTATTTGAAAGTCAGAGTTACACAGAGAGAGAGGAGAGGCAGAGAGAGAGAGAGAGAGAGAGGTCTTCCATCCATTGGTTCACTCCCCAGTTGGCTGCAACAGCCAGATTGTGCCAATCTGAAGCCTGGAGCTTCTTCTGGGTCTTCCATGCAGATGCAGGGACCCAAAGACTTGGGCCAGCTTCTACGGCTTTCCAGGCCATAGCAGAGAGCTAATCGGAAGTGGAGCAGCCATCAGCGGCCACTCACTCACTTCAGCTTGCGCCACAAGCCCCTGACTGCTGGCTTTCCCACGGGGCCCCTTGGGATCCAGCCCTTTTTACTGCTTAGCTCCCTGACCTGAAATCCCACACCAAAAACCACATTGATCAACCTGTTGCTCAGGACTGCCCCAGCTACCTCCTGCCCTTCCTCCTTGTCTTCTTCCCCCTATCAATCTGTCCAGATGCCACCATCCTTTACAATGCAACTCAATGCCTGTTGTGTCTTCGCAACATGATCTGATAGGACCTGTTCCTGAACACTCTGGTGCACTGTAGTACTAACCCTTGTACTGTGTTGACCAATTTTTGTAGGATGCTCCCTTGCCTGCTTTATCCTCTCAACTGCATGTTTGCTGTTTGCTGAATTCCTCTTCTGTGGGATGAGCCCATATGGAAGGAGAGAGTCCTAAGAGAAAGGACAGATGTCCCACTCTCTGCACCCAGAGGACCTCTGCTTGGCCACTTGGTGAGAGCCCCATGCTCTGGGTGATGGACATGGCTGGGAAGGCCCCAGTCATCTCTCCGCAGAGGGGCTCCGCACTGGCACAGGCCTGGTGGCCAGATGAGCTCTGTCTTCTTGTCTGGTTTGTTGTGCCGCCTGGTTCCTCCAGTTTTACATTTGTAGATTGTATTCTTTCAGTATTTGTTCTGCTCTTTTGTTTCCTGGGTTTTAATTGTCCTCAGCTGACTTAGGACTTAATGACTCTCTTTGATCTCACTTTGACTTTTATCCGTGGCTTCTGTTTTATCCAGTTCTCTCATCACGTTCAACTTTTATTTGCAGCTTTATGTTTATCTCACTCATTTCTGCTTTAGTCCTGTTGTTTGCCTTTTATGCTGTTCTAAGTGATTTTTCCTTGGTGCGTCTTTTGGTTGATGGCTTACTGTTGCTTTATTGTCTTTTATGCTCTTTAATTACAAAACAGAAGGCCTGAGATGGACTCACCAGGGAATGGGTCGTGAGGCGTGTCCAGTCTCTTAGAAACAACATGAGTGACAGATGCAGTGAGCCACCCAGGCCAACTAAATGCAAGGAAGGCTGATTGGAAGAATACAGGCAAATATCAAGACAACAGGGGCTGGTGCAGAAGGGTAGCAGGTTAAGCCACCGCCTGCAGTGTTTTTGCATATGGGTGCTGGTTCGAGTCCCAGCTGCTCCACTTCCGATCCAGCTCTCTACTGTAGCCTGGGAAAGCAGTAGAAGATGGCCCAAGTCCTTGGGCCCCTGCACCCCTGTGGGAGACCTGGAGGAAGCTCCTGGCTCCTGGCTCTGGATCGGCACAGCTCTGGCTGTTGCGGCCAATTGGGGAGTGAACCAGCAAATGGAAGACCTCTCTCTTCTCTCTCTGTGTAACTTTGACATTCAAATAAATAAATAAATCTTTAAAAAGAAATATCAAGATGTCAAAACACAGGAAGGATGCGTGTGCCTTACTAAGCATGCACAATCGTCATCAATGACCATGATCTCCTTGTGTCCCCAGCCCAGAGTCCCTCTCTGCTCTCTGCTTCAGATGCTCCCTCCAGACACTCTCATTGTGGTTGAGACCTCGCCCGATCATGAGCTCAAGTCCACCTGTCTGCAGTCTGTGATCTGCCCCACCCAGCTGCCACAGTCACTGCTGTCCAGCTCCAAAGGCTGGGGCTGGAGGAGCTGACTGGGAAGCTGGGTGTGGCTCTGTTTTCAGCCACCACCCTCTCCCAATACCTTCAGCTGAAGCCACTGGTCAGCAGAGAGTAGGAGTCCATGTCGCTCCCTGCAGGCCACAGCAGGCAGGGTCCTAACCAGGGATGGGTGCAGACATGGAAGGGAGGGGCATGGATGCTTTCTCTCTTCAGGTGAGAAGGCAGCCCATCACAACCCCCTCCCGAAGGCCCCATCCCCTCCATGTCTCACTGGAAACATATGTAGTTGAATAATTTGGTAGACAACTGGCCAAAATTCCATGTCCTACTGAGCAGTACATAGATTTTGTTTTTAAATGCCGGGTTAAAGGGTTTTTTAAAAATGTTCTTAAAGTTTGGCGGGCGCCACAGCACAATAGGCTAATCCTCCGCCTTGCGGCGCTGGCACACCGGTCGGGGCGCCGGATTCTGTCCCGGTTGCCCCTCCTCCAGGCCAGCTCCCTGCTGTGGCCAGGGAGTGCAGTGGAGGATGGCCCAAGTGCTTAGGCCCTGCACCCCATGGGAGACCAGGAGAAGTACCTGGCTCCTGCCTTTGGATAGGCACAGTGCGCCAACAACGGTGCACTGGCCGCTGCACGCCAGCCGCGGCGGCCATTGGAGGGTGAACCAATGGCAAAAGGAAGACCTTTCTCTCAGTCTCTCTGTCTCTCTCTCTCACTGTCCACTCTGCCTGTCAAAAAAAAAGTTCTTAAAGTTTTAATAAATGATTTGGAAAACAAATTTGCAAAGAGAGAGACAGAAAGAGAGATCTTCCATCCACTGGTTCACTCTCTTGGAATTCCAGCCAGGTCTCCCACACAGGTGGCAGGGACCCAATATTTGAGCCATCATCCACCACTGTCCCACATACATCAGCAGAGAGCTGCATCAGAAGCAGAGCAGCCAGGACTGGAACCAGTGCTCAGATATGGGAGGCCAGCATCACAAGTCGTGGCTTAACATACTGTGCCATAATGCAGCCCAAGTGTAGTTTGTTTTTTCTTAAATCCCCTTGTCTAAAGTCCCTATGGGAACTTACATTCTAAATCCAGTGTCCTCTCTGAATATACAAGGATGCTTCAAAAAGTTTGTGGAAAATACATGTTATTAAATCCTGCCTGGACTTAAATTCTTTTTGCACTTAAATAAATCTATCTTTAATTCTATTTTTTGCACAACCCTCTTGAAGTTCCTTGTACAATAACATTTGGCCAGATTCACTAATAGGACATCAGTATCCAAGTTTATGTGTTTTATTTTTAGTTTTTTTAAAAAAGATTTATTTATTTATTTGAAAGTCAGAGTTACACAGAGAGAGAAGGAGAGGCATAGGTAGAGAGAGAGAGGTCTTCCATCCACTGGTTCATTCCTCCATTGGCCACAATGGCCGGAACTTCACCAACGCGAAGCCAGGAGCCAGGAGCTTCTTCCAAGTCTCCTATGTGGGTGCAGGGGCCCAAGGACTTGGGCCATTTTCTACTGTTTTCCCAGGCCTTAGCAGAGAGCTGGAATGGAAGTGGAGCAGCCTGGATTTGAACTGGCGCCAATATGGGATGACGACACTGCAGGCGGCAGCTTTACCTGCTATGCCACAGTGCCGGCCCCCATATCCAGGTTTAATTAAAATAAGTCTCATGGTGTTGGTTTGTTTGAGAGGCAGAGAGACAGAAAGAGAGAATTCCCATCCACTGGTTCATTCCCAAATACCCACAACAAAGTGGGAGCCAAGAATTCAATGCAGGCAAGAACCCATCACTGCTGCCTTCTGGGGTCAGGAGCCCAACCCAGGGATGGAGCCCAGTACTCTGATATGGGACATGGGCATCTTAACAGCTTTGCCACATGTCCACCCCACTGCCTGTTATCCAGAACATTTTCATAAATCTCTCTGGGAGGAAACAGAATGAAAGGCCCACAAGCTGGGACTGTATCTAATTCTTTGGTCACTGGGACTTGCTGAGGTCTTAAAGCAGGTAGGAGCCATGTTCCTGCCCTCTGGGGTTAGGGAAGGATCATCTTCTCACTGTGAGTGCTCCCTGATACCTTTCTTTTGGTAGCAGGTGCATACAGGGATTGGCCAGGATTTGGAGGATTTCCAGGGAGTGCGATATACAAAACCAGACACTTCACGTGCTACCTGCTCTGGTGCCCAGTGATAGTTCACGGATCAGCTGCAAAGCCACCTGGCCCTGATGGAGAAAGAAAGCTGATATTTATACATGTTTATCATGGAGCAGGCACTTAACCAGCTTTGGCTGTGTGAGGCCCAGGACCATGGCCTTCCTGAATTAACAGACTCCTTCCAAAGACTCAGAGTGCTATACCGACACTAAGGAAGGTGTGGCTCTATGTGCGCTTGTGGGGCTGCACTGTCCATCCTCCAGAGACCTGAGACAAGGCGGTCCCACTGGCACAAGGATCCCATTGCCTGTCTCAGTCTGGCTGTAGGGAAGGCAGCAGAGTGGCTACGAATTCTCAGTAGCAAGAGACTAAGAGCAGTGTGGGCTGCACAGCCTGGGTCACTTGCTGGCTGTGTGGCCTAGGATGAGTCACAGAACCACTCTGAGCTCCAATTTATTTTTTGTCCAATATGGTATTAAAAAGCCAGCTCTCAGCAGGTGTAACGAGGATTGATTGTGCTGATGTGTGTAGAACACCTCATCTCCTGCTTCATGTGTGGTATCTGCTTAGACAGCCCTCTCCTTCCTTCTTCCCGCAGTGAGTGTGGCTTCTATCACAGCCACAGTCTGCCCGCCAAACAGTGCCTTGTGCTCGAGAACTTCACTGTTATTGTCGGCTGTCAGCATTGGCTTAGCAGCTGGGCTTCCCTCCTGACAGCTCCATCTGCTCCATTCCCACACTGCTAGTGAGAGGTGAGAGACAGCCCCCCACCCCCAAAGGGGACGGAAGAGGCCAAACCAAGTCCCTCTCAGGGTGGTTGCAGCCGGGTGTGAGCCAGAAGGATTGGAGACCATCATGCTGGGCTCGCAGGAGCCTTGATTTCTTTACTTGTGGTCTTGGGTTCCAGTGTGGCCAAGGAACATGGAGACTGACCCTGGGCCATGTGCAGAGGGCCATGGGTGAGCATAGCCATGAAGGAGGATGCTGGGATGGGGAAGAAGGAGACGGTGACTGATCAGAGTAACTCATTGGCTGGGAGTTTGTGTGGCTCATAGGAGAATCATTCAGCCAGGGATCTCTGTGATAGGGCTGCCGGTCTCTGACCCCAGCATAGCAAGGCTCGCCCGTTTCCTGGGAGGATGATGCCACAGCAGAGCACTGGTGATGCCAAGGACCCTACTGAGGCAGGGGCACGGGAGTTATGTTTTTACGTAAAACAGCAAATTGCAGCATGAACGTTAAATTGTCACGTCCAGTATGTCCACTTCTAGGAGTTCATAGTCATTTTGTCAACAATATCTTAAAAATACATGAAACTGCTCATCTCAGTGCTATTTATGGCTCTGTGAAATTGGAAACCAAGTGCATTTCACCATCTGAATATGGGTTAAATACGTTTGCCATATCCACAGAGTGGAGAATTGTGCAGCCATCAAAATAATGCTTGCAATGAGCTTTGAGTTGGGAAAATACGTCCTTATAATATGAAATAAAGACAGAGGCAATGGAATTGGACATAAAGCATCATCTCCACGTTTAAAAGAAGTTCACTGGAAGAAGACTACAGTCTGCCTAAAAATTACTGTGGATTGCCTCCCAGAAGCAGGGTTGCCATTGTTTTTTTAGCTGTTTTATATTTCTAAATTTTATCTATTGGGCATGAAAACAAAAGTTGGAAATGAAACAAAAAACATCCTTGCAGTACCCGTAGTGGTGGTACTGAACCTGGAGAAGTGGGTATTGCTGGTGGGATTTCAGGCACCAGCAGGGGGGAGTTGCTGGAATGTAAGCCCCACCCAGCCAGGGTCTGGGCAATAGACCTTGAGCAGCTTTGCAATGCGGTTTGGGAGGGGAAGCTGGAGTGGGTGCCTGTCAATCATCAGAGACAGCCCCTGTCATGAGGCCGGGTGGACGAGGGCACTGAGTCCACGTGGGACCAACACTGCCCAGCCGGGTGTAAATGGGATGCTTCTCACACTGGCTGCCTCGAGGGACAGCACACGACCATGAAATAATAACGGGTTTATTTATAGCTCTTAGATCGAAATACTTGAGAGTTTCTGTTTTTAAAAATTCTGCAATTCCTCCAAGTTTTAGAAGCATGAACAAAGATTATTTTGGTTTCCTCTGGAGGAAACGTGGTCAGAGGCATGAAGCCTGCATAAGCACCTTCTGCAGTCTCTGCGGGGTCTTTCCTGCTGCCCCAGCCCCCTCCCGACACCCCCTGCTCTGTGCTCTGCTGCCTGTGCACTCTGTGGCCCCCTCTGATGCATAATCCTCCATACCAAATCCCCCAGGTGTACTCTGAGCTCCACCATCTCTGGAACCCCACCTGCTCCCACAGAGGTCATGGAAGAGAAGGGGCATGCATGATAATCCATGACTGAACCACACATTCCTTCCGGGACTGTGACTCCTGCACAGGGCAGCTAAGGGGAAGTGTGGCCACGGGCTTAGCTGCTTGGAAAGCAGAGTGCACACCTGCCTAAGATGTGGCATCTGTGTTAGCTTCCCAGGGCTGCAATGACAAAGTACCAAAAACTAGGGCACACTAAGCATCAGAGATCGATTGTCGCACAGCTCTGGAGGCCTCAACTCTGAAATCAAGGCTCTCTCATGCTGTGGGGCATCTTTCCTTGTCTGCTGGTACTTCTGGTGGTTGCTGGCACTCTTGTCATGTCTGGACTGGGAGGTGTGCCCTCCCCGTCCCATGGTCATCATCTCCCTGGGCAACTTCACATGGTCTTCCTTCTGCACGTGTCTCTCTCTAGGGCCAGATTCCTTCTTTTTCCATGGACACCATTGGATCAGGACTCTCTGGAATGACCTCATCCAACCTTGGTTACCTCTGCAGAGACCCGATTTTTAAATAAGGTCACATCCTGCTGCTAGATCTTCCCCACGTCTTTTCCAGGGGGACACAGCTCAACCCATAACGCTTTTTTAAGCTGACTCCACCAACTGTGTAGCCATGGAAACGACACCGCCTCTGGGCACCTCAGCTGCTCTATAAACTGGGAGTAAAGAGAGCACCTGAGTCCTGTGGTCCTCGCAGGTCCGGTGAAGTTGCGTGTGTAACACATGTCGTTTCCATCCCAGACGTGGCTTCTCGTTGTCCCACGCTCGGGCCATACTGATACTCCCAGCAGGAGAGAGTGTCGGGGCAGAGCGTCTGAGCCCGCTGTGCTGGCAGGAGCCTCCCAAGCTAAACAGCAAAGGTACAGTGCCGGACGCCGCTGGGATGTCTCAGAGTATGCTGGACAGAACCACTGGAGCTTGCCTTCTTAGAAGAGCCGCATAGAGGCCATCTTGGCCATGAAGCCTGCTGAGCAGCAGAAAGCAGCACGTGTTCAAAGGATGCCTCTGGGTTCAGACAACCAAGCCTTGATTTGGAAAGTATAGCCTGCATATCCCTCCCGCCCCAGTTCTGCATGCCACCAAGCCTTTCCTCACTAGGGTCACATTTCCTTTCTACTCCTTCAGAGGGAGCCTGTGGCCTCCTGCCTTTGCATTTTTTGCACCTGCTGCTCTTTCTACCCAAAATGCACTACACAGGCACACTCCACCCTCCCAGCTCCCCAGTTTGTCTAATTCCTTCTCTTTATATTTCCCTTTCCCAGTCGATCACCTGTTCATTCCTCTTCTAACATTTAATACCATTTGCAGTCACATCTTCAGTCTCAAGCCTAGTCATCTGATATTTACCTTTCCTGTTAGGCTGGGTCCCAGGCCTAAAGGACCATATTAGGTTCATTACCCCAAGGGCAGGTCCTGCAGAGCAGGTGCTGGAGCTGTTCCGTGGATGTGTGATGGGGAGAAACAGTCGCTCTTCCCCTGGGCAATGTGTCGTCCCACGATGCTGAAGGAGTTCATGTGAAAAGGGAATGATACACGGCTCTGCTCTCAGCTGAGTCATATTTGAGTCTGTGTGATTTGTCAAGGAAGTTGGTTCATTTTCATTGAACTTAACAAGCAGCCAGTACCATCTTTGTGTCTGTGGGTCGTGCTCTGTGTCATTTTTTTTAGGGGCTCAGGTTAATAGGATAACTGTCTTAGCAGGATCAGGCTGCTGTACCTAAATATAGTAAACAATAGACATTTGCTTCTCACAGCTCTACAGGCTGCCAAGTCCAAGATCAAGGTTCCAGCTTGGCTGAGTTCTTGTGAGGGCCCTCTGCCAGGTTGCAGGCTACGTGCTTCTTGCTGGGTCCTCATCTGATGGGAGGGGCAGACAAGCTTTAGGCCTCTTAAAAGAGCACTAATGCCATTCACAAAGACTCTGCCCTTACAACCTAGTCACTTCCTGAAGATCCTACCTCTTAATATGATTGCTTTGGGGAATAGTTTTAAACATTTGGATTTGGGGTATACAAGTATTCAGAATGCAGCGAGAAGCCTGCCAAAGAGCCCCCTTGCCTTGAAGAAGTGAGGTGAACCCAAGAGAAAACACAGAAGGCTGCCATTCTTGGTCCAAGTCCAAGCATGCAAGTGTATTCCACATACGCTCCTGAGATTTGTAAGGTGCTTCTATCTCCTAAGGAGGAAGGAAAAAAATGCAACTGAAAGCCGGAGGAATTGCCTGCTGTGTGAGGAGCAGCTGGCTAAGAAATGCAGTCAGCAGCTGCAGAATTCTATGAGCTTCCCAGCCATCTCCTAAGGAGATACCAGCTGGATGGACAGGGGTGAAATTATGTTCTTCTGCCTCTTCCTGCAGTGCCTTGAATATAACAGGTGCCTAATATCTCATGCATGAGGGCGATTGGCTGAGCGAAGAACAAATGACACAAGATATAAATGATTGAGTTAGAAGTTTCTCGAGGAGGTTCTGGGCAGAATTTGCCAACTAGGAGTAGGATGGACACCTGCTGATACATTTGTGCAGAGATGTGCAAATGCAGACTTCCCAATCAATAAAAATGTAGGCAGTTCTGAGGAGCTGCAAAAAAAATGACATGATCGATATAATTTTTGTAGGATACACAAGATTTTGGATTTCACTGGGGATAGTATTATCACGTGACCTTTGCTGCTGGGGATGAGGGAATTCAATTCTCCTGAACCTTCTACAATTAGCTTCTATGTAGAGAGAAGGAGAAATTCCATCTCTCTTCCCACTTCTAGGCAGTTTTAAGAGTGAACAGCATCCACATATATTTTGCATGGAGAAAGAGCATAAGGGTATTTGCTGGATAATGAGATGGATCACGAGGCTGTGATTTATCTTGCACTGGTCCAGGGGAGAAATGAAGCGCCCTGTTAGTATTGCTGGTCCCTGGGAATCACAATAGGCAACTTAGAGCTGCAGCAGGCACCAACGATACATATGCCCATGTGCCTATGAAGGAAAATGTAAAAGCAGAGTTTATGTCTGCAAGAAAGAGGTTACATTTAGAAAGCTTCAGCTCCTCACACCCAGGGCCTTGGTAATCTGCAGCTCTTTCAAGATACGCACTGTAAACTTGGAAGCAACCAAGTTTTTACATTTGCATTGGCTTTCTTTGGCCAGCCAAAAATAAAAGGTACATGAAAAGGAAAGAGAGTTGTTTCAAGTCAGTCTCCCGTCGGACTGGTTCGCTGGGGGCTGTGTCCCTGCACTGGGAACGCCTTGACCTTCCTGGCTCTCTACCTGGCCAGCAGGCTCAGCTCCTGTCCCAGCCAGTGTTTTGGAAGATAAGTGTTTTCTTTTGCTCCAGAATTAGAAACTGAAGCAGCTGAAGCTGGGAGTTACGAGTCTTAATTATCATCCTTGGCCTTTTCTGTAGGAACCTAAAATTGATTTTCAAATTTCTCTTCTTAGCTTGATTTAACGTTTTAATCTGCGTGCCTTCTGTGGGGGGCTTGGCTGGCAATATCGATGACAAGGAATTGAGGCACTTGTCATCTGCAGAGAGGTCCTGCCCTCGATGAGAGGCGCTCCTGGGGGTCACCTGTCCTGGGGTAAAGAAGCACCCCAGGGCCGGCGGTGTGGCACAGTAGGTTAATCCTCCGCCTGCAACGCCGGCATCTCATATGGGCACCGGTTCGAGTCCCAGCTGCTCTTCTTCCAATCCAGCTCTCTGCTATGGCCTGGGAGAGCAGTAGAGGATGGCTCAAGTCCTTGGGCCCCTGCACCCATGTGGGAGACTGAAGGAAGCTCCTGGCTCCTGGCTTCGGATAGGCACAGCTCCGGCTGTTGTGGCCATTTGGGGAGTGAACCAGCAGATGGAAGACCTTTCTCTGTCTCTCCCTCTCACTATCTGTAACTCTATCTCTCAAATAAATAAATCTTAAAAAAATCACTCCCCCAACAAGCCCCTACCTTCACCCCCATCTCCCACTCCCCAGCCCTGGAGTGAGAGCCGAGTCCCGGCCGACAGGTAATGGGCCTGTGAACTTTAGTTCTAAAGTCTGAAAGTGTCCTCTGAGACGCTGATGTCTGAGCTCCATGAATTGACAGAGCAGTAAAGGCGTCCATATGCTTCCGTAGTATTGATCGGGCTGCCATTTCTCTCTTCCACAGCTCAGATATGGATTTTCCTGACACTTGCTTTAATTTGAATTAAGCATTTAAAATATGGCTCTGCCTCTTTGGGGTTCCCCGCCTGAACATTGGGGACTTCAGTACAACATACGCATTATGAGCGAGACTTGTCAGGAAGTGGAAATATGAGGGCCTGTGTACCTACACTTGTTCATCGATTTCAGGGGCTTGCTGTACAAAGAGACAGCTGGGTATAGAACAGGAGCACCAGAACCAAAAACAAGCTGCCAAATGCCGGTGTGACTTAAATGATTCAGTTGCTCTGTGCCTCAACTGACTCATCTGTCCAATGGGTGAATACAAGCCAAGAGCAGGATGACAGGCAGTGTGCCCAGCAGCTGGGAAGGACTGAGTGGTGTGTCCAGCTGTGGAAGCAGCCCTCCAAGCTAGGAATGCTGTCACACATGAGAGTCGTCCTGGTCCCCGGAATGGGGCCCAGCAGAGATAGCTCATAGCTCAGGAGCAAGCTGGGGCCTGGGTCAGGAGCCAGACAGGCTGTGAAACGAGGCTGGCTCCAAGAGGTCAAGCTGAACACCGGGCAGGGCGAAGCGGGGAGGCAGGCTCCTAGGGAGAGCCCTGTGTGGCTCTTGGACCTGCTCTGTGGCTCTCTGTCTCCTGTGAGTTTGAAACCAGAAGGACATGCATTTCAGCCTCAGCATGCATGTGCTGCCTCTTATGTTAGCAGTCGTGCTCCGTGTTCATGTGTGCATTAGGTAAGTGCCTTATGCACTCTGCTGTGTTGATGTGAATGACACAGCAGCTCAGGATGGTAGGATCTGTTATTATTCCCATTTGGGGGATGAGAATATGGAGGCTGGAGAAGTTTACTCCCCTTGGCCAGGGTCCTATAGTTATGTTAGGAGCTGGTACTTGAAGGCAACTCCTTTGGATTCCATGCTCTCTGGCCTTGATTACGATGCCGAGCTTCTTGACATCGACTTTATCGTGACTTCGCTTTATCGACAGTCTCTCTAACATCCAGCCAACCTTCCGTGAGCACCCGTGAGAAGTCAGGCCTTTCCCAGGCAGGAACATCCAGGAGATGAGTAAGAACAGACTCCTGCCTCGGGGAACTCTAAGGGGAAAAGAGGTGTGCGGACACAACTGACAAGGCGGGGAGCAGGTGGTACCGGGGAGCCCCAGGGAAGGGTGGCCAGCAGCTTGGGAAGCCGGAGCAGGGTGCTTGCCGGACATCGTGCATCACCTGGCTCGTGAAGCTGGTCTGGGCGTTCTCCTAGCATGTGTGAGGGAGGCTTCTCTGCGAGTTGACCGAGGGTAGTAGGGTGGCTCACGTACATTCTTGGCAGCAAGGGCTGCGCACGGCTCTGACAGCTGCTTATTCATCTCTCCAGCGGGAATCTTGCAAGCCTTCCCGCCTCCGTGGGTTCCCATGTGTAGAGAAACTGCAAACGCTGGCTTATTATAATGGTTTTTGTTCGTCCTTAATTCCCAGGGTAGAAATCTTGGCTCATTCATTGCCAGGTGGGTCCCTGATATTCTAGCCTTGAATGAGCAGTTTCCAAGCAGGGCTTCTCTGGGCCTGAAGCGGCCCTCATGAAACGCGTGTGGAGTTACTAATCATGCCACATTTCCCAAGATCGTTCAATCTACTCAAAATGTGCAGGGGTACAATAACATTCATTTCCTACTACAAGATATTTAGGTACTTTATGGAGTGAATTGCAAAACATGCATGTCTCTTTTTTTTAGGATTTATTTATTTATATGAAAGGGAGAGTTACAGAGAGAGAGAGAGAGAGAAAGAGAAAGAGTCTTACATCTGCTGGTTCATTCCCCAGATGGCTGCAATGGCCGGAGCTTCATGGATCCGAAGCCAGGAGCCAAGAGCTTCCTCCATGTTTCCCATGCAGGTGCAGGGACCCAAGGACTTGGGCCATCCTCTACTGCTTTCCCAGGCCATAGTAGAGAGCTGGATTAGAAGTAGAGCAGCCAGGACTGGAACTGGCGCCACATGGGCTGCTGGCACTGCACGTGGCAGTTTTACCCGCTATGCCACAGTGCCGGCCCCATGTATGTTTCTTAAAGGCACGTACAGCTTTCTTGGGCATGTCACAGCTGACATGGGCCACTCTCCGGCAGGGCACTTCCTTCTGCCTCATTAGGAGGTGGTGACACGGCTGGAAGAATGGAGCTAGGGCTCAGGTGTCCTGTTTCCAGTCAGGATGAGACCTGCCTTTTACCAGCCCAAGTGCCCAACGCCCACAGCCCCGCTCCTGACGGGAGCAGGGTCTTCTCCCCGCTGTGTCTGCCCTTTCATAAAGATGAGCGCCGAGCCTGCGGCTCATGCTTCGCCAGCAGTGGCTGGAATCTTACAGTCGTTTAATGTCTTGCTTGAAATTAAAGTAATGGGAAGCACAACCATAAGAAATCCACTATAGGCCGTGTCGAGTCATAAAACTGTAGTGCTGAAAAGCACGGCGGCAAGAAATCACTGCTGATGTGAAGGGAGCAAAATAAATATCTGCTGGGGTTTTAATTAACTGCCTCTAAATAAAGGAAACGAGCAAATTAGACTCCCTTTTAGGAGCCAGATCCTGTTGTCATTTATTCCCGTTGATGGACAGCGCTGCGCCTGTGATGGAGAGCTGTAAATCAGGCGGCAGCTCGCTCCCTAGCGGCCCCTGGAAACCTGGCCCTCCTGAGCCTGCGTCTGCTCCGCCCCTGCTGGGTGATTTTTGCCTCTGGGCCTGTGGAAGGGGAAAGTGTGAAGAAAGGCCCCAAGGCTTGGAATCTACCTGTGGTCTCTATAGTAAGGATTGTCCTTATGCCACTCAGAATATGGTTGCGATTAAGAAGAGACTTGATTTCACGCTTGAGCCTGTGATGGCTTTGTGACATTGGGAAAGCGGTTTCACCCCTCTGTGTTTCTGTCTTCTTATCCGTGTCAGGGGAGAAAACGTGCAGAAAGGGTTCTCTAAAGCCAGTGGCTCAGGTCCTGGCTCCTAGTAAGCACTCAAGAACTTCCCAGGGGCCAGCGCCGTGGCTCACTTTGTTAATCCTCCGCCTGCGGCGCCGGCATCCCATAGGGGCGCCGGGGTTCTAGTCCCAGTTGCTCCTCTTCCAGTCCAGCTCTCTGCTGTGGCCTGGGAGGGCAGTGGAGGATGGCCCGAGTGCTTGGGACCCTGTACCCGCATGGGAGACCAGGAAGAAGCACCTGGCTCCTGGCTTCAGATCAACGCAGCGCTTGCCACGAAGCCATGTGGGGAGTGAACCAACGGAAGGAAGACCTTTCTCTCTGTCTCTCTCTTACTGTCTGTAACTCTACCTCTCAAATAAATAAATAAAAAGAACTTCCCAGGGCAGGCTTCTTGCCTGGTCCAGATCTCAGCAAGGAAAGATTTGCTGTCCCAGTGCTTTGCACCTGTGGAAACGATCGCACGGATGGTTTTTGTCCTTTGTCCTAGGTTAATGTAATAAATTACATTGATGGAATATTGCATCCCTAGGGTAAACCCTACTCAGTCATGATCCCTTTTATAGAATTGGACTATATCCGCTGGTATTTGTTGTTAAAGATGTTTTTGTGTCTGCATTCACAACGGGTAGAGGTCTTTAATTTTCTTGTAACGTTTCTGTTAAGTTTTGGTATCAAAGTAATACTAGCCTCTTAAAAGGGGTTCAAAAGGGTTCTTAAGTGTTCCTCCCTCTACTTTCTAAAAACAAATTACATATGATTGATGTGATTCCTCCTTTGAATGTATGATCGTATCTACCAGTGAAACCAGCTGGGCCTTGACTTTTCTTTGTGGGAAGGTGTATTTTTTTTAAATAATGTATTCAATTTCCTCACTATGTGATTTAAATATAATGGGTTTTTTTCATCTGCTTTCTTTGGGTTTACTTTGCTTTCCTTTCGTAGCATACACTTATGCTTTTAAAGCTATGTATTTCTCTCTAGGCACAATTTATCTGTATCCCATGCATTTTTCTATGTGGTATTTGTATGCTCTTCAGTTCCAATTATGTTCTGATTTCCCTCTCCATTTTTTTCTTTAATCCACATAATTAGATGTGTGTTGTTTAATTTCCAAATACCTGGTGTTTCTCTAGATACCTTACCGCTAAACGCTGTTGATTTCTGATTTATTTTCCTTTTGGCCAAAGGCTGCGTTCTGCACTATGTGGGACTGAGTTTATGGTCAGTGCATGGTGTTGATGAATGTGACATGTGAGACTAGGCTGGGTTGCAAGTGAATGCAGCATTTTCTGCACCTGTCAGGTAGGAGAGAGTGATTGAGAGTCTTGTCTATATTATGACTGTGTGGACTGTTTTTTGTTTTATTCTATTAATTACTGGAAGAGTGGTGTGAAAGCCCCCTGTTATGACTGTGAAATATCTTTGTCTCCCTCCACTTAGTCCTTTTCCACTTTGTGTTTTTTTTTTTTTTTTTTGAGCATACTAATAAGAACTTTCAGAATGTGTTCCTTCTAGAATGCAGATGTCTGGAGTCTTAGGATTGGTTAGGGAAAGGTCCATTTTTCCTGGTTCTTCTTATGTCAACTAAGAATCAACTGTACCCTGGACATTCTGAATTTTATGCTGCAAAGACTCTAGGCTGTCACATTTCTGCTAAAGCAGTTGCTGCCTTGCTTTATCAGGCTACTAGCTTTGTTGAACTTCAACTGTAGACAGCCATGGGCTGTAGCTGAGACCTCACTCAGATCGGGGGACTCTCAGTCTGCCCCAGAGCCAGCCAGAGGCTTGGGTGGAGTTTGAATTTAAACACAGCATTTGTTTGGGCTTCTCCTCCCTGGCTGTCTCCTCAGTGGACTCCTGGCTCACTCTCCAGCAGTGCTGCTGGCTGGGCCCTGAGGACAACAGTCTCCAACAGGGTCTGTGCCGTTCTGTCCCCATGTAGCTGCGTGGGACTGCACTGCTTCTGAGCAAAGATCAAATCAAAAAACTCATGCACAACGTAGCTGTTTCCTGTCTCGACCCATCTCCACATCTGCCCGATTTTGCTCACTCCCCAGAGCCTTCAGGTGTTTTGTTTGTTTTTATTTAAACTTGTGCAGTGTGTGACATTTTGCATGATTTTGGAACATTCTGGATAGAAACAGTGCAATCCAAATACTGACATATAACTTGTGTACTATATAATTAGTATTTTATAAAATTGTTAAAATAACTTTAATATAATACCGTTAATTTTGTTTTAAAATATTAAAAAATTTTCTCTAAAGAATTGTACACCTTCAATCCTGGTGACTAAGTGAATTATAAACGAGACCCCACTTGCTAAAGGCCTTTCTGATGCCATGGTAATCAATCAGTAACAGCCGTTTTCCAGTATGTACATACATTGGATTTTTATAAGTGGCCAAGATGTTCTTCTTGAATGTTATTAAAATTTTAAAATCATTTTGTATCCTATATCAGTACTGTCCAAATCATCATTATTAACTGGAGCTAAATGTCACAGAACCACCCGAAGAAGGTCAACTGAGCTTTTATTTTAAAAGAGAGCATTATCCTAAATATTAGGGCAGCATCCAGAAAGTCAAAATCAGCAAAAGGCACAAGAAGCCTTCGTTATTGTAGAATCTGCAACTCCTTTGTCTCTATGGGGAAATGTAAGTCAATTGTGTGTGTTCTTTTTTCTTTAAAGATTTATTTATTTGAAAGGAGGGAGAGAGAGAGAAACAGAGAGACAGAGAGGTTGATTGATCTTCCATTCAGTGCTCCACTCCCCAAATAGACACAACAGACAGGGCTGGGCCAGGCATAAGCCAGGAGCCTGGAACCCCATCACAGACTCCCACTTGGGTGCAGGGGCTCAAACACTTGGACCATCTTTTGCTGCTTTCCCAAGTGCATCAGAAGGGAGCAGGATGGGAAGTGGAGCAGCCGGGACTCCAACAGGTGCTCATATGGGATGCCAGCATCACAGATGGCAGCTTAACCCTCTGTGCCACTAATGATATATTTTCTAGTAGCCACATTATAGAAGTAAAAGAAAAGATGTAGAATTGACTCTAATAATATATTTCGCTTAACCCTGCATATTTAATATGACCATTTCAATATGACTAAATAAAAAATAATGAGAGATTTTTTTGTTTTTCATTTAAAAGTCTTTCAAATCCAGTGCACCTTTGACACTTATGAGACATCTCCGTTTGTATTCTAATTTTTTTTAGAAATACTTCATCTGAAGATTTCACAAAATTCACAGTTGAAAAATTTGATTTACATGTCTACACATAGTTGGAAGTTTTCCAGTAACTGAATGGAATATCTGTCCTTGAGTTTAGATTTAAAATACTAAAATCTAATAAAAATGTGAAATCTATTTCCTGGGCCATGCTAGCCATATTTCAAGGATTCAAGCGCCGTGTTGTAGCTAGTGGGCTCCACATTGTGGGGTGCACATCAGAGTATCCAATAAGTCAGCCTTTGCAGGAAAAACTACCCCAGGCCCATCTGGCTTCCTAGACATTCTAGATGAGAAAAATTCAGCAGGAAGTAGAAGGAAAATGTGAATAACAAATTAGAATTAGCTAGGGACAAGCAACGCCTTCAGGTGACTTCTTACTGGTTCAGGCATGAGGGCCTATGTCAGACCCCTGTCTGGACACTTAAGAGAAAAGGTAGGCAGAGAATCCAAGGAATTCACCTGTTAGCATTCTCTGCATCAGTTTCCCTGGACACTAAGACCTCCACGGTTGGACTTAGCCAAAAGGCCAAGAAGCGATGGAATCCAGAGACTTCCTCAGGCTAAGTGCGAGGGCTGTCCTGTTAAGCTCCCGTATCTTGAGAACTCATTGTGACTCATCAGTTGTTGGCCCCTGGAGGGCAAGGACAGAGGCTTGGGGTTGTGAGAAGCTCTGCTCCTTCCTAGATCCCCTCCATGGATGGTGTATAAGTCTTGTTGATGGAGATAATGGGATAGCAGCACAGAGCCATTATATCTGCAAGGGACTCGACACCCTCCAAGAGGCTTCAACACCCATGGTTTTTCTTTTTTCTTTTTTTTGACAGGCAGAGTGGACAGTAAGAGAGAGAGAGAGACAGAGAGAAAGGTCTTCCTTTGCCATTGGTTCACCCTCCAGTGGCCGCCGTGGCCGTACACTGCGCTGATCTGATGCCAGGAGCCAGGTGCTTCTCCTGGTCTCCCAAGGGGTGCAGGGCTCAAGCACTTGGACCATCCTCCACCGCACTCCTGGGCCACAGCAGAGAGCTGGCCTGGAAGAGGGGCAACCGGGACAGAATCCGGCACCCCAACCGGGACTAGAACCCGGTGTGCCGGCGCTGCAAGCGGAGGATTAACCTAGTGAGCCGCGGTGCCAGCTAACCCATGGTTTTTCTAAAGAACAAAGGGAAATTGACAGAAATAGATCCAGGTAATGACCCTGGAGTGAGTGTGGCTTCCCTGGCACTGAAGAACCCTGGCAAACAAGGTGGCTTCGTGTCTTAATCAGGTTCTCTATCCTTCCTGCATGGGTCTCCATTCCTGCCTGACTGTGGGAGAGATGTCTGCTGCCACCTTGTCATTGGGTCTGATCTGGGAAAATTCAAGGAGATGTCTAGTTCATGAGCGGGATTCCACACCTTGCCCGCCCCCATGCAGGCCCACCTGCCATTCAGCTATGTAACAATCCCCGTCTGGAAGTGAATAAGAAGCCTGGGGAAGGGGAGGGGGCCCTTGTGGCTGCTCTCTCTCCTCTCATTGACCCCGGGGAAGACTGGTATGGAGGTCCCTGTCTACCCCTCCTGGCCCACTCTCCCTTAGTAAAGCCCTCAGGTTCTGTGGATTCTTCTCACTTTCTAAATAAACCTGATCACGCTGCATGTCACGTTTCAGCGTGCACTTAGAATTCTTCTCTTAAGTAAAAGGCAAGAACCTGGAATAGGAGTTTGAGGCCAACCTAGCCCACAACATATTTAAAACTAAAATAAAAATTAAAAAGTCACTCAACATAATCACCACCATTCCTGCCACCTGCGCCAGGGGTTGGCGCCTCCCATCTGGCACAAGCAGCCTCTGCCGTTGCGGCAGCCAGGATTGAGGGTACCCAGCTGGCCTCAGCGCAGCTGGGCTGGGGCCGCCACTGCCCAGGTCCAGGGTGGTAACTTAGGGTTAGACTCATGCTTGTCGCAAATATTATAATTTTAGCCATTACAATCTTGATCAGCGTCCTATTAGCTGTGGTTCACTGCCTCTCATCCCCTGTAATCTGACAATACCTGGCTAGAATTGTGGATGACCTCAGGGCTGGGATTGGATACCACAGATAAGGACACAATGCTGGGATCAGGGGTACCTGCCTGCTCTGATCTGCTCTGATCTGCTCTAGCTTTCTGCTCGCCTTTTCAGAAAACTGTTGTCAGAATTAAATGAGAGGGCTTTACACAGGTCACTCAACCCAGCTCCTGCCATTGAAATGTTTAGTTAAAAAAAAAAAAAAAAGCTCTATTTTGATCATAATGTGGTTACCATAGGAGGAGGATGGTTTTATTCCTACTGTACAGGTGGGTAAAAGGAGGTAGGAATAGGCACTTTGATGGGCGTGAATCCGGGTTTACCTGGCATAGTAGGTGCTGCGTACTGCTGCTTGCAATGTCTTGGAACAGAAGCCCCGGACGCCATTGTAAAGAGAGAGGTGGGCAGTATCAGTGGATGGGGCTCATCTCAGCCACATTGTTTGGCTGAAGTGCCTTCCTCCTTGCAGCCACAGCATCCTCTGTGGGGGCACAGGACAGCCAGAGGTTGATTCTCAAAGTATTGAGGAAGGGAGAGTGCTCCGTCATCACTGTGCGCCCGCAGCACCCGAACAAGACACCTGCTTCGGCCTTTGCAGAACTGCACCGCACGTGATTCTTTATTCCTCTGCCTTCTTCTCTTGACTGCAAAGACAGAACTGAATCAGCTCTGTGTCCAGTCACCACCTGGACAGGTCAGCGCAGCTGGGATGCAGGTTCTCTTCATGGTGGCTTTGCATGCCTGGTCCCTGGGAAACACTCCGTATGTGAGCTGCATTGATTTCTGGAAATCAGCATCCTGCGTTTTCTTCTTACTGTACCATTGATATTGCATTGACGCCCCAGGAAGTGTTGCTGAGTGAATGAATACAGTTCAGTCCTTCAGGGCAGGACCAGTGGACAAGGCGCAGACCCAGTGACCAGTGAACGTCTCTGTAAGCTCTGCTTGATCTAATTCTGCCAAGCTCTCCATATCTCTCAGTACATATAGAGATTCTTACAGGGGCCGGCACTGTGCCATAGCTGGTAAAGCCACCGCCTGCAGGGCTGGCATCCTATATGAGTCCAAGCTGCTCCACTTCCAATCCAGCTCTCTGCTGTGGCCAGGGAAAGCAGTAGAAGGTGGCCCAAGTCCTTGGACCCTGCACCCATGTAGGAGGCCTAGAGGAAGCTCCTGGCTCCTGGCTTCAGATTGACACAGCTCCAGCTGTTTGGGGAGTGAACCAGCGGATGGAAGACCCCTCTCTGTCTTTCTCTACCTCTCTCTATAACAGTATTTCAAATAAATCTTTTTTTTTTAAAAAAAGCAGTTGTTACATCATTTATTCGTTCAACAAATGCTGCCAAAGGGAGAGAACTGCCTTGTCTTCCTTCGTGTTTCAGGAACATAATAACTGTTTTGTTAATCTTCCAAAAGATGGGGCTTTATCTCATCACAAAGCTTTAGGAAAATGACTTCTTGAATAAAAGCGTCTGTTTTATTTTCTCAATTCTAAGCAGACTTTAGAAAGCTGTAAATAGTGACACCTCCCCCGTGCCTTGGTTTCTAATGGGAACCAAGGTAAGTTGCCAACGTGCTTCTAGCTGTCTGCAGCCAGAAGGCAGCATGAATACGACTGTAACAAGAAGTAAATAGACCTTTACGCTTCCCAAAGCTGCTCCACGTTGCGGGTGTCACTGCTGTCTCCTGGTACTCTGCAGTGGCACCTGGTTAGCACATCCAGCCGTGCTGAGCAGGAACTTGGGGAGAGCAGAGCCAGCAGTCAGGGCCAGGCTGTCTGAGCATGTCCTCAGTGCTCACATGTGGGAGGGCACATTCCACAACCAGCAAACCTTCCCCCTTCAGCTTCTGCTTTTGGAGACTTTAAGTTTTCAGAACTGGGAATGTTTAAAGCCAACTGTCAAGTTATACATGTATTGTATATATAGTAGCTCAATTCACCAAAGCTAAGATGTGAATTAACTCAGATGTCCATCAATTGATGACTAGATAAAGGAATTGGGTGGCCAGCGCTGTAGTATAGTGGGTAAAGCTGCCGCCTGCAGTGCCGGCATCCCATGTGGGCACCGGTTCTAGTCCCAGCTGCTCCACTTCCAATCCAGCTCTCTGCTATGGACGGGGAAAGCAGTAGAAGATGGCCCAAGTTTTTGGGTCTCTGCACCCACGTGGGAGACCTAGAAGAAGCTCCTGGCTCCTGGCTTTAGATTGGCCAAGCTCGCTCCCTCGCTTGCACTCTCTCTCTCTCTCTCTCTCTCTCTGCCTCTCCTTCTCCCTCTGTGTAACTCTGACTTTCAAATAAATAAATGAATCTTTTAAAAAAAGAAGTTGGGATATATACATACTACTCAGCCATAAAAAGAATGAAATCCTGCTTTTTGGGACAAAAATGGATGCAGTTGCAGGCCATTATGCTTAGTGTAATAAACTAGTCCCCAAAAGACAAGTATATTATGTTTTCTCTGATTTGTGGTAACGTATATATAGAGTACAAAAAAAAAGTAACATAAAAAAGTGAAATTGATATTTTGAGGTTTGATTATTATTTATTGCCCTTGTCTATACTCCTGAGGAATGGTGTTCTTTCTGCTTACTACTTGTTGAATTCTTTATTTAGTGGAGGAATAAGCTTGTGATAATGAAGTAAGTTGAAAGTATGTCATTGCAAAAATTAAAAGTAAAATAAGAAAGATGAGGGGAGGGTGGGTGTAAAGTATCATTATGTTCTTATAACTGTACACATGAAATATGTGAAATCTGTTCCCCTTATATAAATAAATAAAAACCAATCTATATTCATATTTGTATTTTTTTTTTCCTAAACTCATCCCAGATTTGACATCCTGGGCTTGATTACCTGTTGATGTGGTTTGTATCTGTGCTCTCTCAGTTTCTTGGACTGAAAGTGACGACAGATGAGTCTACATAGTGGTGTGCAGGACACTTTCACAGAACCTGTCCCGCCACCCTCAGCCCTCAGGTGGTGAGGTCCTTGTTGACCTCTGCCCTGTGGGCACAAGGGAAGACAGAGTATGGCTGAAGCTGCTCAGGTGGTAGAAGAGGCTAGGGAACCCTCTGGAGCTTCTTTTATTTTTTACATTTTATTTATTAGATAGACAGATTTTTCATTCGCTGGTTCACTCTCCAAAATGCCTGCAACAGCCAGGGCTGGGCAAAGCCAAAGCCAGAATCTAGGAAGGATCCAGGAAGTGAATCCAGGTTTCCCACGTGGGTGGCAGAGATCCTAGTAACTGAAAGGCAGCCTCTGCTGCGTCCCAGGTGCAGGTGCATTGGCAGGACGCTGGATCAGAAGCAGAGGCAGGACTCCGCCCCAGGCACTTCCTCTACTGTGGGATGCAGGTGTCTCTGCTATGCCCGAAGCTGGCCCTCTGGAGCCTCTTTCATAACATAATCCCATCACTGGACCTCATCACCTCTCCAAGCCATCACTTTGGGTGTTTTCAACATCTGAATTTGGGGGAACACGGCACTCAGACCGTTGTGTGTTGTCTCTTTAAACCTCGCTGGTCCATCGTGCGCTGTGAGTTATGCTCAGTGTGACTGTGCCACAGCAGGCATTGCTCCTCTGTAAGCTCACTGGGTCACTGTCAAGTAGATCTTTCCAAAGTGGACGTATTTCATTAGGCAATATCGAAACCTCACACTAGTGAGCATTGCTACCCTTCTCATCAGAAAAGTACTAACGTCTTAATAAATGGTACAACTCTCAGTGGCTGATGGTTTTCTGAAATTGAAAACTCAAATTTTGTATCTTTGGCAGCAAATACTATCAATGCTTTGCTTTAGAGTGAGAGGCTTACTTCACAAAATAGCTGCCACTCCCTCAAGTTTGAAGAAACATTTTGTAAATCATTCTCTCAAGTCTGAATGATCAGTTTGTCAGTCATTCTGTCAAGTTTAAAAATGGCATCCCACAGAAAAGGTTCCGGGTTCCTCCCACAGCTCAGGTAAAACACGCAAACACGGTTCCCGGAGACAAACCAGGTGCTTGCTGTGGTCGTCCTGCTGCATCACTGCACGACATCAAAGTCGTGGGGTCAGGGCTTGAGATTTCAGGCAGTTGGTGCTGATTGCGCCGTGACGTCACTCTTAAGCGACACTGGCTTCTTCCTTGTGGGCGTGACGTACAAGCAAGCCAGTCAGGTGCCTTCGAGACGCGATGCAGCCACTCGCCGCCACATTTGTATCCTCGGTGCCAACATCAGCCCGGAGCTAAAAGCAAGCTGCATCCTGGTACAAACAGGATGCTTGTGTCGACTTTGTGGATCCCCTAGACAGGGTCGCAGGGACCTCGGGACGAGAGAATGCCCTTGGAGAACCACAGTTCCTGGAACATCACGGCCCGCCTGGGCTAAGCAGCATGACTGAGAGAACAGAGAGGGTGCTGGCTTCAGGTACCGAAGTTCTAGATTCCAGCCCTGAATCTGCTCCACGCCAACAGGGTGACCTTGGACAAACACTGTATGCTCTCCACGACTCAGCTTCCTCGTCTGAAAAAAGAGATCCACAGACTGTTAGCCAAGGGTAGTCAGGAGAAAGCATCTTTGAAACCCGATTCAGAGACATTCTGCTGGGGTGCCCTGTGGGGGCTGGGAGACAAGTACCCCACTTTCTTCTGGTGTCTTAGGAGGTTGGCACAGTCTTGCAGGTGAGAAGGCACCTGAGATAAGGGGGCCCAGAGGTTGGGGCTGTTATACCCTGCCCTGGCCCTGCCTGCAGGATTATCTTTGGCCCTGCTCCCAAGAAGGACCTTAATAAAGCTGAGTTCAGCCACGCTGGACCACCGCTAGGGCGAGATGAGCCCCAGGGTCCCAGCGGCCTGGCTGTTGACTTCACTCCTGTTCGGCCCCCTGCAGGCCTGGCCCACATGTTCCTCTGTGGGTTGTCCCATGCACAAACCGGCGCAGTCTCCCACCCACCCAGGAAAGCAGGCTGCAAGCAAGACTGGAAAAGCCATCGGGCCTGGCCGTCCTCCCTTGCACCGGGTGTTTGTCAGAACAGATCTTCAGGACACGGCTCACACAAGATCCAGACACTGACGCCGAGAGCTGCCCTTGTGAACGTGGGTCTTGCCAGCACCCCATCCTGGGACCTCTCTCCTCCCCCTGTTCTGAGTTTGGTATCTGATGCCTTCCAAGTAAAGCTGAATTTCTGAATTGTTCGCCTGAATGTTACCATTTATCCAATGCCAATTTTACATGCAAATAGTGGAGCCTTGCACGGATGTGCAGAATGTGTGTCTTGAGGCTCATGTGTGCATGTGTATCCTGGCACGAAATGAAATCAGTGATTTTTATTTTGCTTTTTGATGTGCACCCGCCATGCCCCCTCCCCCACCCTCCAGCTTGCTGAGGTGGGAGCTGCGGGTTTTCTGATTCTCCCTTTCCCCCTTCTGCTATCATTTTCATTGTGAGTGGTCGGCTGATACAGGGATGCAACATGAGGAGGATGGGGCAGCAGGGTTCCGTTGTCAGTCATGCTTCCTGCCGACTTTCTTCACTCAAAACAGCTTGAACTTGACCTGCAAGCACAGCCCCTGGGGGCCGTCAGCTCCCCGCTTTCTCTGCTGGTGACATAACATGCTTACCACGTTCTCACCCTGCATCCCACTGAGATCCCACACTGCAGGGGCTCCAAATTTTGTGTTCCTGGGGCATGCTGCACGCTCTGTGTGAATGGGACAGCAAGACGCTCTGTGCCCGTCACCTCTGGGTGTGACATGCTCCATTGTGTCTTAACATCAAAGCACAAGTGCCCAGATAAAATGATGGAGAACCTCAAGTCAGAGACAGAGAGGCCATCCCGGCTCGGAGGGCCCTGAATGGGACTTCTGTTTCTCCTCTCCTCCCCCTCCTCCTCTTCCTCCCCCCCCCCCCTTCCTGGGAAATTGCTGGGTGAGGGGTTTTTCTGGACATGGAGCTCCAAAACAATCTTCCCAGGACCTTCTCAACACAGTGTTGTCAGACCTCACAGTCCCCTTAGTGCAGGGCAGGGGCTAGTCCCCAGGCTGCCCCCAGGGGGAGGGCTGGAACCCAATAGCAGGGTTACTGAACAGGAGCAGAGGTGTAATTGCTGGCCAGGCTGGCTTTTACATTTCCTCTCATTCCACCACACAGAAACTCATTTTCTTTAAAAAAAAAATTCCCCTTTTCTTGGTGCCTCGTGCACACAGGCTACTGAATGTCTACCTAGCTCCTTTTTTAAAAAATTTAAGATTTATTTATTTATTTGAGAGGTAGAATTACAGACAATGAGAGGAAGAGACAGAGAGAAAGGTCTTCCATCCGTTGGTTCACTCCCCAAATGGGCGCAACGGCCAGAGCTGCGCCAATCCAAAACCAGGAGCCAGGAGCTTCTTCTCAGACTCCCAGTGGGGGCAAGGACCCAAGCACTTGGGCCATCTTCTACTGCTTTCCTGGGCCATAGCAGAGAGCTGGATTGGAAGAGGAGCAGCCAGGACTAGAACCGGCGTCCACATGGGATGCCAGCGCCTCAGGCAGAGGATTAGCCTACTGCACCACGGTGCCAGCCCCTCTACCTACTTCCTTTAACACAAGGACCTAATCATAGGGCTCCTCCCTAATGACCCAGTCAGCTCCCAAAGGCCCTTCCCCCCAGTGGATCCAGTTTGCACTGTCACCATATGGTTTTGGGGCTTAACTGTTTACGTTTGGAGGTCATTCAGATCAGAGCAGCATCCTTGTGCTTTCCGGTACCCCAGGCCTAGAACAGGTGGCCTCAGCTGAGCTCACTGAATCTAGCCCCCCCAACCCACCCCCTGTGTCTCCTCTTCCTCTTTTCCCTCCGTCCTCTCCTTTCCCTTACTAAGAATTTCTTAGTCTTGGGAACCGCTTTAGTTGTGATCAGATGATTCCCACAGAAAATTAGCCTCATCTATTTTGGGTTTAATGTAACTCTTCAGATCTTGGTGGTGGTTGTGCACCCCAGAGAGTGCTCTGTGCACTTTCGTTGGCAATGTTCTCATGTTGGCATTGATCTTGGGATAGAATCACACGGCAGGCTCTTTGGAGGTTGCTCTGTTCAAGCCCAGCTAACTCAGAGTGGAAATTACGCGTGAGGATCAGATGAATCCTGATTGAGCCTCGTTGGAGTGGGCAGGGCGGAAATGCTGAGTGAGAGGAGAAGCAGCGGCTAAGGGGAACCGCCTGCCTGTTAGACCCTGCTCCACAACCTGTGTGTCTTGTCTGTGGTTCCGCAGCCACACTGGAGAAATGGCCAGGAGGGGAGGTAGTAAAAGCGGAATGTTATAATGAAATCGAGGAGGGAAGAAGTAATGGAAAACCAGAAACCTAAATGTAAGATTGATATTGATTAACAGCTTAGAAAACATTGTTAGTGGGAGCTCAGGGCCTGTTTCCTGTATGTAGAATGGGAATTTCTCCCCTGAGACCCGAATTCGACTATGGACCATTCCCGGGGGCCAGGCCAGAGAAATAGTTAGAACAAATGTAGTAGCCCAGCCAAGGGGAAGAAATGCGTACATGTCTCAACGCGTTCGGCTCTCTGAGAAGTTAGCTTTTCAGGCTCCCCTGGGACTCTGAACTCATGTAGACTCAGCCACCGAATCCAGAGAGGACGTTGTAGCTCTGAGTGGTGGCCTTTCTCCCCAGGGGAAGTGTGGGTTCTGATGCCTAAGGGAGGAGGGGAGAGAATTTGGTCACAGCAGCAGGAGTGGGGAGAAAGGGCAGTGTTGCTCCCACTTCTAAATCAGTGGGGCTTCCAGCTTCTGCGTCTGGGGGTCTGGGTGGGACCCCGGATTCTGTGTTTGCAATGAGCTCCTCGGTGATGCCACTGGTTCATGGAGCTCGCTCTCAGAGAAGATAGCATCATGGGACGAAAGGCTGTCATGAGCTTTGGCCTTTTACTCCCTTCCTCTGCCCTCCTATGACTTCTGACTGCAGTCACCATTCTTAATCCCAGACTGGGTGGGCAAATGGGATGGCTGCTGGGGAACCTGGGGGAACCAACAGTCCCAGGCACGAGGGCGCGCACCTGTTGTTCTGCCGGATGTCCGTGGTGGTGATATGTCCATGCATGAAATGTGGCTGTTTCACCGCCCATGAGACGAGCGTGTGGCCTGGCAGCCTGTCCAGGTGTGACAGGTCTGTGTATGTGCAGGAAACGTCAGGGGGACTTGGGATCTGTCAGGCTGGCCCTGCCGAGGCAGAATGCGGTGTGCTATTCTCATGACTCCCACTCTCTATCTCCCATCCTACTACAGGGGAGATCTGCGCGTTCAAGATCCACGGCCAGGAGCTGCCCTTTGAGGCCGTGGTGCTCAACAAGACGTCTGGGGAGGGCCGGCTGCGAGCCAAGAGCCCTATTGACTGTGAACTGCAGAAGGAGTACACGTTCATCATCCAGGCCTACGACTGCGGCGCTGGGCCCCGAGAGACGGCCTGGAAGAAGTCACACAAGTGCGTGGCCTGCCCCTGGCTCCCTGGACGCCCCTCCCGCCCCGGTCCACCCCGCCCCAGCCCACACCATCCATGCCCGATGGTCCCAGCCCTGCTTGGCTGCTCCCAGTTCCCCAGGCCCCGTAGGTACTGACAGGATGCTTCCTGTACCTGGAACCCCCTCCCCACTCTTCTTCTTCATGAGAAAAACTTCTTGTCCACCTTCAGGGGCTGAGTGGTGATGTCACTTCCTGTGGGAAGCCCTTCTTGCAGACCCACTGAGGACTGTGTCCTGTGGGTGTGCCAGGCCACATGTGGCTCTAAAGATGGTACTGGGGAGGAGTCCAGGGGTGGGTTCATCCCAGAGCTTCAGGGGAATGCCATTGAGGACCCTGGTTGGAGGGGATGACCATCACTCTTGCAGCAGGTGCTCTGACCAGCTTGTGGTTTCTCCACCCACTTGGCCTTGGGACATGAGTCAATATCCTAGGGAGGTGTGGGGGTTGGGGCGAGTCTTTACCTACCACGTCTCTGCCTTCTTGTGTGCGGTCCCAGGGCTGTGGTCCATATCCAGGTGAAGGATGTCAATGAATTTGCCCCTGCCTTCAAAGAGCCTGCCTATAAAGCTGTCGTGACGGAGGGCAAGATCTATGACAGCATCCTGCAGGTGGAGGCTGTCGATGAGGACTGCTCCCCGCAGTACAGCCAGATTTGCAACTATGAAATCGTCACGACAGACGTGCCTTTCGCCATCGACAGAAATGGTGAGTGTGACCCCACAGTGGTGTCAGGGAGCGAATCCTGACCCCCTACCCTGAAGGCCCAGCAGGGTCTCTGCATAGACCTGCCCTGCCCTGCCCTGCCCTCCAGGGAATGGCTTGATGTGGTTAGCAGCCCTGCCAGGTCTCAGGCAGCACTGGGAAACCTCAGAAACCTCCTCAGGGAATAGTCTTTGGGCTCCCACGGCCGCACACCTGAGCACCCACGGCCACACACATGAGCACCCACAACAGTCCATCAGTTGGCCACATTTCCCAGCTGCCATCCAGATACAAGTGCTGCCGTCTCTGAGCCGTGTCTGGGTGCCTTTCCTATGCACCAAGGTGTACACTACCCACCTCCACCACCACCACCACAGCCTGCCATCTGCCCCCAGATGAAAGGGTGTGGACTTTGAAACACCTTCCAAACCATGGGCCCATTCGGGAAGCTCACAAGCTCTCACCAGTGCCCCTCGTGGGACTTTCAACCCCAGCAAGAATGAAGAATGAAAGAAACCTGCCACCCTCCTCACTCTCAGACCAAACTGAGAACAATTCCAGGATGCCACTGGGACATTACCCTACAGTATAAACCCCTAGGCAGAGGCCCTTTTGACTGTGATTTTCAGTACTTTGGTTATATCATAGTTCATGTAATCTATACAATATCATGATTTTATATAATTTATGACACAATCATATTCGATTGTTTCCCACAAATGATAATTATTTGCTAAACATATCACTTTGTGTGAGTGTGCATTTATTATCCCTGCTTTGTTTCAAATAAGATTTAACTGCTGCACAAAAATGCAAAAGTTGCAAAACCTGAAGTTTGTCCCCTCTAATTGCTTACTGGATGTCAGACATGGTGCTGAACACTTGGGATGGAAATAGAGAACTCCCAACAGATACGGGCCTGCCCACATGAAGCTTGTCATGGGAAATCAAGTGGCGTCAGGGTACAGTTTGTGCAGAAAGCATGAAATGGACCCCAAGCCTCCCAGAAGTCAATGTCTAGAAGGCAGTACACCCAGTCACCAGCTTGCAAGTCTGCAGGAGAAACAGCGCTTCCTCAAGTTGAGACCAGGGAGAATCCTGCTCCGTGATACAGCCTTCTGTATGCTGAGAAATGCAGCAGGTTCCATAGGGATGGAAGCCGAGGACTCACCCTTATCCCAGATCTCAACTAGCTCTGGCAAACAGAACTAATATTTATGAGACAAAAAATATAGTAATGAAATAGTTTCCTATAAAATGTTAAAAGACACCTGAGCAGCAAGTATATACCTGGACATCACTAGTTGTGAACTGGACAGGGCACGAGATCGGTGCATAAGAAAGTAAAGAAAGGACTGCCGCCATGGAACAATGGGCTAAGCCCTGCTCCCAATGCAGGCATCCAATATCAGAGCGTCAGTTTGAGTCCTGGCTGCTCTGCCTCCAATCCAGCTGTCTGCTAATGCACCTGGGAAGGAAGCAGATGATGGCCCAAGTACTTGAGCCCTTGCCACTCATGTGGGAGTCCTGGATGGAGTTCCTGAGTCCTGGCTTCATCCTGAGCCAACCCTGGCTGTTGCAGCTATTTGGGGAGTGAACTAGCAGATAGAAGATCAATCTCTCTGTATTTCTCTCAATCTCTCTTTCTCACCTCTCTTCCCTGCCTTGCCTCTCCCTCTGTCATTTTGCCTTTTAAATAAAAACATCAATCTTTTTTTAAAAAAATGAAAGGAAATACTGGACTTTAATTACTAATGGAAATGAAAAAGGTCATTTCCGTTAGTAAAGCCTATCAGAACTGATCCCGACAGCTTCTCCCGTAGCTTGGGTGCTGCGCAAGGCTGGCCTGTCCCCACCACACCCTGACAACACGCCCCACTCTGAGTTTCTGTTCCCCTGCTGTCAGTTTCCAGGCTGTTCCCATGCAAGCTTTGGAATTTGGGCAGTGCCAGGTTTGTGGGGAACAGCAGGACTGGACAAGTGGAGGTATCGTGATCAGTGGTCAGGCTCACTTGGCTTCCTGCACTTGTTCTGGAATGAGAGACGAGATGCTAATTCTTTCATCAGAGGGTACACTGCCCCAGTCATGGACATAATTACTCACCTTGATGAGCCATTTCCCTAACATATGCCAATTTATTTCCCTGGCTGTCTCATTAAAAGTGAGTAATGGGCCTTTGGCAGGCCGCTGCCTCCAACTTTGGTTTACTGTATGAGATGAAGAGACGAGTGGGCACACCCAGGGAGTGTGGGCCCCCGACAGCGAAGCTTCCAAAAGCACTTCTCCAAGTAATGAAGGCAGGACCTAGGGGCAGGCACAGAAGCAGCTCCCATTCTAATGAGCTTCCAGTTGGCCCCAATCCATCACTACTGCTGGTGACCTTCCCAGCTCCTTGGAGAAGTTCTGGGCACACTCATTAGTGAACATTTGGGACCAAGTTTGAGGCCCCCTCACTGAGACCTGGATTTCTGCAGCCCCTACCCTATGGCTTCAGGTACTTAGGTCTGCCATGATCTTTGCTTTTAGGAGAGAGGAGGGATACAGGGTAGCATGGAGGACAGAAGACGTGGTGTGGAGTCAGGCTGACCCATCTTGAACTGGAGACCCCACTTCTCCAACTGGAGGCCCTTGACCTCCTCTCCCACCAACTTTTTAGCAGTTGGGGGCACTCCCCAGTGATCTGCTCCAGTTTCACCCACCCAGTGTAGCTGAGATACCTGCAGTTGTCTGGGAACAAAACAGAAGGACGGGGCTATCTATCAGCCATGCGATGGGGACCACCATACTTCCCAGCGGCCTGTTGTGCCCAGGGCCCCAGCAACCTTCTCTTAAGAGAGCCTCAATAGCCCTTGTGGCCACCAAGCACACTCCCATGATTTTCAATAATGAGGATCCAGTGTTCCCCATCTCGGATCCCATCAGCCTTCTCTGCAGGGGACTCCGTCAGCCTTTGCCTCTGAGTAAACCATTACAGCTGCAGCAGACTTCTCTCAGCTTTCATTACTACAGGTGCCATAGTTGTCAGCTTTTACAGTTTCCAGATCCACGAGTCACCACCTTCCCCCTCTTCAGAGCTGCTCCAACGCAGCACAGCCACTGTGTGTCCCCACAAATGGCCTGGGCCCCACTGCAGAGCCAGCCCGCACCACCATGTGCACACCTGTGCCTTGCCCCAAGAACATGCAAGCAGCTGGTCCTTGCCCTCATCACCAGGCCTCAGGACTGCATGTCCCTGCAGCTGACTTGTGTAGCCAAGTGCATACTTGCCATCAGCCTCATTCTCTGCAGCCATATACATGTAAGCAGCCAGCCCCAGCTTCCTTATTGGCCCTCACTGCTGTGGCTATACCCACAGCTGGCCCTGAAGCCATGTGCAAGAACACTGACACTTCTTGTCCCTGCAGCTGTGCGTGGAGCCCACCGTTCTCATCATGAGCACCCACATACTCATGTGCTCACAGCTGGCCACTGCAGCTGCACACCTGCATTCCACCAGCCAACCCCCATAGCTGCATGTATGAACACAGCCATCCTTACCACCCCATCATCTGATCCTGCTCCCGTGGTGTGACCCCTGCAAGCACAGGCATGCACACTGGCAGCTTGAGCTGCACAGCTGCACATGTACATGTAACTGACATACTACTGCCACTGGCCCCCATGGCCACACGGATGCCTGTGGCTGGCCCCATAACTGTGCATGTGCATTATAGCCTTAGCTCCTATAGTCATGCTTGTGCATAACCCCAGCACCCCGCTATGCCTATAGTTGGCCCTATCCCAGTCATCACCACTGTGCACATGCGTGCAGCCACGTACACAGACTACCAGTCCAAGTTTCTATTGTTGCTTGTACCAGTCCCTCACCACTGGATCCAGAGGCAACACTAACAACACCAACAGCTCTCTCAGTCACCACCGGCCTTCCACAGCTCTTGTCACACCAAGGACCACATTATTACCACTGTTACCAACTCCTACTTCCTGACTAACCAGATACCATGCCCCTGGAGCTACCTTATGCTAAGTACTAGGCATGGTGCCACTAGGCATGGCAAAGGTGAAAATCTTCCCTTAATGAAACCAGTCCATAAAGTCAGGAATGCTCAGACCTCTCAACTACACAAGACTACAGGTGGGTCATGAAGAAAAGGGAAACATGACACCAACAGAGGAACATAGTGAAATAGTAACAAAACCTCAAAGAATTGGAGATCCACAAACTTCCTGGCAAAGAATTCAAACTAATTCTTCTAAAGAAATTCAGCAAGCTATAAAACAATATGGATAAACAACTTAATGAAGAGAATGCAAGAACAAAACTGTAAGTTGAACAAAAAGAATATATAAGAGAACAAAGCAGAAATATTTTAACTGAAGAATGGAATGATGGAAGTAAAAAATGCAGTAGAGAGCTTCAACAGCACACTAAATCAAGCAGAAGAAATAAGCTCCAAAGGAAGGCATATGAAATTGTCCAGAGGAGAAAAAAGTGAAAATGATTAAAGAACTATACAGGATTTGTGGCACATCATTAAGACAACTAACATTTGCACTCTTGAGATATTAGATGGAGGCAAGGGAGAAGGGGATAGAGTGCTTATTTAAAAAAATTATTGGCTGACAACTTCTCACGTTTGAGAAGATACATGGACATTCAGGTATATGAAGATCGAATACCTCTAGTAAGATTCAACCAATAGGAGATTCCACCAAGAAGTATTATCATTAAACTCAAAAATCAATACAGGAAGAAATTTTGAAAGCAACAAGAGAAAAGAATACTGTTTTTGACAAGGGGATATCAAGAAGACTGTTGATGGACTTCTCAGCAGAAACATTGCAAACCAGGAGAGAGTGGGATAATGTATTTATAGTGCAGAAACTAAAAGGATACTAAATATTTCATCTGGCAGAGTTCTTCCAAATGAAAAAGATATAAATCCTGTCCCAGAAATACAAGCTAAAGAAGTTTATCATCACAAGATCTGTATTACAAGAAATGCTAAAGGGAATTCCCTAAGCTGAAACAAAAAGGGTGATTGCTAATAATATAAAAACACATCAGAGTATAACAGTCATTGGTAAAAGTAAGCATATAGTCAAATTCAGAATATTCTAGTACTGTAATGGTTGTATGTAAACCACTTATAACTCTCATTCAAAGGTAAATAGGTAAAAATATTAAAAATGACTATAACCAAAATACCTAATCCTAACCCACAGTGCCCTCCAGCATTCTGTGTAAACTGTGACATCAGAAATATAAATGGAAAGAGGAATAAAAGTACAGAATGTATACATGTGTTTAAATCATCTTCATCTTAAATTAGGCTGGTGTAACTGTTAGATATTTTATGTAAGCTCATTGTAACCAAAACAAAACCTGTAGTAGACAGTCAAATGATACATAGGAAATAATGAAAGAATACCACATAGGCAATTTTGTCAAATCACAGAGGAAGTCTACATGAGAGGGAGCAAGGAAAAAAGGATCTACAAAGCAATCAGAAAGCAAGTAATATGTCAATAGTAGGTCCTGAGACAAGATCCAACTATAAAATGTATTTGAAAGATTCGCTTCATCTTTCAGAGCATATATATACTATAAGTGAGGGGATGGTAAAATATATTCCTTCAAATGGAAATCAAAAAAGAGCAGGGGTAGGTATAGTTGCGTCAGACAACATAGATTTTGAGTAGCAAATGTAACAGGAGACAAAAATATAATTATTTAATAAAAAGGAGTCAATTCATTAAGAGAATATAATAGTTTTAAAAATACATACACTAAACATTGGAGCACCTACATATATAAAGCTAACACTGAAAGATCTGAAGCAAGAATAGACAAAAATGCAGTGCTAGCAGGTGACTTCAGTACTCTACCTTTTTCTTAAAGGATTCATTTATTTTTTGAAAGAGTTACACAGAGAGAAGGAGAGGCAGAGAGAGAGAGAGAGAGAGAGAGAGAGAGGTCTTCTATCCATTGGTTCACTCCCCAATTAGCCGTAATGGCCAGAGCTGCACTGATCCGAAGCCAGGAGCCAGGAGCCAGGAGCTTCCTCTGGGTCTCCCACGTGGGTACAGGGACCCAAGGACTTGGGCCATCTTCTACTGTTTTCCCAGGCAACCGCTGAGAGCTGGATTGGAAGTGAAGCAGCTGGGTCTTGAACTGGTGCCCATATGGGATGTTGGCAGTGCAGGCAGCAGCTTCACCTGCTACGCCTCCAGCTGGCCCTAGTACTCTACTTTTAACAATGGATAGATTAGCCAGACAGAAATTCAATAAGAAATTATTGGTGTACATGACCCAACTACCAAAGATGAAAAGTGCCAGGAGACTAAAGAAAGAAACAAATCCAGATTTATACAAAGTGTAATTTACAGGGGGACATAAGGACAAGAGTTTGAGCTCAGATAGCATGAGCATATGGTCTCTGTACCTCGAGGCTGGAGGGAAAGTGTTCTATAGACAGGGGTATCGCATGGCTAACTGGGACGCACTTGGGATTTTTAAATAAATATTAACACTCATTAGAGACATCCCATGCCTCATATGAGAGTGGCTTTGTTTACCTCATGAGGCTTGGGGACCATGAGGAATACCTGAAGGGCAATACGGCAGGTGCATCCAAAATTTCTGCAGTTGCATCAAGCTGAATCCCTTCAGCAATGTTCACAGTAACAGAAAAAAACAATCATGAAGTTATGTGAAACCAGCAAAGATCCCAGTAACAAAGCAATCTTGAGCAAACAGAACAAAGCTGAGGGCATCGAACTTTCTGGTTTAAAATTATATTACAGGGCTGGCACTGTCGTGTAGCGGGTAAAGCTGCAGCCTGCAGTGCCAGCATCCCATGTGGGTGCCGGTTCAAGTCCTGGCTGCTCCACTTCTGATCCAGCTCTCTGCTATGGCCCGGAAAAGCAGTGGAAATCAGCCCAAGTCCTTGGGCCCCTGGGAAACCCAGAAGAAGCTCCTAGATCCTGGCTCCTGGCTTTGGATTGGCACGCTCCAGCCATTGAGGCCAACTGGGGAGTAAAACTGCAGATGGAGGATCTCTCTCTCTCTCTCTCTCTCACTCAATGTATAACCAACTTTCAAGTAAATAAATAAATCTTTTTTTTAAAAAAAAACTATATTACAAAGTCATAGCAACCAAAGCTGAATGCTACTGGCTTAAAAACACACAGAGACTAGTGGAACAGACTAGAGAACTCAGAAATGAATCAGTAAAAACAGTTAGCCAATTTTCAAGAAAGGTAACAAGAACCCGCAGTAGGGAAAAGGGTAGACACATCAACAAACGATCCTGGGAAAACTGTATCCACAGCAGAAAAAAAGAAAGAGAAAAAGAAATTGGACTCTTCACTCACACCAGACACAAAAATCAATTCAAAACATAATGAAGACTTAAAGACCTGAAACTCTAAAGCTGCTTGAAGAAAGCATGGGAGGAAAGTTCCTTGCCATTGGTCTGGCAATAATTCTTTCAGATTTGACATAAAAAAGCACAGGGCAGCAAAAGCAATAATAATCAAATGAGACTCTATGAAATCAAATAGGAAACAGTCAACAAACACAGAGGCAACCTATGGAATGGAGTCAATGTTTGTAAACCATACATGCAAGCAGTTATCCAAAATATATAAGGAACACACATAACTCTACAGCTAATAAATAAATAAGCATATTTAAAAATGAGCAAAGGACCTACATGGACATCCCATGTAGACAAAGTAGACATCGAAGTGGCAGGTACTCATAAAAGATGTTCAGTATCGTCAATCATGAGTGAAAGGCAAATCAACACCTCAGTGAAATGTCACCTCACAACTATTAGGATAGCTATTGTCAAAAAGTAAAAAGTTAACAAATGTTGGTGAGGATGAGAGGAAAAAGGAAATGTTAATTCATACAGCCATTATGGAAAACAATATGAAAGTTTCTTACTAGTTAAAAATACACCTACATAGTTTGCAAATATTTTTTCCCATTCAGTCATTTGCCTCTTCACTTTCCTGACTGTTTCTTTTGCAGTACAGAAACTTCTCAATTTGATGCAATCTCAAATGTTAAATTTGGCTTTGACTGCCTGTGCTTCTGGGGTCTTTTCCAAGAAGTCTTTGCCGGTACCTATATCTTGCAGGGTTTCTCCAATGTTCTCTAATAATTTGATGGTGTCAGGTCATGGATTTAGGTCTTTAATCCATGTTGAGTGGATTTTTGTGTAAGGTGAAAGGTAGGGGGTCTTGCTTCATGCTTCTGCACGTGGAAATCCAGTGCAACAGATAAAGGGTTAATAACCAGAATCTACAAAGAGATCAAGAAACTCCAAAACAACAGAACAAACAATCCACTCAAGAGATGGGCCAAGGACCTAAATAGACATTTTTCAAAAGAGGACACCCAAATGGCCAACAGACACATGAAAAAGTGTTCAGGATCACTACCAATCAGGGAAATACAAATCAAAACCACAATGAAGTTTGACCTCACCCCGGTTAGAATGGCTCACATACAGAAATCTACCAACAATAGATGCTGGAGAGGATGTGGGGAAAAACGGACACTAACCTACTGTTGGTGGGAACGCAAACTGGTAAAGCCAGTATGGAAGTCAGTCTGGAGATTCCTCAGAAACCTGAATATAACCCTACCATTCAACCCAGCCATCCCACTCCTTGGACTTTACCCAAAGAAAATTAAATTGGCAAACAAAAAAGCTGTCTGCACCTTAATGTTTATTGCAGTTCAATTCACAATAGCTAAGACCTGGAACCAACCCAAATGCCCATCAACAGTAGACTGGATAAAGAAATTATGGGACGTGCACTCTATAGAATACTATACAGCAGAAAAAAAAAACAATGAAATCTGGTCATTTGCAACAAAACGGATGAATCTGGAACACATCATGCTGAGTGAAATAAGCCAGTCCCAGAGGGACAAATATCATATGTTCTCCCTGATGGGTGACAACTGACTGAACAACAAAAAGGAAACCTGTTGAAGTGAAATGGACACTTTGAGAAACGGTGACTTGATCAGCTCTTGTCCTGACTGTTGATGTACAACTTAATACTTTATCCCTTTAGTATTTTTTTTGTTCTAATTAATATTATTGGTTGAACTTTGTAATTAACACACAATTATTCTTAGGTGTTTAAATTTAACTGAAAAGTGATCTCTGTTAAATATAAGAGTGGGAATAAGAGAGAGAGGAGATGTACAATTTGGGACATGCTCAAGCTGACTTGCCCCAAATGGTAGAGTTAGAAATGTGCCAGGGGATTCCAATTCAATCCCATCAAGGTGGCATGTGCCAATGCCATCTCAGTTGTCAAAGTGATCAATTTCAGTTCACAATTTATCACACTGATAGGTCATCAAAGAAGGAGGTACCTTTCTCTGAAGGGAGGAATGAACTTCCACTTTAACTATGACCTTGTCTAAATAAGATTGAAGTCGGCGAACTCAAAAGGCTTCCATAGCCTTGGCAGCTCATGACAAGAGCCTAGGGAGATTACTGATGCCATAAATAAGAGTGTCAATTTGTTAAGTCAACAACAGGAATCACTGTGCACTTACTCCTCATGAAGGATCTCTGTCCTTAATGTGTTGTTCAATGTGAATTTATGCTATAACTAGTACTCAAACAGTATTTTACACTTTATGTTCTGTGTGGGTGCAAACTGTTGAAATCTTTACTTAATATATGCTAAATTGATCTTCTGTATATAAGGATAATTGAAAATGAATCTTGATGTGAATGGAATGGGAGAGGGAGCGGGAGTTGGGAGGGGTGCAGGTGGGAGGGAAGTTATGGGGGGGGGAAGCCATTGTAATCCATAAGCTGTACTTTGGAAATTTATATTTACTAAATAAAAGCTAAAGAAATAAAGTATAGTGAGGATGCAAAAAAATAGACCTACAATATGGTCCACCAATCCACTTCTCGTTGTATAACAAAATCAGTCTCTCAAAAAGATATCGACACTCCTATATGCATTGTTTTTTTGTTTGTTTGTTTGTTTGTTTTATTTTTTTGACAGGCAGAGTGGACAGTGAGAGAGAGAGACAGAGAGAAAGGTCTTCCTTTGCCGTTGGTTCACCCTCCAATGGCCGCCGTGCCCGGCACGCTGCAGCCGGCGCACCGCGCTGATCCGATGGCAGGAGCCAGGAGCAGGTGCTTTTCCTGGTCTCCCATGGGGTGCAGGGCCCAAGCACCTGGGCCATCCTCCACTGCACTCCCTGGCCACAGCAGAGAGCCGGCCTTGAAGAGGGGCAACCGGCGCCGCTAGGCGGAGGATTAGCCCAGTGAGCCGCAGCGCCGGCCTAACACTCCTATATGCATTGTAACATTAGTCCTTACAGTAGCCAAGATATGGAAACAAAGTGTCCAGTGACAGATGAAGACAATGTAGAACACACACAGAATGACCTGAAGGACGCAATGCTAAGTGACATAAGCCAGACACAAAATAACAAATACAGCATAACCCTCTTATTCAATGGAATCCCAAAAAAGTCAAACTCCTAATAATTGAGAGTGGAATGATAGTTTCCAGCGACTGGAGAGAGAGAAAACAGGGTTGATATGGGTCAAAGTGTAGAGCCTTCAGCTGTGAAACAAGCAAGTGCTGGAGGCCTAACATACAGCGTGGTGACTCATTAACAATTGGTGTTGTACGTTTGAAATCCATTGAGGGTAGACCTCACGAGTTGTCCCCATACATGCAGAGATAACCATGTGAGATGATGCATGTGCTACATTCCTCATTGTGGCTGTCATTTGATAATGCACACATGCATCAGAACGTCGCATTGTGTGCTTCAAACATATACGTTTATTTATGAGTAGTACCTTTATAAAGCTGGAAAAATCAAAATGTGTCTTATGTGCATCCAGCACTCTGTGTGTGTGTGTGTACATGCATGTGCACATGTGTGTGGTCTTTGACTAGTGATTGGAACCTTGTCTCAGTAAAATGGGGAAGGAACATTGTATCCTGGTGACGTGATTGTCACCCGAACGAATGCACTCATTAGAGTATCTGACACAAGCCAACCACTCAGCCATGCTATGGAGTGACAGCAGAGGGGACGGCTGGGCTCTGAATGACACACTGACGCCCAGTTAGCACTTGGAATGTTTTTCTACTTTTCAAGCTGCTGTTTGGTCCTCCGCTGGGCCCTCTCTTAGGGAGAAGGCTGCCGTAGAGTAACACAGACCCTGAGGCTTCCAAGTGTAGTGTGTCCCACAACCAGCTTGTTCTGAAAGTCAGGGAGAGTGCTGTATTCTGATCTGAATAGAGAAGCAATGCATGCACAGGGGAGGGGGGCATTTGGAAAACAGAAAAGTACAGAGGACATCAGTCACCTGTAATCCTGCCAGAGCTACTCGCCATCAACAGTTTTCCGTACTGCCAACAGCTGCCCTGTGAAGTTTCTAAACAAAATCAAGGCCACACTCTCCTCGCCTAACCTTGTCCTCCCTTTGTTCACTTCACATTCTCTATCATGTCTTCCCCATCCTTTAAAACCCTTCACAGGCACTACTTTTACTGCTGAACAACATTCTGCCTTCTCCATAGGCTGTTAAACTGCGCTCTTGCCTTCCCAGCAGACAATATTTGATGTATAGTAAGACTTAGATGAACATATTTGCACACATATCTGCAGTTTTAACATTTCTTTTCTTTTTTTTTTTTTTTTTGACAGGCAGAGTGGACAGTGAGAGAGAGAGACAGAGAGAAAGGTCTTCCTTTGCCGTTGGTTCACCCTCCAATGGCCGCCGCGGCCGGCGCGCTGTGGCCGGCGCACCGCGCTGAACCAATGGCAGGAGCCAGGAGCCAGGTGCTTTTCCTGGTCTCCCATAACATTTTTTCATTGTAGAATTTCAGGCCCAGAAGATGTAAGCAATTTCAAAGTAACCAGCATATATTGCCAAGGAACTTTCTGGAAGGGCTCTTGCAGTTTAAACTCCACCAGAGGGAGAGTGCCAGGCAATGTGCTCTTCTCCTTGCCACACTGTCCCCTACTCTCTCTGCATTTTAAAAAGTGCCTTCCGTAACATGCAAGGGGGCACTGGTTCTTTTCAGGATGGGCTTCCCAAGTTTATTTGGAAATTGAGACACAATCTCAGGAAACAGGGTTCATCTGGGTTAACTGTAGGCTCAGGTCTTCTGAGAAAGCACTAGTAGGAAAAATCATTCAAATGTGGTAGGAAAAACACACAATTTAGAGGCCAGTGCTGCGGCATAGCAGGTAAAGCCACTGGCTGGGATGCTGGCATCTCTGTGAACGCTCCACTTCCAATTCAGCTCCCTGCTAATGTGCCTGGGAAAGCAGCAGAAGATGACCCAAGTACTCAGGCCCCTGCACCCATATGGGAGAAGCCTCTTGCTCCTGGCTACCATCTGGCTCAACCCTGGCTACCACCACCCCCTGCCCGATAATTCTGACTTTCAAATAAATAAATCTTTTCTAAAAACACACAACTGTAATAGCAGCAAAATGGATGACTTTTCCTGAGCTTTCAAAAATTTTTGGAATTGATTCTTAGCCAAAGATGATCCTCCTCCACACAACAATTGATCACAATATTATATTTTCCCCTGACCACAAAGTCAATCTTTGAAACCCATTTTCACATGCATGCAGTTGGAGGTGGTGGAGAAGGGAAATTAGTTTCTTAGACAGTTTCATTAGGGCTTGTTACGGAAGTGGAGCTGTAACAAATGGAGCCAAGGATTCAGCTTGTGTGTTTATTTTTCCACCACAATCAATAGTGTTTGCTCCGTTTAATGTCACACGGATTGTAAACCCTGAGCCTTCCTCTTTTAGGAAGTGGATCCATTGAGAGCCATTTAACTTTAAAGAAAGAGAAAGCTCAAACTTTTTGTTCAAAATTCAATTTGTTGTTACAGAAACATGGTTCTCAGGGTTGTACGCCATTCCTCCTTGTGCTGACCATAGCCACAAACAAGTGTGTTAACAGAAGCCACGGGAGCCATACCAACCCACGACTGGACATTCCAGGCCTGAGCAGGCCCTCAGACGTGAGGCTGAAACAAATATTTCCAGGAAAGTGAAAGGGATTTGAACACCAGCCACAAACCAGAAACACATCAAATCCACTTTCATTCAGCCAGATTTGGGACTGGCTTTGTCAAACAACTGGACTCTGCCTGCAGTAGATGGGCACAGTTGCATTTTTAGGACAGTCCAGAGCAGAGAGCAGAATAAAGTGTCCTGGTTCTTGGTCCAGTGTCCTGGGCAGCATCAAATTCCCTCCTTGCCATCACCCAGTCTTCATTTCTGCCACACCTCACCTTGACTGAAACAGTCAGCCGTCCATGTCTACCGGTTCCACAACTGCAGGCTGAGCCAACCATGCATGGGAAATATTTGAGGGGCTCCAGCTATGAAACAGTAGATTAAGCCACCACATGCAATGCCAGTGTCCCATATCCGAGGGCCGGCTCAAGGCCAGCCTGTTTCATTACGATACAGCTTTTGTTAATACACCTGAAAAGGCACTGAATGAGGGCTCACATGGAAGACCAGGATGAAGCTCCTGGCTCATCTTTAGCAGTTGTGGCCATTTTGGGAGTGAACCAGGGATGGAAAATATCTCTATATATCATCCATCTCTCCCTCTGTCACTCGGCCTTTCCAAAAAGTAAATCTTTAACGAAAAAGGAAAATATTTGAGGAAAAAGTAAATCTGCCCTGAACATTATTCTGTAAACAGTACAGTATAAGAAAAACTTTATAAAATAGCATTAACATTGCAATAAATGTAGTAAGTAACCTGGAGATGATTTAACATACGCAGGATTGCATCAATAGATGCAAACACTATGCCATGTTCTATAAGGGATTTCAATAGTGTTGGATTTTGGCATCTAGGTAGATCCTGGAACCAACCTCCCCCACCCCATATGGAGGAACACCTGCAAAGCCCTGTGTACTCCCATATGCACCTGCTCATGGCCTCGGACAGAGCACTGTTTCACTGTATTGGCTGATTGATGGGTCAACTTTTTCCATCTCAATTATTATTTGACTTTTCTAGTTTTCCACACTTTCTTGTCTTCATTCCTATTGTTTCATATAAACAATATACATCCACTCAGGTAATCTTCTTTAGTTCGTTGGAATATAAACATACACCAAGGTCAGTCATTCCATATTTGTCTATTTGTTTAATTTCCATTTTCTTGATATCACTTCTGGCAAAAGATGCTATCATCTGAATTTTAATTTACCGTCAATTTCCGCTGTCAAAAAAGCAGAACAGAAAAGCAGGAATGAAATTATTCTCAGCAAAGGAAGGCTTTAATCTCTTGGAATTAAAAACATAAAAGTGTTTGATGAACTTTGTATCTTTATTACTTATTTGGAACCAAAATTTTATTTCAGCAAAAACAGTCATTTAAATTTTTCTCATTAATCATCCCATGTTTATTTCTGATTCATAGGATAAAACTTACAAGAAGAAAAACACATAACAGCTCAGAAAAAAAAAAGACATTTGGTCTCACTTGGAGAGGAAAAATATCTCCTTCTTCAGGGCAAGGAATTCGTTATTCTGAGTCGCTTTCAGAAAGGAGCTTGCGTGTTTTCTTATTGATTTTGCTTCGTATTTGGTAGCAAAATAATGTGAGAAGAGGCAGTGAACATGTCTGGCAACAAGCCCAGATGCTAAAAAATGTGTCAGGACTTTCTCTGAATTCCATCTTTTTCCCAGAAAGATGAGTTCCCGGTTCCCTCCGCCGGGGACATGCAGCCACAGGGGTGCACTTTAGGATGGAGGTTGCTGGCAACCCGTTAGTTAAAACACAAGCCTGTGGGATTCCAGGGTGTGCTGAGAATTCCCTAGCAAGCCCGTGGCACAGCAGAGCCCAAGCAGGTGGAAGCCTTGCTCCCACCTGTGCCCTTGTCTCCACAATGAGAGCGATTGCATTCTTGTGAAGGTTGCTGGGGTGGAAAGGGGATTTTGAAGAAGTCCCGTGTGGTTCACCTGACCTGAAATGATTGTGCATGTTCCTGTTCCTCAGGCAACATCAGGAACACCGAGAAGCTGAGCTACGACAAGCAACACCAGTATGAGATCCTGGTGACCGCCTACGACTGTGGACAGAAACCTGCTGCACAGGACACGCTGGTGCAGGTGGACGTGAAGCCAGTGTGCAAGCCTGGCTGGCAAGGTGGGCCTGGTGTTTATCAGTTCCATGTGTGAAGGTGGCTCAGCCCATTGGATGGAAGGTTCTAGGCTTACTCCCACATCATCACAACCAGGGGAATTTTCAAAGCACGGTCACTTTGCTGCAAGAAACAGAATGGCTTATTTATTCCCACAACTCTTACAATGTATTATCCTCATGTTACAGCCGAGAATGTCAGAAGCAGCTTAGCTTGTCTAACATCATGTGCCTGGTTGGTCCAGTGCTCCCTTCCCCAAATCTCATGACGTCTGTGATCCATAGAGTTTATCCCTATTGCTGAGAAATTGCGGTGAGGCCCTTCACTGTGTCTCAGGGTGCTGAGTCTAGCTGATGCATTTGCATTTTCTGAAGGTCATCATGCTCGTTGCCACCCAGCACACACAGGCAGAGAGGAGAGGCCCAACATCCAGCCTCTGGCTTAAGGAGTTTCTAAAATGCAAGGCCTTAGCTGACATCTCACAAGCAATGCAAGGCACCAAGAAAACGCAGTTTTAGCAGCTTGAACTCTTGTACCTGTTCTAAGTCATTTCCGTCCAGGCAGGAGGGGATGGCAGTATAGCGAAAGCAATCCATCATGTTCAGGAGCCGCAGCCTCCCCTGGCGCTCTCCATCAGCACGGTGCCCAGTCCCGCTGCAGCCAGCTTCTCCCAGAAGCTGTCTCTGAACAAAGCTCTTTCTCATGGCCAGAGCCTCCCCTGCCTTCCCAGGATCCCTAAATGACCTGCTCCCAAACTCCAGTGATGCTGCCATCGCTACCCAGTAACCCCTTCCATGTTCAGGAGCTTGGCTACCCCATCGTGCTTATGGCCTTGCCCAGCTTTGCACAGGCAGACCTCATAGTCCCAGGCTCTGCTGCCACCTGCCTTTCAGGTGGCCAAGACACTTTGTGCTGCGACTGTGGTTTCCCAGTTTCTGACTTTTTCACCCGGATTGGGCTTGTCTTCCCAGATGGATATGGGCTACCTGAGGACAGGACCACGCTTCTGGCAGCCACTGCCACTGAACTTCCCTGTGCCACCAAAGCATCAAAGAAAATCTTGCTCACTAGCATCACTCCCCAGTGGGCAGAGTGGGGCTTGTCAGGGGTTCAGGTGACAGCAAGGGGACGAACAGAGGCTTGGCATCCAGGACATGTGTCTGGCTCCTGTATGGCATCCAGGATGCTAGGCTCGTGTGTCTGCCTTCTGTACGACTTTTGCTTTCTCTGCTGTGTTCTGAGCTTGTAGTTCTGCAGGGAGCAGGAGGGAGCATTCCCATTGTCCCTTGGCTGGGGAGGAAGACGTGCTTCAAAACAAACCAGGCTTGTGTGAGTTGAAGGGAGAGTCACAGCACAAGCTTAGAGAACTCGCGGTGGGCTTACAGGTGTCTCCAGTGCACAGAGATGAAAGATCACCCCGGGCACCAGAAAGAGGTGCATCTGCATCAGGCCACTCACTGGCCAGAGCTCCTCTCCTGCCTCCCATGCCGTGCCTCTGGATTGCAGTCTTCTTAGGGTTTGATGCCCTCTGGCCAATTTGACAGAATTTTCTAGGCTTGGACCCCTGTGTGCTGTGAGGGCTAAGAGGAGCTGCGTTGGCTCGTGGGAGGCTAGTGTGCCTGGGAGGCCAAATTGATGGTGGCAATAGCAGCTGGAGATGGAACTGAGCCGTGGGGCCCCATTGACCCCACCCTAGGGGGGCCTGACCTGTCCCCTGGAGGATCATTCGTAATGTAGTTTTGATATAGGGGATCTTTGTTTAGTTTTTCTTTCATGTTGTGTTACTGGGAGATATGCACCCTTGTTTATGCTTTGCTTTATTGTTTGTACTTTGTAATCCCTTGGGGCATCTCTTGCTTTGTTTCCAGCTGAAAACATTGCCACAACGCTTGCTGGTCCATTTTCCCTCTGAGTATTGCAAGTCTGACTTTACATTCATTGCCTGTTCCTTCCGGTCCAGACCTGAAGTCCAGAACTTCACTGTCCCTTCACCAACGTCACTGCCCTCTGCAGACAGCCGCCAGGGACTTCCCTGGTGACCCTTGCCCATTGCTTCCCAGGCCATGCAGCCATTCTGGATCTGAGACTTGCAGATTGCAGAATGAGCTCTGTAGCACCCCCCAGAAGCCCCCACTTCCACATACTTGCCTCACCCCTGAGCGTGACTGCTGGGCAGCTAAGACACCTGGCCCCGCAGCAGGTCACCCAATAGCAGGGAGTTTCCCCAGTGGGCCCAGCCACCTGCCGTTCCTTTTACCTTCCCATTAAGGTGTGTCCTGCTTCAAAGAGCTCAAAAGGGAAATGCAGCCACATAACTGAACCATTTCCTCCCTGGTCTTGGAGTAATTCTCCAGGTGCATCCAGTTGTCTCTCACATTCCCTCCAGCTGGGCCTCTGGCCAGAAGGCAGGGCCAGGTGCTCTAGAGGGTGCCTCTCACCCTTGAATGTGCACGGAGTCCCCCAGGGACTTGGGTAAAATGCAGATTCCAAGAGGTCTGGGCTGGACCTGGGTGCCCCTGGGCCACAAGCTCCATGTTGAGTGAGGAGGTCACACAGAATTACTTACTCAATTCTTGCAGTGTGCCAAACACTTCTGTGTTGGGAAGACAGCAGGATGAAAGCTGTTGCTTGAGATTACTGCTCCTGGAGTTATTTGCATTGTAAGAGACAACTGAAGCTGACATGCCCTCACACGGTGGGAAAGATTCTTGGAGCGACTGCTCCCTTTTGCTAAAGGCCCAGTGCAGGCTAAAGGTTGTGGGTATGGAGATAGATGTAGCAATGCCAAGAGCATAAGCTATGGTAGAGGGAATTATGGTGACACAAAGCCACCCCTTAACATGCATGAGGCAGCAATCTTGGGACAGATGCCCTTGGACCAAATCTAGAAATATAGCAGGCTTCAGTGTGTTGAAGAAACGTGATCTAGAATGGGAAACTGGTGTTAGGAAGGTGGGAGGGAGCCTGATGTGGCCAGGTGCTGGTGGGGTAGGGGAGGGGGTGGCAGGGAGAGACTGGGCTGGTGGAGAGGGACCGCATGATGGAGGGGCAGACCTCCTGTGTTATCCTGAGGGCAGGGGGGAGCACCAGAGAACTCCATGCCTAGTGCAATGAGGGAGGGTCTTAGGGAAGGAGGGCTGCACAGCCAATCACCTGTAGGGCAGCTGGTTGCAGTGACTGGGGACAGAAAGGCCAGGGGAAAGGGTGGGTATTCCTGAGTGCACTTGTAAGTGGACCACATCATGCAAAGGATCTTTAGACCTATATGATTTATTCCAAAATTAAAGTACTGGGCCACAAAGGAGGTTAGAGTTGCAGGCAAATCTTGTGAGAGTTACAGGCGAGAGGACAAAGTTGGCAGTCAGGCGTGTGGGGCAGAAGAGGTTCCTGCTAAGGCTGGTCAAGTGCATGTCCCCATCCCTGCTGTGGCCGCCCACCTGCCACCACTCTGCAAAAGGAGCAAAAGGCTCAGGCCCCAGAGGTCAACTGACTTCACCATGCCCCTTCCAAAAGTCAGATCAATTATCGATCAGGTACACTGAACAGCTGACTTAGGTCTTATTCTGTGAAAGGCATTGATTTCCAATCGTAGGGGAACCAGCCCAGGAAGGAGCTCGGGTTTGCTTAGCAAAACAGTCATGCAGGGCTCAGATTCCATCAGGTGACGATGTCACCCCACAGCAGGCTGTTGCCCAAGGCACTGCCAGACAGAGGGAGGAGAGCAGGGCTCCGTGGTCTCAGTTCTGCCTTCTCGGTGCTGCCGGGTGTCTGAGATCCCACCGTGTCAGCGCCAGCCTTGGAATCTAGCAGCCAACCCCCCTTAAATGGCAGATAGATACCTCTCGCACAAGTCTTGTGTTAAGTGAGCAGTCACCAAAGCGCAACCTGCAGGCAAACCGAGTCCACCACTATCACTGTGAGTTTAAAAATACTTTTTAACATTTTAAATGGTTGCAAAAGGGAAGAAAAGTATTTTATAGCATATGCAAACCATAGGAAAAATAGGCTGCAGTGCCCATCAATAAGGTTTTATTGGAACACAGCCATGCTCATTCATTTCTCCACAGCCTACAGCAGCCCTACAACAGCAGAGCTGAGACTGCATGGAGACCATCAGCCCCGAGGGTCTGATGTTTACCACCCAGGCTCTGCTAGAAAAGGCGTTCTGAGCCCTGCGGGAAGTTCTTGCCGCCTGTTGACACTGCAGCAGGAAGTAGTTTCTGAGATGACCTGGCACAGCTGGAAAGTACGGGACATCAGATGGATATGTTGAGACAGAGGCCCAGGAGCCTTGAAGGCCAAGGAGCCATTCATGGCATAGAGGCTGGGAGCCTGCTCTACAGGGATGAGAGAGATTGAGTGAGGGCCTCCGACTCACAACTGATAAGTGGCCCACGTGGAATTGGATTTCTATCTGTCCACCCCAGAGGGCATTGCTGGTCAGAGCCAAGCAGGAGATGGGAAAGGAGGCTGGGAATCTGCACAGGGGCAGCGTAGAAGGGAGGCAGGATCTGAGTGTCCTCATGCCATCTATTTTGTAAAAATAGATCGATCTATCTATCTATCTGAAACACAGAGTGACAGAGAGAGAGAGAGATCTTCCCTCTGCTGATTCACTCCCCAAATGCCAGCAATAACCAGGGCAAACCCAGGAGCCAGGAGCTCCATCCTGGTCACATGGGTGCACTTGGTCCATCTTCCATTGCTTTCCCCAAGCACATTAGCAGGAGCTGGAGTGCAAACCAGCACTCCATTATGGGATGCCAGTGTAGCAAGCCACAGCTCAACCCACTGCATCACAACACCAGCCCCTGGTTTCCTTGCCAAGTGACAAGACTTATCTAGAAAGGGTAGACACAGTCCACTGAAACAACAGCCACGTGGCACTCAGGACCTGGCCACGTGTCAGTGCTCTCTCCTCTCTCTGCCCACCCACTGCTTGAGCAAGCCTGCTGTAGCAAACTGTCTCCTCGAAATCACAACTCATTCCCAGTTGAGCCCACCCTTGTGGACTGTCCGTCTCTCAGAGGCTGTTCGTCTGGAGCTGAAGTTTTCGTTGGTTGCCTGATTGGCTGGAGAAGCATGAGGTGGGCCTAGGACTTGGGTGCCCAGGGCCAAGGGTAGTTCCTCGTGCAAGAGCAAGAAGACTCCACTTTTTCCTTAAAGGGAATTTGTCATGAACTGTCACTCACCATCCACCTGTCTGTAAGCACAGGGCATGGCTGTCCCTGCAGTTTGTCCCCAGGGATCTCTCCTTTGATCTCCACCCATCCTCTATCCCTTCCTTTCCCTCTCTCTCCTCCCCTTCATTCCTCCTTTAGTTTCTTTTTTTAAGCTTTATTTATTTATTTGAAAGAGTTACACAAAGAGAGGAGTGGCAGAGAGAGAGTGAGAGATCCTCCATCTGATGGTTCACTCCCCAATTGCTACAACAGCCGGAACTGCACTGATCCAAAGCCAGGAGCTTCTTCTGGGTTTCCCAAGCGGGTGCAGGGGCTCAAGGACTTGGGCCATCCTCTACTGCTTTCCCAGGCCATAGCAGAGAGCTGGATCGGAAGTAGAGCAGCCAGGTCTTAAACCGGCGCCCACATGGGATGCCAGTGCTTCAGGCCAGGGCGTTAACCTGCTGCGCCACAGTGCCGGCTCCTTTCCTTTGGTTTCTTTACCCATTCTCCGTCCCTCAAGCATTATGCTCTGAGCCCCCACTGGGAAGGCAGTGGGGTCACAGCTGGGTGGAGGTAGGAGCCAAGTGTAAACCAGTGGAGGTGGAGCTGGACGTGGGATGAGACTCAACCGTAGTTCTGCAGCCATGTGGCCAGAGGCTTTGCTTACACTTTGTCTCTGGCTGAACTTTAGTTTCCTCAACTGTAAGGGAAGAATCATCAAAGTCTTTGGCCAAATTCTTTCTCGGGGTCCTTAAGACCCAAAGAGGTTCTGGGGTTGAAGCTGTTTGCAACATTTAAAGCACTGATTAAACAATGCTATGATTAAAACTGGGAAAATAGGCCCTAAGGCCCTTATCTTGCAAAGGAACACCTGTAAGCCCAGGGAGTGGAGTGAGGTTGTGTGGCCAGGGCATCAGGTCCTCAAGACTGGGACCAGAGGAGGGGGGTAGAAACAGCGCAGTCCTAGGGAGGGGCGGGAACCCCGGTGTCTATGCAGCTCTGCTGTCACTCTGCAACTCTGGGGCAGTCACTCCCGGGTGGCCTCTGCTTTCCCAAGTGAAAGCAGGACCAGGGAGCCTTCCAGAGAGGATTCCATGAAGCTGCATGGGGCTCCTTGCAGAGAACCACACATGGGGGCGTGCAGAGGACAGCAGGTCTTCACAGTCCCCTTGGTTCTAATGCACATGTCAGAAAGGAGCACTTCCCCCCAGTAGTTGGCACAGCCATGGTGGGGCCCTGAGCGCCACTGCCTGCAGCCTTGTGACCCCAGGGCCTGCTCAGTGTTTGCTCAGAGCTGCCAGGCGGGCAGGCGACTCCAGGCTGCAGGCCTCGTGGGACGTTCCTCCGTGAATAACAACCTGTTTTGATGTTTCTGACATAGCTAATCATTAAGGTGCGACAAATGGTTGAGTACGGGATGCTGATTTACCTACTCAGTATCGTCTAAGTGTGCTTACAGGCTGCTGGGTAAAAGTGCCTGCGCTCAAGCCCACTTCTGCCTGACTCCCCTGAGCCTGAGCCTGCACCTGCAGCGCCGTGAGCCTGGGGTGTGTCTGGGTTCAACAGTCTCAGCCCTAAGCAGGGAGGGGTGTGGGCAGAATGCACTCTCCCTAAATAATCCTCAGTATAACCCAGTGATCATACCACCACCAGCAGCAGCAGTAATAATTAGTAGCATGACCTGCACCTTCCCCAAGTCCTAGTCAAGGATGCTGCAGGCCTGCTCTCATGTACTTTTCACCCCCACCACATGAAAAGCTGATATTTTTCCCACCTTCCAGTTGAGGACAGAGGCCAGGACCCTGGGGACACAACTGGTGCACACCCGTGTTCCTTGTGTCTGCAGACACAGAGCCCTGCCCAAATCCATGGCTGACAGTGCATCTGGAAGCAAGAGACCACCTCTTCCTTTTGAGGCCCTTGGAGGGGCACAGTTAGGGGGCAGCTGCAGTTAGAGTCCCTGTGTGGGAGAGAAACCACGTGACTGGACAGCAGGGCAACCTGGAGCGAGGACCCGGGCTCGTGGGATGGGGGGCCGGGGAGGCCCCCACTGGCATCTGCCTTTCAGCCTTCTGAGGCCACAAAGAGGAGGACAGGCTTGCCCAGGAACACGTAGATGCTGGGAGGGGGCAGGCAGGCCTGGAGCTGGCCCGGCCCCCCCACCCCAGTCAGCCCACTGGCTCTTCCACTGTGGGAAGATGGGATACCTCCCTGCAGGTTGGCAGCAGAGTGTGGCTTCAGGGTGCTATGCTGTGAAGTCAGAAAGCCCAGGCGCCACCACAGCCCCCCTCAGGGGCAGTGGACAGGTCACTTCCCCTCTCTGGACCCTCAGGTGTGGCATCTGCCCTGGGAGCTCATCAAAGCAGTCCTCCCCAAGGCTGTCACGAGACAGGGCTGTGCCTAGGCGGCAGGTAGCAGCCTGCCCAATCACTGCTCACAGGGAGGGATAACTGAGGACCAGACCGAACAGAAGCCACCCCAAGGTGGATGTAGGAGTCCGGCCAGGCTGTCCATGCCCTCTACTTGCCTGGTGGCCTCCGGCTGATCCCCGCGTGGGTTGAACTCAAGTGGCAGAGGCCCAGAGGGGCTTCCTCCCTGCTCTCTGCACCCCCAAGGTCACCGCTGTCACCCTCGGTTCCCATGCAGACTCAGGCGCTCATGGAGCTTGCAGCCCCAGCCTGCCGCCCTCCTCCCCTTGCCACCATTGTTCTCATCTCTGAAACGGGCAAAACAGTGCCCCCATCTCCCCCACACTTCCATCACCTTGGGAGGTGGAAGGACAGTGTGGACGTAACGAGTTGGCTGTAGTCTGCCCAGGAGCCCTGGATTCACACAGTGGAGTGGAGTGTGACTTGTAATCAGCCAACTCAGGAGCCACCCGAACCACACAGGTCTGGCCCAACTAAGTCAAGGCCAGGCCCACCTTCGAAGCCCTCAAAGCTTCCACTCAACCCAAAATTCTGCCCCAGGGCCGACCCTGTGCCAGGCCAGCGGTGAGACCCTGGGGACCATGAATGGGTGTGGTGGGGCCAGGACAGGCAAGTGAGCAGGTGAGTGTGGTGCAGGCAGTGAGCACAGTGGCCAGGCAAGCCAGGGGCTGGTAGAGCAGAGCACAGGGCTGCCTGACCATGCTCTGCTGGCCAGGGGAGGTGCCCAGGGAAAAGAAAGGCTTCCCAGAGGAGGAGGCACCTGCACCCAGACCTGCCAGGTGCCTGTCAGGGTCGGTGAAGGGGGCAGCAGGGCAGGCAGGAATGTCCCCAGAATCCCCAGGAGAGCATGGGGCTAACTTGCTGCACCTGCTGGGACTTTGACATCTTCCCTTGCTGTATGATCAAGTGGAGGCAGGAGTCTGGGTTGCCAAGGAGAGTTTTGGAGGCAGTTGAGTGACAAGGTTGATGGGCACGTGAGTGTTGTTCTCTTAGTTTTCCTTAGAGATGTGGTGAGATTTCTGATGTGGACAGTGGATGACACAGACGGAAAGACTGGGATGGAGGAGCAGAGATCATAACCAAAGCTCACCTGGTCCAAATGGGCAAGGCGGACCCCAGTGGTTAGGTCCTCCCCCCTGCTTTCCCATGGTGCCCAGCCCACCTTGGTCCCTGTGGCCTGGGCACCTCCAGAGCACCGGTATGGCCACTGGCATCCGCTGGGCAGGTCGGGCAGGACAAAACCTCACCATATGAGCAGCAGGAGTGGTCAATGAGCCCTGCACAGGTGTGGACACCTAGGAAGACCCTTGTCTACGGCCTTCAAGTACAAGTTCATTTTGAAGTAGACTTGCTTTCTAATAAAGGGGTGGTGGAATTCACTATTTAAAATAAACGTGTGGGGTTATCTGGTTAGTCTTTGCTGAAGCTGGGATGGCTGTGTCCCCCCTCCGCCTCCCCAATGCCAATATCTGCCTCTGGCCTGAGCCTCTGCATCCCCGGGTGACAGCAGCCAGCCTCCCAGGCAGAACCAGGCAGAGAGGGGCAGGGTGCAGCCACCTGCTGGGTGGTTTGGGTAGTGACAGCCTCACATGCACTGAACTTCCCTCCTGCAAGGGGTTCTGGATCCGCCCTTCTCCCAGGCTTCGGCCCAGCAACAAATGTGGACAATTTGTTGTCCCTGCTCAGCCTTCAAGGCGTCTGCTTTCCAAGCTCTGAGCCTCGTCACTGGTGCCAAAGAGCTCCATGTCGTGTGCGTGTGTGTGTGTGTGTGTGTGTATGCAGATGATGGAGAAGAGCTCATGTAGCCATCGGGGAAGAAGCTCCTGTCTGTCCAGGACAGGCAAGAAGGGTGCTTTTCGTTGAAGGCTTATGAGATCTGCATCCTGCAGAGAACTTCATGGGAGAACGTGGCATTGGGCTGCTCTGATTTTCTTATGCAGACATTTTAACTTGCAAAGTGATTTTTTAAAAAAGATTTATGTATTTATTTGAAAGGTGGAGTTACAGAAAGAGGGGGAAAGAGAGAGAGAAACTTCTGTTTGCAAAGTCAGGAGCTTCTTCCAAGTGTCTACATGGGTGACAGGGGCCCAGGCACTTGGACCATCTTCCACTGCTTTCCCAGGCTGTTTGCACGGAGCTGGATCAGAAGTGGAGCAGCCAGGACTCCAACTGGTGCCTATGTGGGATGCTGGTGTCACAAGCAGTGACTTAACCTGCTATACCACAGTGCCAACTCTCACAAAGTGTTTGATGCTAATTTGAAAAATAATAAAATAAGAATAACCACGAAAAAAGGTTCCCCATAATCCAATTCAAGCAGTAACATCGAAATTAGGATGCAGCTTTCTCCCTTCATAGTCATTTCAACTTTAGGCTGTTTCTGCACTTCGCTTTATGTGGTGTGCATTTCCCCGTGTCATAAAAGCTCACTGCTCCCGCGGGAGCTGCACAGCGTTCCCACACAGCCGTGCATGCACGGGTGCATCCCCGTGTCCTCGCAGTCAGGCAGGGCTGGGACCATTAGTCGTTAGCATGGCTCCATTTGTCTTTTGAATGTGTTGGTGAAGATCTTAGTACAGAAGTCTCTGCATTTGGGCTGACTTCCTTGCGAGTGTATTTACCAGGCCAAAGTCTGCGGGCATTCACCTGAAGTACCTTTCAGCAGACCCCTTTGTAATCAATCCCATGGGATGGCTGCCCGCCCGCCGAACACCCCTCCCACCTCACACACAAAGAGGCAAGGGGCGCCATTTATTTAGCGGGTTCTTCCTGAGGCTGTCGAGCACATTTACTGCAGAAATGAGAATTTGGTCCCAACTTCAGAATGTCGCTCAGGGAAATGGAAAGTCTAGCACTCTAGTACCTCCCACAGTGAACGTTCTTTAACTTAAAAAAAGACAAGCTTTGAAAGTGTGTACAACGGATAGGTAAAAGAGGTTCATGTAACTAGAGTGCAAAAAAGTAGACAGGAGCCCTCTTTTCAGAAAGGGGGGAGATATGTTCATGAAAAGCTCTATTCTTCCAGTGTAAATGCTCTTCGAAACCATAAGTCAGAATTCTTAAACAGCAGCTGCTCCATCTTACACCCGCAATGCATCTGTCGCAAGGGAAGACAAGTGCCTAGAAAAATGCTCGTGTTTACTGGACGTGAGAGAGAAAGCCTCCTGCTTGGCTGACTTCATGATTCTTTTCCCTGGGGAGAAGTAGCTTTCCGACGGGCCACTCCGCGCCGCCTGGTCTCTGCAGCTTTCCAGTATCCGTCCTGCGGGGCGGGTTTCTCTCTGGGAGCTGAGCAGCACACGAGCCGGGGGTGTTCAGGGATGAAGTTGTTGGGGCCCCTGATTTCTGAATACCAGACAGTTCACCTTGACTTTGGATGCTGATTCATCTGTCTGCTGGGCTGCAAGCCTCCGTCCTGAAGGCTGAACCTCACCACCATGACAAAGTCTGAGGATAAATTTCTGGTTGTTTCATTTGACATCTATTGAGAAGGTCTAAGAGGACTAAACGGCTGGAAATACGTGAGCATCTCCAAGACTGGAGCTATGTTGTGTTTTTATAAAAGAAGTATTTATTTATTTGAAAGGGAAAGCAAGGAGAGAGAGGAAGAGACACACACAGAGAGAGATTTTTCATCTACTAGCTATCTCCACAAATGACTACAGCTGCCAGGGCTGGGCCAGGCTGAAGCCAGGAGCCCACAGCTCCATCCTGGTCTCCCACAGGAGTGGCAGGGGCCCAGGAACTTAGGCCATCTTCTGCTTATTTCCCAAGTGCATTAGCAGGGAGCTGGATGAGAAGCAGAGCAGCTGGGACTCGAACCAGTGCTCCAATATTGGACGCTAGCATCGAAAGCAGCTGCTTAACCTGCTGTGCCACAACATCGGGCCCTATTGGAGCCCTTCCAAAAAGTAATTTAAATATACATGCTCACTCACAGGCATTCAAACTCAGGCTGGGGTGTATGTGTGCACACACATAGCAACACACACACACACACACACAGCAGCCGTGTCTTGGATCCCAGCAGCCTGTCATTTGGTGCCTGGCAGCAGGAAGCAGGGGGAAGAGTTGACAGCTGGCCCAAGTGCACTAACCCTTGCCAGCTGGAATAAGGACTCCCTGGGTTCTAGAGAATTGCCTTCCTCTGCCTTCAGCGGCAAGCACTGTGTGTATGTTCCCATGCTTATAAAGTGACCATCGTCATGTCACAGATATTTATGGAGTACCCATCATATGCAAAGCACAGCACGGCGAAATACCAGGGGACTTCAAAAAGCTCCTAGAAAATAGAATTCAGAGGTAAGTTTATTTTGGTGTGGAAATATTTGAAATCCATGTACAGGTTTTTCCTAATATGCCTTTCCCATGAACTTTTCGAAGACCTTTCACATGAATGGATTCCACACTTTCTGCACTGAAATAAACTCAGCTTTCAAATCCATTTTCCATGAACTTGTTGAGGGGCTCCCAGGTGAGGCATGCTACAGAGCCAGAAGTAAAGATTTCTAGGCAGGGTGGAGATGAGGCTCAGGAGACCTCCCTTCCACACCTGTGGGGCAAGACCCGGAGGAAGAGAAGGCGCAGCCCCAGGAAGACAGGGACCTAACCTGCAGGTGCAGGGAACAGCAGAGCACCAGTCTGAGGCTTAGCCAAGGATGCGGCTCGGAGATGCGTCCCCCCACCCCTCCCTTTGCGGTTAATTGTCTCTTTGCAGCAGGAATTAAAAGGTAATAAAACGCTCTGGTGAAAGTAAAATATAGTGAATGGGAAAGGGTCAGTAATAAAGGAAGGTAGGGGATTCCGATATTTGTAATTGAGTTCAGAGAGTTTGTGTTGTTTCTTGGTAAATGGAGCCTGCGGGTAATTGTTTTTAATTGGAGAAGAGAAAGCCACATAATTTAGTGCCCCCAAGCATACGTACTTATTATGTGTCAGGCACGGGCACCATGGGGGGCATTCTGCATCGCGTGGGACCCACACACACAGCTGTGAAGAGCGGTGGAGAAGGAAGCAGCTTGCCCGCAGTGGCTGAGGCCATGAGGCTGAGCCGGGGCTCACACCCAGGCTTGCCGACAGGGCCCCAGCTCCTGGTGGTTATGCGATGGGGCCTCCCCGTGGGGCATCTCTATAGCTGAAGAGACAGAGGCTCAGAAAGATTAAGGAACACAGCCTGGGTCACAAGGCTGGCGCGGCAGAACCAGCTGCATCAATTGTGGATCCCAGTACAAAATGGGAATAAGAGGTCCTCTGTTTTAAAAATCATTAAGAATTTCAAGACAGTGACAACAGCTCACTGAAGCGCACACGGGGACCTTGTAAACATGGCAGCTGGGCCCAGAGCCAGGATTGGGTGCCCCGCCCGGTGACGGCACCCCTGCCTCCCTCCAGCCTGATGTCCCAACTCATGCTCACACGGCCAGGACAGCAGTTGATGAAATGCCTATAGAAAGTAAATTTAGAGAAGCAAGAAATCCCTCTGGGGTGTGGCTAGCACCATGCTGGCCCTACTGCCCAATGCCACTCAAGCTCTCCCCAGCCCTGTCCCCCCTCCCATACCTGGGGACAATGCTCTTCCCCCACTCCCCCAGCCCAGCCTTGTTCAGACATGGCTGCAGGAGCTCCAGGAGCAGAGGGAAGGGCTTCCCTCGCTCTGCTGAGAGCAGCCAGCAAGGCTGGCGAGGGCTGGCTGCCACACGCCCTGTGGATGCCTGAGAAGGAGCCTACACCTGCAAGCCTGGGTTCAACATCCCAGTCTCCTGAGTGCTTGCTGCACCTTGCATGGCACACACAGCGTCTCACCTAAATTGCACCATGCCCACAGAATGTATGTATGTATGCATTTATTTATTTAAGAGGTAGAGTTGTAGACAGACAGTGGGAGAGACAGAGAGAAAGGTCTTCCATCCACCCGTTCACCTCCACAATGGCCCTAACAGCTGGAGCTGCGCCAATCTGAAGCCAAGAACCGGAAGCTTCCTCCAGGCCTCCCATGCCCACCCTTGCCCAAGTGCAGGGGCCCAAGCACTTGGGTCATCCTCCACTGCTTTCCCAGGCCATAGCAGAGAGCTGGATTGGAAGAGGAGCAGTCAGGACATGAACCAGCACCCATATGGGCTGCTGGCCCTGCAGGCAGAGACTTATGGTGCCACAGCACCTGCCCCACAGTCCCTGCTTTTAAGGAGCTCACAGCTGCTGGGAGAGGCAGGCCCACAAGTGGATCACTGCAATATGATGCCCTGTAGGATCCTTCCATGCTGTACCAGTCTTTAGAGAGTATCTTCTCCACGCCAGGCATCAGGAAGCATGATGGAAATTCTGAGTCCGCGTGATACTGGGATCCTGGGGCTGAGGCTGCCGTGGCAGCATGAGGAGGGCATCTACCTAGACTGGGGAAATCCTGAAAGGCTACATGGAGGAGGTAGCAAGTGAGAAAGTGACAGAGCAGGAGCTCATGTAGAATAAATGGCATTAGCATATGCATACTGGCATGAAGCACCTTGTACCTAGGATGCCACCCAAGGGAAGGGGCATGGTTTTCAGTACACCTGACAGGAAGCATCCTTTAGGAAGTCTTTAGGATTGAACCTGGGCCTTTGGGGCATGGGCTGCCTAAGGTCGTCCTTGGAGAAGGGACAGGGCCAGTCCAGACATGGGTGCTGGAGGAAAGCCTATCACCGGTTGCTTTCTCCTCTGTGTGCAGCCACTCTTGACCCAACAAGCCCTCTTCCAAGGCCCTGGGATAGACTTTACAGCCCTCACGTGCAGCATCTGCTCACAGCCTGTGCTGGGATAACACCGTAGGGAGCAGTGGGCGAACGTGGGAGCTCAGGGCAGGGTCGTGGTGCACAGGGACATTGTCCCCTTCCTCACCAGGGAATGGGTTAACAGGGCCTACTGCCTGCCATGCCCACCTGATGGTTGCGCCTGATCCTCATCCCAATGCTGCGATGGTCCCTGTTTTCCTGGTGAGGTGCCTGAGGCTTGGAGGACCTGCCCATGAGCTTCCTGACCTGGCAGCCTCAAGCCAAGATCCTTGCTGAGTCTGCTTCAAACACACATCTCCCGAGGCTCCCCTGGAGCGTTCCTCATTGCCATGCAAGCCTCAGCTCAGACAGGCGCTCTCCATCCAAGGGAGCCCCTGCTGGCCCTGGCCTTTCCTCCCATAGCGCTTTCTCCTCTGATAGAACAGCACGGGCTTCGGCATCTCCTGCCAGTCTCCCACACCCCTGACTTGCTCACTGCTGTATCCTCAGTGCTCCGAGCAGAGCCTGGCACAGAGAGTCCCTAAGCAAATGGTTGCTCAGTGAACAAAGTCATCTCGCTGATCCCTAAGCCAGGCCCTGTCCATGGTCCTGGTGTCACCACAGCGGCAGCCACTGGGAAGTCCTGCAGAGCCTGCCGGAGGCTGCCGAATGACTCAAAGTCCCACAAATGCAGGACTTTCTGGGTTCCTCATGGGCAAGGGTGGGCAACTCCAGAGGTTTTCATTTCTACATCAGAAAACGCCATTGCAGAGCAACATGCTACATGACAAACATTGGGGATTTGTAGACCAGTGGTGCCCATCACTCGCATCTCTCGGTGACAGAGTCCTGCTGCACAGGAATCCTGGCTGAAGGTGGACGCCGTCCTCACAGTGCATGGGCTGCCTGCTGTTGTTGGCACCCGAACCTTATCAGCTGCTGTGAGCGGCGCCTGGACAGGCCCTGACTTTCAATCTTTGCTGTTAACGCATCAATCAATTCCTATGTGCTTGTCCTTGGTATTTATTTCTGTAGATTGCTCTGTTCTTGTGTGGTGGCATTTTGATGATAAGTTTGTTCTTCGTTGCTTGATTGTCTCCAAATTGCTTCTCTCCTGAAAAGCAAGGTGATAGTCCAGGGGCCAGCATTGTGGCACAGGCAATTAAGCCATTGCCTGTGACATCAGCATCCCACAAAAGTGCAGTTCAAGTCCCAGCTGCTCCACTTCTGATCCAGTTCTGTGCTAAGGAACCCATAAAAGCAGCAGATGATGGTCCAAGTGCTTGGGCCCCTGCCACCCATGTGGGAGACTGGGATATAGCTCCAGGCACCTGGCTTCAGCCTAGCCCAACCCTAGCATTGTGGCCAGCTGAGGAGCGAACCAGCAAATGGAAGATCTAGATCTAGATCTCTCTCTCTCTCTCTCTCTCTCTCTCTCTCTCTCTCTCTCTCTCTGTAACTCTGCCTTTCAAACAAAGAAATCTCTTTTAAAAATGAAACACGTCAGTGGTATTTCAGCAAGTCCTGAATGTTGGCCTATCCCTGCCTTATGATCACATCATCCTTGAAAGCCCACGCGTCTTTTGTCTGCAAACAAGACCGGTGCATTCCTAAAACTCATGCACAAGGCAAAACAGGGTGAGAGACGCAATGTCGGAAATCGTCATCTGTGACGCATCAGAGAGAGGGGAAACATTAATGCAGTTTTACACAAGCCCTTGACCTTGAAGAGACCTGACACGTGCAGGTGGAGGTGCAGGTAGGGAGGGCTGCAGTGGGTGATACTGTGAAACACGCAAAAATGACTGGAGGTTGTAACTGCAGGTGCAGGTGAAGCAAAGCCAGGTCTCCCCCAGGCACAGGGCCGTATTTATTGTAGTATTTGTGTAAAACAAGACCAGCATTTCCTCTTTCTCTCCTCTTTATGCACCACCAATGGTCGTTTTCTGAGCTTTGTACCTCTCGTCCCATTTTCCCTGTAGCACACAGTGAACTAAGCACCCGCTAGATGTTTGAGATATGTGCTTGGGCGTGTTTTGCATACTCCTCCATGGCTTGGTTCAGCTGGGTGCAAGCTCCCTGTATTTTCCCTGCATTTCTTGGGGAGGGAATCTTGCACAAGCAAATGCAAAATCCCCATTATCCTCCAGCTTCTCTGTAATATATTGCTTGCAATCCATTGACATTCGTAAAACAAGTGTTCTTGCAGAACTGACTTCCTGCTTTATCGTTTCCTTGTTGATGCAGACTGGGCCAAAAGGATTGAGTACCAGCCCGGCTCGGGGAGTATGGCCTTGTTCCCCAGCATCCACCTGGAGACGTGCGATGGAGCCGTGTCCTCCCTGCAGGTCACCGCGGAGCTGCAGACCAACTACATCGGGAAGGGCTGCGACCGGGAGAACTACTCGGAGAAGTCCCTTCAAAAGCTCTGTGGTAGGGGTCTGCCTGCTGTGACTCGTTACGTTAGCCCATGTGTGCAGATCAGATGTATTCTGTGATGGTATGAAAGGACCGGTCCTCCCGACCTGCGTCGGATTATGGCGCCCCCAGGTGGATCCATTTGCTTAGGGTGGAAGGGTTGAGGACAGGGAGCAGCTTGTGGCATCAGACACGCCTGATTCAGGCTCCTTTTATCAGTTGGTGGCCTGGGTCCAGTGGCACAGCCATACCTCCGATGTTCACTGGTCATACAGGGATTAAATGGCGCAGCATGTTTAGGAGCCGCCAGCACAAGGCCCAGGGACCCCCACGCTCCCTTCTGCCCTGCTGGCTCCCAGAGAGCCACCTGGCTGATGATGAGTGGGGTCAGTCCCTTGGGAAGAGGTTGGCCTCCTCCCCACAGAGCCAGCTGCATAATTTGTGGGGCTCCATGCAAATGAAACTGCAGGACCCTAGTTCAAAAATTGTTAGGAATTTTAATACAGGGATGGCAAAACTTTAAACCAAGTTTTCGCAACTAAGGCTGGGGTTGTGGGTCCCTGCCTGGGTCACATATCCCTGAGGCTGGGCCTGGCTGCCCACAGCAAGGAGAAGCTTGGAGTCAGGGTGGCGGAGGGAACTGAACACTCAGGTGTAGAGCAGAGAGGGCTGGGGTCTGTGGGCCGTGAGGTGGGACCACAGGATAGGGGACAGCCCAGGACTTGGGAAACCAAGCTGAAGGAGCTGTGCTGTGAGAAGTGGGTGTGGGGGGAACCCAGCTTGATGAAGCACCTACTGTGTGCACCTGCAGACTTTAGGCACACTATTTTGTATAGTGCCCCACCTGCACTGTGACGGTGATGTCGAGAAGGAAAATGTAAGGCCCAGAGCATGAGAAAGGACTTATGCCAGTTCACATCCAGAACTGGAAGCCGGGTGTGTGGATGGCGGCCTCGTTAACCCAGCATCCACAGAGGCCTGGATCTCTGAAGGGAGCCTGGACAGCGTGGAGATGAGTGCCTCCTAAGTGGGCACTGCCCCTTGTTCCTAAGACGAGACACTCGCTGTGCCGAGGGGCCTCCTTCCTCGCCACACCTGCAGTCACTTCTATCCTTCCTCATTTTCTCCAAGAATACTCAGGAGCTCACATGTGACTCTGCAGCCTAGGAAAGGCTGTTCTCTTCCACTGGGCCTGTGTCTGGGGGTCACTTCAATCCCGCCAAGGAAATGGAGATCCCTGCATGCATGCGTTCTGTCCTCCCGTGCCCCCACTGCTGTCTTTCGGGGTGGCTTTCCCCCCTCAGCATTCACACACCTATGTATACACACACACACACATGCACACACACACACACACATGCATGCACTGCACCCACACACAATTCTTCACCCACACTGCTCGCGCCCACAGAACCCAGTGAGAATTTCGGAATTGACATCCACGCTGTCTGGGCTCCACCCTGTTCCCTTGATCACGTCCCAGGCCAGCAGGGAAGGGTGGTGGCAGCACAGACCTCTTTGAAACTGTACAGGGGATGGAGGAAACCGCGTCTCAGTATTCCAGATGGTTCTGGCAGAAACAGGTAGCGGGGCCTGTGATGGTCAGAGAGCCGCCTGCAGCCCTGTCCTCCCCTCTGCCTGAAGAGAAGCCATCTAGGCTGACATCTCACTCTGAATGAAAATCCCATTTCGCTACCCGAGCACCTGAATTCTAAGCCGACTGGCCCCCACGCCACCGTGGGTTAGAGTCATTTTCTAAACTCCTCCAGGTTAGAAGGAGATGATGGAATCAGCTTGTTAAAGATCAGATGGGCCCCAGGGCACAAGCCTGTGATTTGATTTTGAATGTTGCTAGGGAGAGATGGGGAGATAAGGAAGGCGAGAGGGATTTTCGGAGGGAGAAATCTTAAGCACACAATTGCATGCGGTGTGTGAACATGGCACATTCCGTGTGGACAGCAGGGCAGGCACGCACAGCATCTGACCCTGGGAGCTGACTTTGAATGGCAGAAGTCTGTCTCCGGTGACTTCCCCAGTCATGCTGCCCACCACCCTTACCCACACGGGGGAACCGGGCTGGCACAACCCTAGCAGGTACAGCCAAGCTTACCTCCAAATCAGAAATCTGACTCTTTAATTGCATTCTTCAGCTCCCAGGAGAGCTTGGAGAAAAGAAGGGCAGAAGCAAATGAATGAGACCGAGATGTGGATCTGGTGCTGGGGTCTGTTTCCCATTGGGGCCCCATGCTCTCTCCAAGGCCCAAAGGAGGAAACCCAGACTTCTGAACAAGAGGCTGGGCTGAGATCCCTGACTCCTGTGGGCCCTTCTGGTCCTGGAAACACTTCTGTGTGCTTTCAGGGGAGAGAGGAAGGCTCCTGCCGGGCCTCCCACCTGGGACGCTGCCGTGAGGCGGGAAGCCTCAGCATTCATGCATTTTTCATGCTACAAATCTTCATCGACTTCGGATGGAAACTGAGAGACCAATTAGGATGCCTGAGCAAGAGATAATGAGTTCTGAACCAGGGGAGTGGCAGTAGGGATGAATCTAAGACAGATGTAGGGGCAAACTCAGCAAGATTCAGTAACAGATTAGCTGCCAGGAGTGAGAACGAAGGAATCTAAGGCTTCGCTGTGAAGATCCAACTGGACAAGGGTGCAGCCAACCAGCACTAGGAATCTGGAAGCAAGAGCAGATTTAGGGGCAGCGATGACCATGGCCTGTAGAACACACAGGTGTGGTCCAAATCCCAGCCTGCCTCCACCCTACTGATCCATCCCTGGAGCCCCCTCTGTGGTCAGGGCACCCCCCCCTGCCCCGGTCCCTCGCCTGGTTCACCCTCGTCCCTAGGTTCTCCTGTTTGCCTCCCACCAGGACGTTCTCTCCCCCTCGCCTTTCCGGACCCCTCCTCAGTTACTATGTGCCTGTGCGTTGTGCACTCTGGGGGTCAGTTCTGGTCAGGCCCCCTTGATTTGCGTTTTGGAGCTTCCCCTGTGATGCTAGAGTCGTGCAGTGACCTTGCCTTGCCAGGAATGTCTCCCAGGAGGTCATCATGTGAGTGTAGTTGTTGCCCACCACAGGGACTTCAAGAGGAGCAGCAAGGGAATCGTGTTGAAGGGGAAGTGGGAGCCTGGCTGGTGTCAGGCCTGCTGCAGGAAGAAGCAGCCACACTGCAAATGGCCTAGAGAAGAATGAGATGTCAGACAATTGCTTCTCAATTGTTCTACACATACATGACCATTCTTCCTCGGACAAAAAGAGCAGAGCAGCGAGGGTGCTTAGTACTTAGTTAAGATGCTGCTTGGGACACCCACGCCCTATGCCAGAGCACCTGGTTTGAATCCCTACTCTTTGGCTTCCAATTCCAGCTTCCTGCTTTTGTGCACCTTGGGAAGCAGGGGACAATGGTGCAAGTAGTAGGGTCCCTGCCACCCACATGAGAGACCCAGATTGCGTTCTTGGCTCCTGGCTTTGGCTTGGCCCAACCCTGGCATTTGGGATGTGAACCAGCAGGTGGAGGATGGATGGATCGATCTATCTATCATCTATCTATTACCTATCATCTATATCTGCTTTTCAAAGAAACTACATAAATTTTTAAGATTTTATTTATTATTTTTTATTTGAGAGGTGGGATTACAGAGAGGTCTTCCATCTTGGTTCACCCCCCAAATGGGCACAATGGCTGGAGCTGGGCAGATCAGAAGCCAGGAGCCAGGAGCTTCTTCTAGGCCTCCCATGCAGGTACAGGGGCCCAAGCACTTGGACCATATTCTAGTATTTTCCAAGCCCATAGAAGAGAGCTGGATAAAGGAAGAAGAACAGCTGGGACATGAACCAACGCCCATATGAAATGCTGGCGCTGCCTGCAAAGGCCTAGCCCATTATGCCACAGCGCCAGCCCTGTAAATAAAAATTGAAAAAGAGGGCCCTGACCATGTGTCCCCTTCAGCATGTAGGGGACTTCACTCTGGATTTCATAAAGCCAGGCTTCCTGGAGAAGTTGGGCCAACTGCTAATCATTTCCTGCAAACCTGGAGAGTCAGACGGAGGTCTCCACCATCTGACCACCAGGCTTTCTAGAGGTGCAGTGTCTCAAAACTGCCCTGAGTATCAGATGCATGCTGGAGCTCCAGGGAGACCTCGCGGTGAAATTATACTTGACATTTACAGCAGCCCAAGGCGTGGGTGACCCTGTGTCACTGCACATTATAGAAAACGGACAAGTAGTTTCTGATGCATGCGCCCTGGAAAGCACAGGGGGCAGGGGCTGTTCCTCGTGGGGATGGCAGGGCTCTTGGCAGCTGGCCGGCACCTCCTGTGCACAATGCCAGGGTCAGCTGTTTCGTATGTGGAGTCAAGAATTCCCAGAACAGGTCCTGTTGGAGCTTGATCTCATGGTCCGTGTGAGTGGTGCAGATGAGCCTCCCTGAAGTTGTTGCTAGGTTTTATTTATCTCAAACCCCCGAGGGTTTAACAGAGGACTCACTCATTCATTCGTCTATTTGTTTAATTCAAGAAAATATGTGCTGAGCGTCCAAAGGCTGTGCTAACTCTTGAAATAATATAGAGATTAATAAGACCACTTAACAAGTCAGTCTTCTGGGAAAGACAGACGTGTTTAAAAAGTTACACAGCAGTGTTTTTTCAAGATGCTGTGAATGTCCCAGGTTTTCTAATGTACCTTGCAGCTTAAGGAAGATGGTTTTGAGAATGACTATCAGAGATTTTATATCCTGAGAATGGACCAGCTACCGGAAGCTGTCGTGGGTCTCTCTAAGCTCTCTCTCAGGAACTGGAGCTTGCAGCGTGATGGCAGCAGTCCCATAGTCATAGCCACTGCTCGCAGTGTCAGGGATCTCAAGGAGGCCTCTTCCTCTAAAGAAACTAATCAAATCAATCATCACGCACTCACACTGACTCCTGCGCGATGACAGCGAGCAGCGGGCTTCTCCCTGGAGATTTGCTGATTTCTAGGAGGTCACAAGGAGCTTCCACTCCCGCTGTCCTCTCTGTTGGGGAGGAGGTCTTGGACTACAGTGGCCCTGCTGTAGCTCAGCAGCAGCCAGGTACCCACGGCCCTGCCCAGGGAGCCTGGATGAGCACTCCCTCTCCAAAGCCCTGTTTGCTTCACCTAGGAATCCAAGTCTTAGACGAGTCCCTCTTTGTCTAGGAAAACGGAAGTAGGCTGACAGTCTGATGGTAGGAACAAGGAGATGTGGGTCCTGAGAGAATGTTGGAAATCCTTCCTGCCCATGCTTCCGGTGTACAGATGAAGTAGGATCTGGGGCTGCTAATGGCAATCACGTGTGTGGATTATCAGTCAGGGCGGGACAGGTGATGCTGCAGTAACGAGTGACCCTGAAATCCAATGTAAAATAGCCCAGGTTTATTCCTCATTCCTGTCACGTAGTCTTCTTGGATCGGCTGTGGCTCAGCTCCATGCTGGCTCCCCGCCAAGTTCCAGGCTGGTGGAACAGCTTCTGTCTAGAACATTTTCAATCTCATGACAAGTGGGAAAGACACATGGGGAGCCATGGCCTGGGTGTTAAGGTTTCTGCCCTGATGTGGCGTGTGTCACTTGCACTCAGATTTCACAGTCAGAGAAAGTCACGGGGCCAAGCTGAAATCTGTGAGTCACAGAAGCATGTTGTGAACTGAGTGCACTGTGCCACCGTACAACCCTGGTGGGGCATAAGGCACTCGTCACGAGGCCCTCTGGCTTCCCTTGGGATCTTCTGTCACTAAACCACACCCTCATGGAATTGCTTCTTCCAGAAAATCAATGCCTTTTACCTGGTGCCTCACAGCAGAGCCATTTCCACCTGGTCCATTGCTGCATTCTCATGGCAGGGCCTGGCATGACTGAGCCACTCGCAGCATGGACTGGAACGATAGGGAGCTGGCCTTGCCCTGTGTCCTTGTCCCTGCTGTGTTCACCATGGGTCTCTCCCATGCAGAGAATGCTTTGCAAAAGAGTTGGTGTCCTTGATTCACTGGACCTTCTCCTTGAAATCCTTCCACCTATCCCCAGCCCACCCTACGCCCTGCAGGGGACCATGAGGGCTGTGGGTCAGTCACCCTTGCCACAGGCACAGCTGGAGGCACTAAGGACACTCTGCTCTCATTAAAGCCATAGAATGCAAATGCAGGGACCTTGGAGGAGGACTCCACAGGAGCATCTCCAATGCACACCGGTGCACAGACCATCTCTGCGAGTGACGCATCCTGTCTACCCACTGCTTTCCCATGGGATCCCTCTGGGAGAAGCGATAGAAGAACTCTCAGAGAAAGTAAATCATTCTCAGTTTGTTTAAGTGAACCAAGCAATGAAATACAATCTGCTACGTTTATGGAGGTCTACGCCATCTGGCTCAATGCAGCTTAATGCTTCGGGGCAGGTGACACATGCGAGTTAGGGAGGATGGCCTGTGTCTCTTCTTTAGCAGGGAAGACCGGGGAGCGCCACATCAATGGCTCCCCTTGTCCTCAACATGCCTGTCTGCGGTAGCAGCCACCTGGGTGGGGAGTTGGGGTCCATGGGATGGAGCCGTGCATGGCAGGTCGGCTGGTTGGCCCCCTGCATACTACTGTGTCTTGGAAAGAACACTGGGTATTTGAGAGCCACTTCTGCCTCTGGCCAGCTGGGTGGCTGTGTGATCTCAGTCCAGTCATTCCCCCTCCCTGGGCCTCAGTTTCTGTGCCTGTAAACCGTGCACGGAGGAGGTAAGGAGCAGGGGCCACGGAGCCGGGAAGTCCGGATGATGGATTCACTCAGCTGCTCACTCAGCCTCAGGCTCTTGTCTGCAAGCTGGAATCTCAGGAGTATTTATCAAACACGTGAGCAATTAAGAAAGAGCTCATGAAGTACTTAATTAATTCAGGTCTGGCACCACACAATGCCCAATAAAAACTTCCTAGGAGAAAACAGAAAACTTTTATAACTATGACAAAGCAAAGCTTTGGAGTTGCCGTTTAGCCTGGCAGTTAAGACACCCACTCCAAGTGCCCAGGGTCGAGTCCCAGCTCCGGCTCCTGACTCCAGCTTCCTGCCAGTGCAGACCTGGAGGCAGCAGTGAGGGCTCAGATAATTGGGTTCTTGCCACTGCCATGCTAGACCTGGATTGCATTCCCAGGCTGTGACTCTCACCCCACTCCAACCCTGGCCGTTGGTGGAATTTGGAGAGGGAATCAATGGATGGGAGCACTTGATCTCTCTCTCTCTCTCTCTCTCTCTCTCTCTCTCTCTCTCTCTCTCTCTCTCTCTAACAATAATAAAGCTCTATAAATATTGGATATATCTATAAAATATCTTTGACCGGGCTTGGGTTATTCTGTGACCAGCCTTGCCTCCAAACCTTCCCTGTAGGTCTCCCCCATGCCCTCACGCTAGGCTTCACTCTATACCTCTCTCCCTCTATCCAGATATGTTTGGAGAGGAATTTATAGTCCGCTCCTTCCCTGGTCTGAAGTGTTCACTGTAGTGTGATTTCTGTAGGAACAGCAAAGGGTTTCGCCAAAACAAAGGCCCTGACATGGTAGAGTTTCATACCCTTCCCAAACGCACCCCAGTTCCCCTTCCCAAACGCACCCCAGTTCCCCTGGGCCCTGGAGGAGGCCTGGCTGCTCTGTGTGATGGCCGAGCTCGTCCCAGCAGCCGAAAGTGCACACACCTCTGCAGGGGCTCCTGCTGGACTGTGTCGGTGTCATTGGCTTGAGTGAGACGTGAGCAGCCCTGAATACTCATCCTGTGTCTCTCTGGCCGCCCCAGGTTTCGGGAACTGATGCACACTCTGTGTGTGCTGCAGTCACCCCTGACTTCACACTGGGCAAATCCTGGTGCCCAGCTCCGCTGACTAATTGGGCCAAAGAGGCTGCTGGGGAAAATGAGCTTTTTGCAAAAAGCCATCATCTCCTGCTTCCAAACCACTCACAGATCTCTGCCCGCCACCACCTTGATTGATGCCTTTCATCACACATACTGAAGGAGGGTGAGGCTTTGTTGGTTATTAAAACCATAGTGTGAATTAGTTTATCAGATACGTACAGGGGTACCAATCCAGGAGCTAGGAGCATGGGATGAGAACAGGTATGACGAGAAGTGTGGGGAGTAGAACGGAGGCCAGATGGGCAAGCTCCTCTGAACACTGGCTAAGTTAGCAGAAACATCTCATGGGAGCCCTGGGTGAGAGCAAACACTTTCATAAATATTAGCTGAGAGCCTACTCGGTGTCAGGCGCAGTGCTGGGCAAAACCCCTAGGAAATCCTATGTAAGCCACCAACTCTACCTGTATTTCCCTCGATAAGCACAAGCTAAGCATGAACGTGAATGGGGAGACTTGCGTCTCCCACTGTGTTAGTGTTTCAGTACTTTAAAAACACCAGAAGGGTGATCTGGCTGGCAGTTTTGGAAGTTCACAGTCTGAGACTGGGCAGCCCCATGGCTCGGGCAGCTGATTGGCAGTGGTGGAGCCCGTGCAGAGGAACTACCACTTGGTAATCAGGAAGCACGAGAGACAGGAAGCACGCTCCCCCTCCATGACCATGCGCTCCTCTTTGTGAAGCTCTCATGATTCCATCATGGACGTAATCATTGGACCTAATCCAATCCCACCCCCCACTTCCCAGAGGCCCCACCTTCAGACGCCGTCCTTGGATCCAGCCTCCACCCTAATCCCTCAATCTCCAGCATTCATCCGTTAACCATTAACAGTAGACTTTGGGGTTTAAATGTCCCTAAGAATTTAGGGAGCTGAATCCAATTCAAACCCTACCACCCACTTTCTCAGCCTGCAGAGTTGTGGAAGCCTCTCCCAGGGTGAGCCTCTCACAGGGCAGAGCAGAGCATCTGGGCTGGGGTGGGGGGGTACATGTTTCCCACCAGGCAGAGCTTTCCTTTGCAAGTCAGTGGGGAGAGGCCTGATGATTCGCTCCAAGGCTGGAAGGAAAACCGGCCGGGTTGAACCTCTGCCAAGTGTATTGGTTTCCAATGCGGTGCCTCCCCTGAAGGATTTTCAAGAGCAGTTCCAGCTGCAGATTTTCCGTGGTTGGTGACTTTGAAACCCAATCCCTGAGGAGAGTTGAGGCTCTGGTATACGGAAGTCAGAAATTCAATGATCCTAGACAAATGGCAGGTAATGCACATAACCACCGTCCATTAAACCTTTCAGCTTATGACTGAGTGGTTGGTGCTGTGCCAAGGAATAGGCCCGTGCACCCAGCCCCCACCCAGGACCCTCCTTAATCTCCCTGGTTTTGTTTTTTTTTTTTTTTTTTTGCTTTGTATTTTAAGATTTATTTATTTATTTTGAAAGAATACAGAGAAAGAGAGAGAGAGAGAGAGATTTCATCTGCTGATTGATTCCCCAAGATGGCCACAACTACCAGGGCTGAACAAGGTCAAAGCCAGGAGCCAGGAACTCCACCTGGATCTCCCGCGTAGGAGGCAGGGGCCCACAAGCACTTAGACCATCTTCCACTGCCTTCCCAGGCCATCAGCAGGGAGCTAGATCAGAAGTGGAGCAGCTGCACCACCAACCGGCACTCATGGGATACCAGCATTGCAGGTGGCAGCTTTAACCGCTGCACCACAGCGCTGGTCCCCAGACTCCCTGTTTCTTACTACTTGAATATAACAGGAAGTTCCTGATCCTCCTCCTTCTCACCTGCTCCTGTATGGAGCAGAGGATGTGGAGAACTCTGTCTTTGAGCCTCTGTGGGCGGCTAATGGAGGCCCATGGATCCTCCTGGTGGGGCAGTCAGAATTCTCTCCAGGCCAGCCAGTCTCTCACCTCAACCCTGCCCTCTCCAAAGCTGTTGATGTGATTCTAATGCACAAATCTGCCCATAGCACTTGTACTACTTCCAGCCATCCTGTCTTCCTGCCCTGGGTCAGATTCAAGTTTTGCTTCCTTTAGTACCTGTGTTCTCAGCCACTGGAGCATCTGGCCTCAACGAATGGTGGTACAGAAGTGTGTTGAGTGTGAAGTGGCTCACATGCCTGCCCAAGGGATCAGGACCTGGGACCTTCCTGTCACAGCCCTGACCTCAGTTGTGTTGCCACATTGACCCTACCCTCTCCAAGTCAGGAACTGTGTCTCATTCCTTTTCGTGTGGCAGCATTAGCAGGGGGTGTTAGCACTGGTTGGTGCCTACTAAATGGATGACAGGTGAATGGATGGGTGGTTGCATGGATGAGTCAGTCTGGGCATCCAACTCAAACCTTGGCTTTCCCTAGGAAATTTCTCTGCAAATAAAAGCCCCTACGCTTCTCCCCATTCTCTAAACTCCTCCAACACCTGTTCTTTGTATCGTAGTTCACACCCTGATGTGCCTCGTGCAGCACTTTTGTGTGTAACTTGCTAGTGCTTCCCCAAGCAGACGATAAGCAGCTCAGGGACTGGGATGGTGATTGACGCCTCTCTCTCCAAGTTTTCCAGCTCAGGGCTAGGCACAGGCCTCTGAATAAGTGTGCTGTGTGCTCCATCCTGACCCAGGAGCAGGTCACAGAGCAATGACTCTCTGCTCACTCTCTCTCCCCTGCCCACGACAGGAGCCTCCTCCGGCATCATCGACCTCCTGCCATCCCCCAGTTCTGCCACCAACTGGACCGCAGGACTGCTGGTGGACAGCAGCGAGATGATCTTCAAGTTTGATGGCCGGCAGGGCGCCAAGATCCCTGATGGGATTGTGCCCAAGAACCTGACGGATCAGTTCACCATCACCATGTGGATGAGACATGGCCCTAGCCCCGGTGTAAGAGCCGAGAAGGAAACCATCCTCTGCAACTCAGATAAGACCGGTGAGTCTCTGGCCTGGCACCCTTCGGTACAGACACACTCTGCAGGATGTGGGAGAAAAGCAGCAGCATGAGGGCAGCCCGGGGAATATATTCTGGTCTCTGATTTGTTTTTTCATTGCTTCTTTGATGGTCCCAGGAGAAAGCAGGAACAGGAAAGATGGAAAAGTAGAGGCATAGATGCAAAGAATGCATTTATTTAAAAAAGTATTTATTTATTTGAAAGAGTAATAGAGAGAAAGAAGGGAATAGAGAGAAATCTTCCAGCTGCTGGTTCACTCTGCAGATGGTCACAATGACTGGGGCTGGGCCAGGTGGAAGCCAGGAGCCTGGAACTCCATCAGGGTCTCTACCTAGGTGGCAGGTGTCCAGCACTTGGGCCATTATCCCTGCCTTCCCAGGTGCATTAGCAGTAAGCTGGATAGGAAGTGGAGCAACCAGGACTTGACCCAGTGGTCGGATATGGGATGCAGGTGTTGCAAGGCATGGCTTACCCCACTGCACCCCAATGCCTGGATTAGTGGTTTTCACACTGGGTTCCTTGGAACCCTAGCACACCCAGAAGAATCTTAGGGCTACTATAGGAGGTGCTGATGTGAGATGAAGTTTCATCCTCACTTCAAGCAGAGAAGCCTCATCTTTAATGTGTGATAAGGAAGGTTTCCAAAAACCCTTGGAATAAAAGCCTGAACTTAAAACAGTGGCTGGAAAATCACCACCCTGTGTAACAACAGTCACCAGTCTTGTTAGACATGTATCGCATATCGAGACCGTCTGTGCAAGTCACGGCGTGGTGGTTAGTGCTCCATAACTTAATAGCTGTGTGACCTTGGGCACACGCTGCACCCTCTCTGTGTGTCCCTTTCCATCTGTGAAATGGGCAGCATGGTGTTAACTTCCTCATAGGGTTGTGATGAGGATTAAATGAGTTGATAGACATGCAGTGCTGAGAACAGTGCCTGGCACGCAGGAATTAGCAGTCACTGTTCTATACAGTTTTCTCACTTCTACAACTTTATGAAAGCATTGTTGCATTTTCCGAGTTAAGGATAACAAGCAAATATCAGTGAGTAGCCAAATAACTTGTCACAAGTAGTTAAACAGCCAGCAAGTTTCAGAACTAGAACGGCAACGTAGTGCAGCTAAATCCACATCCTTTGCTCTGGTGCACACACGTACATGCACGCACACACATGCATGCACACGTGCATGTGTGCACACACACGCAAGCACAAACATGCACGCTCACACACATGCACAGACGTGTGTGTACACATGCACACATGTGCACACACACTCACTGAGGCCATAGGCAAAGTTCACAACTCTGATTACAGTTGCACAATTTCCCATTTCAAGTATTACACTACTTTAGTTAAAATTCCCAAACAAAATGGCCACCACAGCAACTATAATATTAAGAAGCTGGTGCAGAAGAACGGCTGACAACTCAGCTCTTGGCTTGACGGCTCCTGAAGGTGTGACCAGAGAAAGTACTAAGTCTTTCTGAGCCTCAGTTTCCCACGTGCAAAGAACGAAAGTAAACAGGAGACAAAGCAGGAAGTCACTTAGCCGCATCAGACCGATGATCAGTGCTCCATTGAGTTACCTGATGCTGTCCTTGTCCTCATCACCTCTGTTTTTTTCCCACTTTTCAGTGCTACAGGAACTCCCACATTCCCTGTTTCAATCGATCTTCACCATAAATACTGATATATGTCCTGGACGTAGAAACTGAGATGCAGCTGCCTGCCATTGCCCTTGTCATGTGATGGGTCTGTGTAGGGGTCAGTGCCAAGGGCAGGTTTTCTGAGACATTCATGCAGGAAGGACCCCTCACACCTGCCAGGGGTGGCGCTGGGGTTCAGGGCCGTGCTCAGTGACCAGGAGTGTGGGGCAACTAGCAGACTGCTCCCATCAGGATCTTGGAGCTGAATCTCAAGGAGGCAACAGCTCAGGGATGTGCAGACCAACGCAAAGCAGCCAAGCTAGGATCAGCAGCTGCACACACAGAAGCCAAAAAATGTGCAGAGAAAGAAATTAAAAGAGGAATTTATTTTGGTGCAGAGACAAATTTGAAATCCAGGCACAGTTTTCTCAGAATATGCATTTCCATGAACTTTTTGAAGACCTACATATAGTGCTTTCTGAGATGTAGCAAGCACTCCTGGGAGGTGGGACAGCCAGAGACAGATGCTAGTGCGTACGGCCAAGGCAATTGGAATGTGGCAGGTTGAGGGACTGGCCCAGGACAGCACAGCCAGTTACCAAGAACCTGGATCCTCTGGCTCCATGTTCCCAGCCCAGACTAGAGCACCAGAGGTTGTTGTTAGAATAAGCTAGTGCATTTGTAAAAATATGTAGATACCAGAGTCCCACCTCAGCTCAATGAGCCAGGATCTCAGGGAGCTCTCTTGGGCAGCCACAGCTGGCAACTCTGCCTTCACCCATGAGGCCCCCTGTCATCACTGAGATCTGCCAATGGCCATTCCAGCTCCACAGCTGGCGAGACCTGTGCTGTGCAGTTTGGCCCTTGTATAAGATCACACTTTACAACTTAGAGGAGACGGGAAGATTTTTCTCTAATTTCTCAGACTTAAAAAAAAAAAAAACAGCTCTAAATATCTCCTTGTCCTTAATAAAAACAAAAATATCAAGAATAACTCAAAGCTTGATTTGGGACTTTTTAAATATCAAAACCTTTTCAAGGTATAAAAACAACATTTGTTTACAGCAGAAATGTGAAAAATACAGAAAATATAACAGAGAATTCATAAACCACCTAAAATCCTGACACTTGGGGGATATTGTCTGATAACATTTTGTGCATTTCATTGGGACGTTATTTTTATATCCATGCATATGGAGACCATCCTTAGAGTTTTCAATATATTTTTATAATACGTGTGATGCTATTATCTTCTTCCTTTATGTAACCATATCCAGATAATTTTTTTATGTGATAAAATATTCCTTAAAAACGTGAATTAGATGGCAGTGTAGAATTCTGCCATATGGATTTATCACACCTCATTTAACTGGCCCCTTTTTGTTAAATATTTAGATTGTCTCCTTTTAAGTACAAATAAAACAGTGCTGTAGTGAGTGTTCTTGGATGTGCCTTCTGGGCATCTCTGCTGCTTTCCTGACCAGAAATGTTAGGAAAGCTATTAATGTAAAATTGTCAAATCGCCCTTCGTAAGATTGCATTAATTGCTGTTTGCTACACCGAGTGAAGCTTATTAATGCAGATCCATAATGAAGTAATTTATAAATAGTTGTGTAAAAGAATTGACTAGCCAGCAAAGACTAATTGTGGGAGAGAGAGAGACAGAAAGAGAGTGAGAGAGAGAGATGGAGGGAAGGAGGGAGGGGCAACACCCTGGGAGGCTGACACTCTTTCCTCGTGGCGTTCCCTCCTGTCCTTGTGCAGGAGCCCTGCTGTGCATCTGTGCTTCGCCCAGGTGTTCAGAGGCCAGGAGCCCTGTATCATTTGGCACCGCCCTTTTTCACCACCGACCATAAAGCTAGAGCTGCACATGGAAGGCCTGTGTTGGTGAGCACAGAAGATGGCAGCTCTCACCTCTGACTGTGTTCCACCTGCCAGAATGCGGCCACATTGCCCCCACCTAACACAGGAGAGGCTGTGACATGGGCATTGGTCGCTGAGTGTGCCTAGGAGCTGAGGACATAGGGTTCGGGGTTAGAGGAATGCATGGCAGTGTCTACACCGTGAGGACATTGTGTGCGTCCCTGTGCCCTGCACCCTCACTTCCGTTGGTCCTTCTTCTCCGGGCCCTTTCTTCTTTCAGCTGCTTTTCCTGATTTCTCCCCAGCACTTGCCCCCTCTCAGTAACCCCCGCCCCAGCACCCACCTGCTGCTCCTGCTGGGGCTCCTTGCCCCTGGTGTGTAGCCCTCCTACTACTGCTGGGGTTCCCTGAGATCAGTGAATGACACGTGGCTCACACACTGCGTCCCCACAGGGCTTTCCAAGAGACGGAGGCCACCCTTGTCCTGTAATCACCAGCGGGCATGGTGGAGGTGTCAGCTTGGTGGAAGGTGCTAGAATGGCCCCCTGCCTGCAGCGAAAGGGAGGTGATGCTCCCACACCCCAGAGGCACCTAGAAACATCACTGGGAAGAGTTAGGTTGTCTGCTGGGGGTGAGGGGCTCACTCCAGGCTGGTGTCAAGGCAGATCCCAGGCGAGGCCTGGGGCAGTTTAGCTCCCGGGCTCAGGAGAACAGGGAGTGTGAAAGCCGGGACCTGACTCTTGTCCAGGTGTCTGAGGTCAGTGCCTCAGTGCAGGGTGGGGAGAAGGACAGTGGGGAGAGCGGCTTTAGTGACAATCTGGCAGGGCACAAGGGGTTTTCTTCTTGTGCTTGTGCCACATGGCCCTCCAGAGTTGGGCTCGAGGCCGGAGGGCTGCCTGCCAGGAGAACCCAGCAGCAGGAGTGGATATGGGCCTGGGAGAGGACCACCAAGAGAGGCCAGGAGCTGGGGAGGAATCAGGAAAGTTCAGCCAGAATGGAGAGGTAGGGGCCAAACAGAAACGGGGTTACAATCGGCATAAAAGTCCCAGCCATCCAGAAAGGGACCGTCATTCATGACGTCACTTCCCGCTTCAGGATTTAGAGCAGGGCCAGCCTTCCTGAGGGGATGGTAGGGAAGGCAGCAATCTGGAGTCTCTGCAGAGCCTCTCCACAAACCAACCCACGCACCCTCGGAGGGACCCATAGGTAGACACCTGCCATGACACAGGACTTACAACATTCATGAGAAAGTTGTGAACTCCACCGGCTTTTAAAAAAGACTCTATGCTGTTTTCCTCTTTATCTGCTTCCCTCGCCTCTGACCATGACCAGAGCTAGGAGGAAAGTGGGGGCTAAGGGGTGGAACAAGGAGACCGAAGGCACGGGCCTTACCCCACGCCTCCCTGCTGTTGGCTGCAGAGCTGTGGGTCGAGGCTGAGTGGAGGCAGGGTTGCATCTTGTAATCAGATGCGATGTCTGATGTGTGGCTGGATTGGCCTCCTCAAGACTGTTCCAACATCTACAGTGATGGGAAGGCTTGAAGATCTGCCAGAGATGTGGATAGAGAGGAGGGAAGGAGCTTCCTGAGGAACTCTTAAGGACAGGAAAGCAAGGTGGTGGGCTCCCGAGCCTGTCTCAGCAGTGCACTGTGTACACCAGGGGCCTGGCGTGTGCTTGGACCCCAGGGGTCAAGTCACAAGAAAGGGACAGGAGCTGCCCAGGCTGGAGGGTGTTCCCAGCAGGAGTCTCTCTTCTTTCCTGGCCCCTCCTCTACCCCAGCCTCCCTGTCTCCAAATACAAACAAAGGCAAAAATGTTTTCTTTCTATACAAAGGTACTTCCAAAAAAATCATGGAGAAATGGAATTAAAAGATAAGTTTATTTGTATGCAAAAAAATTGGAAATGCATGCAATTTTTTTCATGATATGAGTTTTCCATGAACTTTGTGAGGACCTTTCATATTTTTTTTTTTTGGACAGGCAGAGTTAGACAGAGACAGAGAGAAAGATCTTCCTTCCATTGGTTCACTCCCCAAATGGCCATTACGGCTGGTGTGCTGCACTGATCCAAAGCCAGGAGCCAGGTGCTTCTTCCTGGTCTCCCATGCGGGTGCAGGGCCCAAGCACGTGGGTCATCCTCCACTGCCTTCCCGGGCCACAGTAGAGAGCTGGACTGGAAGAGGGGCAACTGGGACAGAACCGGCTCCCCAACCAGGACTAGAACCAGGAGTGCCGGTGCCGTAGGCGGGGGATTAGCCAAGTGAGCCACAGCACCGGCCCATATGTTCATTTTTTTTTTTAAACAGTCTTTATTTATTTGAAAGAGAAAGAGAGAGAGAGATCCTCCATCTCTAGTTCACTCCCCAGATGTCCACAAGAGCCAGGACTGGGCCAGGCCAAAGTCAGGCTTCCAGAACTGCATCTCCCATGTGGGTTGCAGGGACTCAAGAACTTGAGCCATCTTGCATTGCTTTCCCAGGCTCATTAACTGGGAGCTGGATTGGAAATGGAGCAGTTGGGACTTGAACCAGTGCTCCAATAGGATGCCACTATATAGGATGCCACTGTCGCAGGCAGCAGCGTACCCTCCTGCACCACAACCCCAGTGCCCCCTGATATTTTCCTTTTCTTTAAGATTTATTGATTTATTTGACATAGTTATAGAGACAGAAGGAGAGGTATATAGAGAGCTTCCATCTATGGTTCACTCCCCAAATGGCCACGGCTGGTCCAAGACAAAGCCAAGGGCCAGGAGCTTTATCCAGGTCCCCACATGTGTGGCAGGGGCTCAAGCACTTGGGCCGTCCTCCGCTGCTTTCCGAGGCCATTAGCAGGGAGTTGAATGAGAGGTGGAGCAACCAGGATATGAACCAGTGCCCACATGGGATGCTGGCATGGCAGGCAGTGACTTTATCCACTATACCAAAACGCTGGCCTTTCCTCATATTTCCTAACAGATTTCAATATAAATTATATGGGACCATCTCTCTAATGGTGGGAGGAACAAAAATACATAGTAAAATCCAATGGCCAAGCTGTGGGTGTTTTGCCAGGGGCTCAGAGTGATCACCCAGACACTGGCCTGGATAGGCCCCAGCACACTTGACAATAGATGGTCTCCTTCCTGCCACTCTTTGGTGACATCCTTGTGAGAAAACAGCCCCTGGCACGCCCTGGCCACACAGCTGTGGTCACGAAGCAGGGTAATCGCCCTCCTAACAGCGAAGAGCTATTGAGCATCTGCCCTGCACAGATGTTTTGCACGCATCTCCTCATTATTATCAATTAAAATGCTTTCACTGGCCAGTGCTGTGGTGCAGTAGGCTAAGCCTCTTCCTGTGGCACCGGCATTGCGTATGGGTGCCGGTTCGTGTCCCAGCTGCTCTACTTCTGACCCATCTCTCTGCTATGGCTTGGGAACTAAGTAGAAGGTGGCCCAAGTACTTGGGTCCCTGCACTCACATGGGAGACCCAGAAGGAGCTCCCGGCTCCTGGCTTCAGATTGGCTCAGCTCCGGCCATTTGTGACCATCTGGGGAATGAACCAACAGATGGAAGACCTTTCTCAGGGCCAGTGCCGTGGCTCACTAGGTTAATCCTCCACCTGCAGCACAGGCATCCCATATGGGCACCGGTTCTAGTCTGGCTGCTCTTTTTCCAGTCCAGCTCTCTGCTGTGGCCCAGGAGGGCAGTGGAGGATGGCCCAAGTGCTTGGGCCCCTGCACCAGCATGAGAGACCAGGAAGAAGCACCTGGCTCCTGGCTTCAGATTGGCGCAGTGCCAGCCGTGGCGGCCACTTGGGGAGTGAACCAACAGAAGGAAGACCTTTCTCTCTGTCTCTCTTTCTCACTGTCTATAACTCTACCTGTCAAATAAAAATAATGATAAAAAAATAAAATAAAAAGAAGACCTTTCCATGTGTCTCTCCCTCTCCCTGTAACTCTACCTCTCAAATAAATTTACAAACCCAGAACTCTCCCACAGCAGCTGGTGGGACTGGCAGAAGCCCCCTGACCCTCCTACAAATGTCAGCAATGCCAACAACAGCAAAGGGCCCCTTGACCTACGTGGTGTCCACCCGGAGCCGATGCAATTGCGGAGCCTCAGCTTGGCCAGTATTTAAAGCCCAACAGGATTCTCCGCAGTTTTGCTGTAGGCTCTCCCGAGTCGTCTTCTTCCATCTCAGTGAGCTCCACATGTGTTCTAGAACGTTTTTGATCAGAACCCACTGGACGGCCCCGTGGCTTTGCCCTGCCGAGCTGTGCTCAGAGGTGGAGCAGCAGAGGCGGACACAGGGGGCTCTCTCACTCCCCCACCCCTCCTTCTGCTTTTCAGAAATGAACCGGCACCACTACGCCCTGTACGTGCACAACTGCCGCCTCGTCTTCCTCTTGCGCAAGGACTTCGACCAGGCCGACACCTTTCGCCCTGCAGAGTTCCACTGGAAGCTGGACCAGGTAAGGCTCACACCTGCCCCTGCCCACCCTTTGCAGGAATGGGCAGTTTGCTCCCGGTGTGGCGATGGCAGCTGGTGGGGACCTCAAGGTCCCGATCTTTTGCCCATTTGTGGAATGATCAGCTCAGGGGGACACCCAACATCTTAAAGTCAGGATGGAAAGTGTTTTCTGAAAGCCCACTGGAGGTAAGGGTGGGGTGCACTTCCCAGCTGGGTCGCGGCAGGGTGGCAGGTGTACCGCGTCTGCCTCATCGATTTGCTCGGCGTCGAGCTCGTGGGACACTGGCTCTCCCGACTCCTGGGCCTGTGTTGTGATCTTCATGCATGCCCCATGTCTGCCCTTTGATGCCTGGCTGCTTCCTTTGGGTGATGGTGAGCTTGCTTCTGGTGACACCAGCTTGAGGACAGACACCCGGCGGTTTTGAAGTAAGCGGTGACAGCGCTGGCATGGGCTTCTCATCACAGAGGCCACCGTGTCACATGTGTCGATGACAAATCCCGGTTTGCATCCAGCGTTTTGTAGTGTCTGCTTCCCGGGGCTATGCAGCATTGGGACAATGGAGGTGGTGCTCACCTCTCTGGGTATGGGCACTCAGCCTGGAGGTGGCCTGGGCTGTAATGTGAGAGAGGCCAGGAGTGGGTTTTAAATTATCCAGAGGTCGGCCCCGTCTCAGCTGGTGCAGGCATCCCAGGGGTTTAGTAAGTGAACCAGTGAACAGGGAGCTCTGTCTAGCTCTCCAAAAAACAAATGGGTTAAATGACCAAGAGGCCGTGTGTCGGCAGCACAGAGCAGGTGCAGCTTAAGGAAACGCTGGGAAGGACGCCCGCTGGGTGACCCGCGCCGCCTGGGTGATTTGCTTTCATTCTGCCCCACCCACGTCCTGAGCTGAGTGCTTCCAGGAGCCTCGGTCGTCTTCTCTTCCCCCAAAGCCTGCTGTCTGTAGCCCCTGCCTCTCCTGGTCTGGGCGTCACAATGCCTTCTCATCTCCCTCCCGACTTCTCCTCCGCTCCAGCCCGGCCCCACGGCAGCTGCTCTCAGAGAGAACTGATTCACCTGGCGCTGGGGGTGAGGCCTCCCCGTTTATCCTCACAGAGGGCCATGCAGGGACTCTGGGAAGCAGAGAGTCATTGCTAGGACGCTCTCTCAATGGTGCCACCTCCTGGCAACATGACAAGACCCAGGGTACCAGGCTGATGGGAAAGTGGAGGAGCCCGGTGGCAGCGGCTTACCCTGCTCTCCCTTGGTCCCACCCCGCCGCATCCAAAGCCTCTGCAAAGATAACACCTGGCCTCATGCGTCCTCCTCGGAGCCCGGAAGGCCAGCTCCTGCAGGAACGAAGTCTTGACACTGTTCACATGATGTCTCAGCAAACTCTCAGCCAGGTCTTAAAGTGCCAGATGGCTTTGATGGGATGTTTTCAAATATATAACACAAATGGAAGCGAATTAAAATGAATTCCATATTGTGATTTTAATAAGAACATTGCCACACTGGCTGAGATCATTCTAGATGCCCTGCGGCGTTTTCTGAGATGCGGTTGAGAAACACAGATCCAGGCAGATGAAGTCACGGGGTTTGAAATGAAAAACAGGCAAAGAGGGAATTTTGGTTCTGCCCAGAGAGAGAAGTGAATCTAGCTGTTCTAAAGCCTGTTCCTATAGTGGTGAATTTAAGGAGGACTGAGTCTCCCAGAATGCCTTCCACACTACCCCCTGTCTCACTGACAGCTGCCAGGGCCTGTGCTGTGCCAGGCAGACAACCCAGCTGTGCCCAGTTCTACTCAGTAATCCCAGGAAGCCCAGGCCCAGGACCCAGCCCCAGGTCACCCAGGACTAGCACCCACCCTCTCTGTGATGCTATGTGGCTACTTTAATGAGCTTGCCAACTAAGATGTGAAGCATTTACATTTTTTAATTTAAATAATTGAGGCCAGTGCTGTGGTGTAGTGGATTAAGCCACCTCCTTCAGTGTTAGCATCCAAAATGGGCACCAGTTCAAATCCCAGCTGCTCCGCTTCTGATCCAGCTCCCTGCTAAAGACCTAGGAAAGCAGTAGAAGATGGCCCAAGTGCTTGGGCCCCTGCACCCACATGGGAGATGTAGAAGAGGCTCCTGACTTTGGCCTGGCGCAGCCTTGGCCATTGCAGCCACTTGGGGAGTGAACCAGCAGACAGAGATCGCTCTTCCCCGCCCCCACCCCATAACTCTGCCTTTCAAATAAGTAGATCTTCAAAAAAACATTAAATGACTTAAATTTAGAGACCAGGATGGGCCAGCGCCATGGCTCACTAGGCTAATCCTCCACCTGCAGCACCGGCACACTGGGCTCTAGTCCCAGTCGGGGTGCCAGATTCTGTCCCGGTCACTCCTCTTCCTGTCCAGCTCTCTGCTGTGACCCAGGAGTGCAGTGGAGGATGGCCCAAGTGCTTGGGCCCTGCACCCCATGGGAGACCAGGAGAAGCACCTGGCTTCTGGCTTCGGATCAGCATGGTGCGCCAGCTGCAGCGCGCCGGCTGCAGCGGCCTTTGGGGGATGAACCGATGGAAAAAGGAAGACCTTTCTCTCTGTCTCTCTCTCTCACTGTCCACTCTGCCTGTCAAAAAAATAAATAAAAATAAATAAAAAATTTTTAAAAATAGAGATCAGATGTTCACTGAAATGCAAAATGCCCGTGATCCTGACAAGCCCTAAGAAACAGTCAAATCTACGTGGCTCGGGCTCTGTCTCCCTCCTCGACTTACTCTGCTCCGGCTGCCACACAGAGCGCACGTCTGGGCCCTTACACAGCAAAGTTCCCCTTTCTCACACTTGAGGAAGCCGGGAAGTCCAAGATCACGGTGCCTCCCAGTGGAGTCCCGCTGAGGTCTCTTCCTGGCCCGTGCATGGCCTCCTCACAGCCATGTCCTCACGGGGCAGCAGAGAAAGCTCAAACCAGACCTGTCACATTAGGATCCCAACCGTAACTGAACATTAATTCCCTCCAAATATATTAGGGTTAGAGTCTCAAGGTGTGAATTTGGCCAGGGACACGATTCAGTCCCTAGTGTTCCTGTAACAAAGAAGTGAACGTGAGGGGCTGGCGCTGTGGCGCAGCGGGTTAACGCCCTGGCCTGAAGCGCCGGCATCCCATATGGGTGCCAGTTCGAGATCCGGCTGCTCCACTTCCTGTCCAGCTCTCTGTAGAAGATGACCCAAGTCCTTGGGCTTCTACACCCGTGTGGGAGACCCAGAGGAAGCTCCTGGCTCCTGGCTTCGGACCACTGCAGCTCCGGCTGTTGCGGCTAATTGGGGAATAAACCATCAGATGGAGGCCCTCTCTCTTTCTCTCTTGCTCTCTCTGCCTTTCCTCTCTCTGTGTAACTCTGACTTTCAAGTAAAATGAATAAATCTTAAAAAAAAAAAAAAAAAAGAAGTGAACATGAACATACTTGAAGACTGCATGCTCATAGCCGGAGGCCCAGCTTGCCTGGACAACTGCCGCCCTCTACAGGAAGCCACAATGCACAGGACCAGGGGACCCTCGGGACACCTGTGCTAGCAGTCAGGTAGTGTTTAGAGAGCAGCCCTCGGGTTCTTCTCCTTATTCAGTTCCCTGTGTGGGCGGAATCTGACCACAAGTTTCAGGGATGCAAACTGCTTGATGCCTAGAATGTGCATGCCTGTTAAGGCCTCTTCCCCCAGGAAGCCCTCCTGGATGGCCCCTCAGCTCTCCACTCCACATGCAGAGCTCCATTCTAGCGCACACTGGGCAGTGGTTGCCCGTGCATCCTACCTATCTGCTGGATGCACTGAGCACCCATCTCTGACTTCAGTTCGTGTTGCAGCCTTGCGCACACAGCATAGGGGGTGCCTGGTCAAGCTTTGCGTAGCCTTGTGGTCGAGGGACAGAAGGAGAGAAGAAAAGCCCGGAGGTCTTTGCAGTCTTCCTGGCGATTGGTGGATCTGTTGGTTGACGTCACTGAGCATTTTTACGTTTCCTAAATGTTGCCGTCCTTCTACTCTTTGAGTCGCAAGCTTGTTTTGTCCTTGCTCTTGACATCTTATCTCAAAGAGCCAATGGGATTTGCCACCAAGGAACCTGTAACCGTGTGGCCAAGGCCAGAAGGGCCTCAGGCCAGTCGAATGCATCAAGTGTGTTCAGACTGCTGGTCCACCTCGGGGATTCCACAGACGCTTTCTCTGCTCTATGCCTTATGGGAACTCCCTGATGTCTTCAATCGGCAGCTTATTCTGAGTACAAGAAAGTGAGCCAGGCTCTGTGCAGTGAGCCTGGGCTGAGCCACTCAGAGAGGAGCCTCTGCCTTCTGCAGGTTGCCATGACCGTGGGTCAGAGACCAGTTACAAACACTGCAACAGGTGCTGGGGCAGAGGCCCCTAGGGGGCAGCTGGGGGCAGCTGGGGGAGCCCATGCAGCAGCACCTGACATGGACACGTACTAGGTGGTAAGAGCCTGGGAAGGCCTGTGGGAGGGGACATGTGGACAGCAGAAAGAGCTCCCTGGCCCAGGACCGGACAGCCAAGGTGGCAGAGCGGTGAGCAGGAGGGCTGTTTCAGCTTTGGGAGAGGCAGGGCCTAGCATGGGGCAGGAGGGAAGACGCTGGCAGGTCCAAGGACATAAGTGCAGAGGAGCAAATGGAAATGACCATCCCAAGAGGCTTTTTCTATCACGTTATTGAGCGGGTCCTTTATCCCTAGAGAAATGGGACACAACAGAATCAGCTGTAGTTCAGTGGGAGACTTAGGAAGCTAGGGGTGGACAAGTGTGACAAAAGTTGCCATGGATTCATCCTGTGTATCATGTGTGCGCCAATGCAACTCAGGCCGGGCATTCAGTGGGCCCAGTGACAGGAGCTGCGTCAGAACCAGGGTCTCCCCCATCCTGTCTCCACAGCCAGAACAGAGCCCCACTCGAGGCAGGTGGGCTTGCACAGCTGGCTCCCCATGGGCATCGAGAGGAGTGGGACAGCTGCCATGGAGCCGCTGAGTGCGTGTAGCCCCCCAGCCCTGCACCGCAGAAGGCCTGTGCCCAGGTGGATGACATCCAGGTAGACCCAGTACCAGGGAGTGCCAGGAAATGCCTCTGAAGCCCAGTGCCTCTCCCTGGGTGATTCTAACAATGGGCAGACGGTCATTGTTGAGCCATGATTACTTAGGGTCTACTCATGCGTGTGCCTAGAGCCTGCAGTGTGTCGTGTGCAAACCCACGCAGAGTGGGGAGAGCAGGCCCAGCTGCCAGCACGCACAGGAGAGTTGTGTTAATTTGTGTTCAGATGATTTGAATGTGGTTGACTCAGTGTCGCGGATGCTAATGCCCCTCCCTTTGGAGCTCTTGGTGCTTGGAGGCAAACCTGCTGATGTTTCCAACGTGTCTCACTTATTGGAAGGCTCAGCTTGAGTGACAGCCTCAATCGACCAGCGAGAGCACAGGGACTTCCCTAGTCCATACGGGGTAGGGGAGGGGACGGCATCAAGCCCAAGATGCAGAAGACGCATTCGTCTGGTCGACCCCTGGCCTCTCTGAGCAGGAACGTGCAATAGGCACCAGGTTGAGAGAGAACTTACTCATGCTGGGGACGTTCACGGCCCTTTGCGGCTTATACGCAGTTGCTGTGTCTTGGGGGACATTCCCCTGTGGAAGTCCTCACTCCTAATCGTCGTGGGCACAGAAAAGCAGCAAGAGTGGGGGACAACACCTGGTGGGTGCCTTGAAGTTTCAGGCGCCGCCAGCTTCAGGGCCCACAGGATCCAGGCCCCCAGCAGCTGCTCTGCTGGTTGCTCAGTATCTAGAAATTGGCTTTGCATGTAAAATCCCCCCAGGTTTTGATAGCTCTTCATTTAAGGTGTGCTGTGGTCACCTTTATCTGAGACTACTGGGACTACCGATTGCAAACGACTCCTTTGGTGTGAGAAAACCCCATGCTAGCAAATCTGCTCGAGGACTTTGGGGCGCATTTATCCTTTTGTGAACCCTTCCTGTCCTGCCAGCTCCATGCCCCAACCCCAGGGTGGGACTCCCTGCAGAGAGAGAGCAAGACTGGCCCCCAGCAGCCCTGAAAGGAAGGGGCACAAGTGAGTGGGGCCGTGGCATTGACTGTGGCATTGACGGTGCTCCTCCTCCCACAGAAAGGCGAGAGTAAGTCACGGGCCCAGGTTTCCCCAGAGCCGGCCCCTTTGCCTGCCAAGTCCACGCCACTCGCATAAGACTCCAAGCTCGTGGAAGCAGCTAGAACAGCAGGACTCCTTTGCATGCGGTGAGGAAGGAACATGAGAACAGTGCACAGCTGGTTTACTTGTGTCTGCTCATTCAGCCACACGGTGGGGGAGACCGAATAGGTTAGTCCCCTGCGAATTATAGCCAAGTGCCCAGGACCCAGAGTGCTCGTTGTGCGGAGCAGGCAGCTCCGTGAGCAGACGACTCGGGCTTTGTCCACACTCTAATCCAGCTGTTCAAGGCTGACTCTTGGGCCCACTGGCCGCGGTTCCTCTGATGCAGTGTGGCCGCCCCCTTCAGCCCTTCTGCCTACAGCCACGCCTGCTTCCCTCTGGCTTCTGCTCACCCAGGCAGAGACCTGAATGACTTTTCTGTGGTGCCACTTTGCAGGGTTCTTCTGAAGAGATGGTGCCTGGGAAGCGGGTCCCAAACACAGTAGCTTACACTTGGACTTGCACAGAAAACCTAGATTCCTCATTTCCCTGCAATGGATATTGCTCTGGGGCCCCTCTCCACCTCTTTCCACTTCCAAAGAACTCTCTAGCTCTTCAGCAAGGGGCAGCTTGGGAAGAGGAGAGTCCTCAGACACGCATGGCACACGCGGTCCTCCTGGGTCAGGACCGTGTAGTGGCCGGAAAGATGGCTGCTCACCACGGCAGCCCCTGTCTGAGCCACGTTCCCATCCCGTACCTTGAAGCCTCTCTGATGGCAGCCTTTCATCCCATGCCAGCTCCCTGCTATACACCTGCCCTTGAAAACTCTGTGTTTCCAGTATCTATCTGTCTATCTAGCCATCCATCCATCCACCCATCCATCCATCTATCTACCTAAAAGGCAGAGTGAGAGAGAGATCTTCCATCTACTGGTTTACTCCCTAAATGGCCACAATGGCTGGGGCTGGGCCACACTGAAGCCAGGAGCTGGGAACTCCATCCAGGGTGGTAGGAGCCCAAGTATTTGGGTTATCTTCTCCCGCTTTCCCAGGCATATCAGCAGGGAGCCGGATTGGAAGTGGAGCAGCCAGGACACAAACCAGTACTCATATGGAATACCAGCATTGCAGGCAGCAGCATAGCCCAGTGTGCTACAACTTGATACCTCTTTGCTATGCCACCTCACTGCGGGCCTCCAGAAATCTGGAGTTTTCTGTTCCCTTACATAGAAAAAGTGTTTGCATGGGTGGTAGAATGAAGGATCTGGAGATGGAGACATTATGCTAGATTTAGCCTTATGGGCCCAGGGCAATGGCCAGGGTCCGTAGAAGACAGAAGGGCAGAGCGACAGAGACAGAGCAGGAGATGTGATGGCGGAAATGGAGGTCAGGGTAATGGGGGACCACAACCCAAGGACGGTGACAGCCTCTGGGAGCTGGAAAAGGGAAGTGGATCGATTGTTGCCTGCAGCCTGCAGAAGGGACGTGGCCCTGCCGGTTTCTTGATCCGAGTCCACTGAAACTCATTTCAGACTTCTGACCTCCGAAGCTCTCAGATAATAAATCTGTGTGCTTTTAGCCTGCGAAGTTGGTGGTAATTTGTTATAGCAACAACAGGTCACTCATGGGGCCTCGAGGGGCCCTGGTCTTGCCTCCGCTCCTACGTGAAGCCCCTCCCATCTCCCCACGCCAGGAGGAGGTCCCTTCACACCACTTTGGCTGTCACAGGGAGGAAGAGGCTCTGCCTGCTCCTCCCATTCTCTCCTGGCTTTTCACCTGGCCTGCTTCCTCACCAGCCTAGGACGAAGATCCATAAGAGACAGATTTCAGCCTCCCCTCCTCTCCAAGCCAAAGGTGCCGGGCCTTCTCACTAGCACCGAGAGGCAGAACAGGAATGTCCTACTTTGCAGAAAGGAGAACTGGGTCCTCTGTGCCTGGTTCTTTGTGCTTTGGAAAATCTGTTTCTTGACGGAGTCCCACCTATACACTTAGGGTTGGCAAAGCTGATGTGAGAACAGAGTCTCCAGGCAGTACATGCCCTGCCCCTGAAGCACAGACGCTCCCTTCAGCTGGACAGTTCCTTGTGCAGTGCACACCACACACCACCGTGCTTCTCCATCTGCTGCTGCAGGGTCTCCCCAGGCAGCGGGAGCTTGCCTGGCTGTCCTGAGCACTGTGCAGAAGTGCAGCAGCACTAGGACCTTCAGGGTACCCCTCCCTCCAGAGACAGCAGCAATGCCAGGCACCGTCCCCCACTTTCTCAGTGCAAGGAAGCCCCCACTGCCTGCAGTGATGACCTCAACAACTCCGCTTGCACGGGCTTCTCCTCCTTCTTGGAATCGCCTCCCCGCTGAGCTCTGCTTCAGCTCCCCGGGTGTCCCAGGCCAAGCTGCATGTCCACCGTGGACAGTTTCCAAACAGTGACTTCTGTAACCATCGGCAAGAAAGCGACAGGTGCCGAGTCCCCGAAGCAGGACCCATCACACAAGGAGGGAGTCGCCAAGACAAAAGTAGTGACTGCCGGGAGGAAGGCAAGTTTGGTGGCCGCGGGTTGGTGGAGCCCACTGCATTCTTAAGTTGCAGTAACTTCCACTTGTGTCTTGTGTGGACCTCGCCTCTGCAAACCCCCTGAGGGCTGCCATTGCTCCCCTGGTCAGTGCATCCCAAGTCATTTGCTGAAAGAACCAATTTCCGGGACCTTCTAGAATATTCGTCATGATTGGTGAGATTTTCTCTGATTTTTCTTTGGAGAATCTGTGAATCGACAGCTACAGAATGTCTCTGTCTCCCCTGCTGCAGCCCCCCTGGCTTCCCCCACCTTCTCTTCCCCACTTGAAGTCTGAAACTGTACACCTGCTACCTTCCAACTGAAGGTGCTAATTATTCTGTGCCTCCCTCCCTGTGCTGCCAGACCCCCTCGCTGGCCTCTCTCCCCCTGCTGCGCACCTGCTCAGCAATTCCCTTTGCTCGATGCCTGCGATCATTGTTTGTGTTTTAGCCCGTACGTCTGCCCACAGGCGAGGAGTGCCTGTTTTCAGTAGACATCTCCTAATGCATATTTAAAATCAGTGTTAAAAAGGAGAAAACGCTGTCAACATTAAGAGGAATGTTGTTTTGCTGTTAAAAAGAAGAAAATAATGTCAACACAATTAAGATGCTTGGTGAATCCGGTAACCTTTGCAGGAGTGAATTAAGATGCTGGCGCTCTGGGGCGGCCCCTCGGGAAGCGGCATGGATGCCGTCACTGCACCAGCTGTGCCGTGCGCCAGTCTTCCCAGGCTTTTCTGGGGGTTGGTGCCAGTGGGAGCAGAGAGAGACTCCTTGGTATGAAACCCAAATGTTTGCTTTTGCTATATGAGAGAGATTTTTCTCTGTCACTTCCACACAGTGGAAAGACAAGAAATTGGCAAAACTGGATCCTAATACAAAATGAAGAGTCCTAATGCTAACCCCCTTTAGCTGGGAGGCATGAGGCAAAGACGCTGGTCCCCATGCAGCCTGTGCAGCGGGTAGGAGACTTGGATCCAGCCGACTGCAGCTTTGACTTGGTGCCGGTGCTTTCTGTTTGTTCCAACCCGAACCCTGCAGTTTGGGGATACCCCCTGGGTGGGCTTTAAGCAATGGGAGACGTGACAAAGTGATGGCCCTGTGTCTCAGCTGATAAGCAGAAGAACCTGTAACGTCACCTCAAAATGTGCACCTTCCAAGAGGAGGATGGCATCGTTCTTGGGAGAATTGACACCCTGCGTGAATCTACAAGGTGACGGGAGTGAAGTGCTATCAATGGCCTGGCCTCATTGTTTAGAGCATGTCACGGGTGTCCACCCAGGAGCGGAGTCCACACTCCACTCATCAGAAGTCGCGTGTGTGCATCTTTGGCAGCCAAGATGAGCTTGCTTCCCCAGCCTGGCGCTGGGCGGCCCTTTGAGAGAACAGAAGACAGTGCGGAACTGACGTCCCAGGGAAGACTGCTCCTTTGAGGAGGGCTTGAAAAGCCCGGCAGCGAGGTTAATTCGCCCTACCTTCCCTGCTTCTCCCGATCGCCCACGAGTCATCTGTTTCCATCCTTAATGTCTAAACATGCAAATATTGCTGCACTTACTGCTCATTAGTTTAGCTAAAGAAAGTGCCCTTTAATTATGCCTCTAAATAATGAACCTCCTCCATCACCTTGACAATCAGTACATATTTAGAAGGAAGCAAGGCCTCATTATGAAACAGCTACTGCATCTCTGAGTACTTGGAATATGGTATCTTTCTCGAGGCAACAGAAATGGTAGACAAACAAGCCTTGTGACTGCATAACTCCCTGTGACCTTAAGTGCAAAAATGGTAAAGAAATGGTAAAGAATTAGTAGCATTCCGTGAGAGGGGGAGAAAGGACACTAGCATTTGTGAGAAGCTATGGTGTACCAGTCCCTAAATGCTTGGTTTACCTGTGAAGATACTTCAAAAACTCAGGAGATGGTAATTAGGCTAGAGGTTAAATTACCCACACACCACTTAGAAAACCTGGGTTCAGGCTGGCGCCACAGCACACTAGGCTAATCCTCCACCTGCGGCGCCGGCACACCGGGTTCTAGTCCCGGTCGGGGCGCCGGATTCTGTCCCGGTTGCTCCTCTTCCAGTCCAGCTCTCTGCTGCGGCCCGGGAGTGCAGTGGAGGATGGCCCAAGTGCTTGGGCCCTGTACCCGCATGGGAGACCAGGAGGAAGCACCTGGCTCCTGGCTTTGGATCAGCGCAGTGCGCGGGCCGTAACAGCCATTTGGGGAGTGAACCAACGGAAGGAACACTTTTCTCTCTGTCTCTCTCTCTCATTGTCTAACTCTGCCTGTCAAAAAAAAAGAAAGAAAGAAAGAAAGAAAGAAAGAAAGAAAGAAAGAAAGAAAAGAAAAGAAAAGAAAAGAAAAGAAAAGAAAAGAAAAGAAAAGAAAAGAAAAGAAAAGAAAAGAAAAGAAAAGAAAAGAAAAGAAAAGAAAAGAAAAGAAAAGAAAAGAAAAGAAAAGAAAAGAAAAGAAAAGAAAAGAAAAGAAAAGAAAAGAAAAGAAAAGAAAAGAAAAGAAAAGAAAAGAAAAGAAAAGAAAAGAAAAGAAAAGAAAAGAAAAGAAAAGAAAAGAAAAGAAAAGAAAAGAAATAAAGAAAACCTGGACTCAGTTCCAGGCTCTGACTGCTAATTCTAGCTTCCTGCTAATATAGATCTTGGAAGGTAGCAATCATGGCAATGATGGCTCAAATATTTGTTCCTGCTGCCCACATGAGAGGCCTAAATTGAGTTCCTAGTTCCAGGCTTCTGTCTCTGCTTGGCGGCAGCCATTGTGGGCACTTGGAGAGTGAATCAGAGGATGATTCTCTCTCTTTCTCTCTGTGTGTGTGTGTGTGTGAGAGAGAGATAGAGGGAGACTTCTTTGCTGTTCAAATATATAAATTTTTAAAGTATTTGAATTCATATAAACTGGAATTAAAACATTTATTTTGGAGCAAAAAAATCCATGCAGTTTTAAAAATGTACATTTTCTATAAACTTTTTGAAGACCCTTCATATGCATACATTTCCAATTTTTTGCACCAAAATAAACTTATCTTTTAATTACACTTTCCACAAACTTTTTGAAGTGTCCTATGTCAGTTGTAAGCCACACAGTTAGTTTGCATGTTATCTTGGCTCCACTTTATAAATATGAAATTGAGGCTCTGAAAGGTTAAGTAATTTGCCTAAAGTTTGAACCAAGTACTTCATCGCCAGAGCTCCATGCTTCTTTCCATTATGTTTTATCTGGTAGAAAAGATTTACATAGCTTTGCATTACTGGGTATCTGCTAAGTCTTTGCCATATTCCTTCATTTTTTTGACCTCAGCAGAATCTCAGAGAAATAGTTTGCTATCACACAATTTCCAAAGACATGAGTGGCTGGACCACACTCTCTGTGAACCTGCCTGTATAGCTCAGAAGAATAAAATACCATGTGTCACAGACGAGTCATGTCCACCATCTGATGAGCCAATTAGCACTCATCATACAAGACCATATTCAAGGGTCCCATCCTCTTGAAGACTTTCCTGTAACTCCCTCTCCAACACAGAATGACTTCACCTCCTGGGGTGGGGAGCAGAAGAGACTTTCATCAGGGCATTTTTCATACCTTATTCTACTTGCTTGTTCACTGGATCCTTTCCCCACTACACTGGAATCTCACATCTTTCACCTCTTTAAGCTTTAACAAAGTGTCTAACACAAATGTGTGTTCCACAAATGCTTCTTAATTTTTTTTAAATTTCAGTGTGGCATAATATGATCTTCTGCACCATGCTCCCGTGATTGAAGTGGTGGCAACAGAACATGTGTAGCCCATGAACATGTTTTTTGGGGCCAGCACAGTCACACATACACACATAAATACACACACACACACACACACACACACACTCATGCATAGATGGGTGGATGATAGCTAACTAGATGATAGATAGATAGATAGATAGATAGATAGATAGATAGATAGATAGATAGTAGGGTATAGAGAGGTAGATAGATAGTATATAGAGTGGTGAATTGATAGATATTATAGAGAATGACAGATGATAAATACATGGAAAGACAGATGGTGGATACATAGATGACAGATTGGTACATGGACAGATAAGTGATCAATAGATACATAGATGATAGATACATAGGTAGGTAGATATAAAGATAAGTAGATGGACAGCCTATTTGATAGATACCATAGGTGCAACAAGCACTCTGCAGCTGCTAAAGTCAATGAACCACATGCTGCTCCATACCAGGCCCTGATCTGGTGGGAGCAGAGCATAGAGTGGTGAACAGAGCTATGGCTGGTCTCTGCTCTTAACATCCAGGGTGCGCTCTTCAAATATCATTTGCACTGGAAGAAAGCATGATTTCCAGAGAAATAGCTGATTGCAGGTTTGGGACAAAACATGAGAATGAGCAGCTCAGATCTCACTGGAGATACGGGGACGGAGCAATGTTATGAACCACAGGAGAGCACGCAGATCACAAAATCCACACCGGGAAAGTCTTTGGACCAAATGTATCGGGTTCTTAGGCAGATTATAAGGAAAGTGATGGAGGAGGAAGCTGTGGGTTTAAAAGGACTTCAAAAACATAACAAATTCACGTTTTAATGCACTAAACCAGAGCAGAGTGTGCAGGGCTAGAGGTGCAAGCGGTGAAGCTGTCGAGAAGTGAAGACCGTAACACCGGCACAGCAGACGCTGTCGCAGGACGGGGTGCTCGTGATTGGAGTGGGGTGCGGGGAAGAGACTTCACGTAGCTGATAGGGTTTGAGCTCTGCACGTGTCTTGTGTGGCTTGCTATATCGTGCTTTGTATTACAATAAAGAAGCAACATGTGCCGAGAGTTCCTATGGGCTGGAAACTTTGCCAGGTGCTGTGGCAATGGACGAGGCGCAATCCTGGCCCTGAAGTAGCCATGGCTAGGGCTAGAAGGGGGGCAAATACAAAAGACTGGCTAGGAAAGGCCACCCACCCAGGCCAGGGACAGGGGAGGCTTGGACGGAACAGCAAGGACAGGTCCAGGACAGGTCCTCACGACTTTTAAACACCTACCACACACCGGCCCATTCTAAGGCTACAGGAATGCCCTCAACACTCTCTTGGCTCAAAAGGGGTACTTATGTGAGTCCACTGGGGGATGCACCTTGCTATGCACTTTATCCTTCTTCCCCTCAGTATCTCAGTTCATTCCAGCTAAGCACAATTATCCCGTTGCTCACATGTAGCTCAGAAAGGTGGAAGAACAGCTGGCCCTAGATCAACTGGCCAGGAAGCAGAAAAGCTGAGGTGTGAACCAAGTCTGTACTCTCTTGCCAGAGAAGCAGTCCCAGGTACAAGCAGTTAGTCTTACAGGAATGAGCAGCCCAGATGAGAAGTTAAAGAGGTTGGCAACAGAAAAGCACAAATTACCATTTTTTTAAAATATCATTTTTATCAAGTAGAACAACAAAGCTGATTTTATTTTTGTTTCTGATTTAATAAGAATACCAAGCATTAGCAAGTGTGCATTACAAATAGACTGCTTGGGGCAAGTGTATATTGGCACAGGTTGGCATGGGGCACCCGGAGACCTGCAGTCTCTTTCCTAGGGGATGAAGAGGACTTTGCGTTCAGATCACCTGGAAGAGAAAGGATGGTTGTACGGGTGCTGTTCCTGGGGAAACTATCCAGCCCCGTGAGGACAGATGGCATGTGTAGAAGCAAGAGTCTGGCTACCCTCTAGCAGTAGGGACTTGAGGAATACTTACCCTACGTCCTCTTCTGCAAAGTGGTTACGTGAGCATTAGATATGCATAACACACGTATTGTACAGGAGGATCACTAGATTACACTATCTTGAGTGTTATTTTTTCTTTGTTTTAACCAGCACCAGAGGTCGTAGCTTAAGCAATTTCTAACTATCCTGAAGGATTTTAGGATTCAAGACTTTATGGAAATTCGAGACTGTGTCCTCTGGTGCACTTGGTTGTCAATGTTAGCCTGGCTCAGTGGTCAAGGGCCACTGAGGATTGAGGAACCCGACCTCCAGGGTTTGAATTCCAACTTTGCCACTACCTGCTGTGTGGCCATGGGAAAGTTGACTCCATTGACCATGCCTCGGTTTTTCCATCTGTTAAATGGCACTTACCCCATTGGGTTGGGAGGATTAAACATGCTGATACCCGAAGAGAGTGTTATGCCTAGTACAGCTTTTGACTCTATGTTCTCTACAGTAAGGAGCTGGTGAGGCATTCTCTCCATGTCCGGCAGCGTGCTCCTGCTGGTCTGGGGGGAGCCCAGTCTGGGCATCGCAGGCTGCTGTCCCCTCATGAGGACCCTTCCGGGGCCTCTCAGGTCCTGCTCTGAAATGCTTGTTTCCACTGTCTGCCCCTTGCTTAAGCACTGACTTGATGTAATCTAAAGACTTGCAAGGTTGGAGTCTTTTGTGCAAGATTTTGCTTCCTTCTGCCCATTCCAGAGCACTGGGGGACATGGCAGTCCCCATCGCTAACCCAGTGCTCCATGGACCTCCTGTGAGCTCCACACATCGCTTCCGTCCCGTACGTCCTGTCACCTGCGCAGAGACAGAAGGGGAATGTAAACCTACTCGTGAAGGAAGGGTCCCTTCGTACCAGAAAGGGGGCCTGAAGGCCCCAGTGCCTGTGTGGGACACTCATCTTTGGGAGCAGCAGCTAGCATGGAGCACTAGGACTGCTTTGCTGCCCAGGCTAGGAGCTTCCCACTGACTCTCACTCCAGAAAATGGACACTGAGCCATGGCCAAGATGCCTGTTGTGGGGACCAGTTGCTTAGGACAAGTTCAGGATGTGGCCCGTAGGCCTGGACTTGTGTTCTGTGCAGGCTCTCAGCTGCACCAGTAGGATTCTTCCACGTGCCCCCTCTCAGTCATGGGCAGTGTGTTCCCCAGGCAGCATGGTGGGCTGCATGTGGAAGCATCATTTGCCCAGTAACTGGGGTGGCGCCGCAGAGGAAGCTGTACTCTGACTCCTTCATCTCAGATGGGGCACCAGCTCAGGTCGCAGCTGCTCTGCTTCAGCTCCCTGCTAATGCACCTGGGAAGGCAGTGGAAGATGGCTGAAGGACTCGGGTCTCTGCCACTCTTGTGGGAGACTTGGATGGAGTTCCTGGCTCCTGGCTTCAGCCCGGCCCGGCTCTGCCTGTTGTGGCTATTTGGTGTGTAACCAGCAGGTCAAAGATTCTCTCTCTCTCTCTCTCTTTCTCACCACTCCCTCCCTTCCTCTCTGTCACCCTGCCTTTTTTTTTTTTAAGATTTATTTATTTGACAGGCAGAGTGGCAGAGAGAGGTAGAGACAGAGAGAAAGGTCTTCCATCTGCTGGTTCACCCCCCAGATGGCCGTAATGGCCAGAGCTGCGCCGATCTGAAGCCAGGAGCCAGGAGGTTCTTCCTGGTCTCCCACACGGGTGCAGGGGCCCAAGGACTTGAGCCATCTTCTACTGCTTTCCCAGGCCATAGCAGAGAGCTGGATGGGAAGTGGAGCAGCAGGGTCTCGAATCAATGCCCATATGGGATGCTGGCACTTCAGGCCAGGGCGTTAACCCACTGCACCACAGTGCCAGCCCCAACCCTGCCTTTCTAATAAATAAATCTTTAGAAAAGCAACAAGAGTCCCCCAGCCTAGCTGCCCGGCTCTGATGTACATAGCCGGGCTCACCTGCAGCCAGGAAGTAGTCACGTTGGTGGCCTAGAAGAGAAGCCCAGTCAGTGAGATGTCCTTGCACCTGAGGCCCCGCAGCAGCTGCCTTTCCGCATTGAACCTGGCAACAGCTGGTCTAGGGAGAGTGAGGCAGGGTGTGGAAAGCCTGCCCAGTCAATATGATTTTAGCACGATCTGAACACCCTGCAAGTCCTTTGTCCCCGGCACACTTAGGGCTTTTTATCTGTGGAGAAAAGCACAACCGGCCATTACAATCTTGAAAAACATACTGCACGTCAGAACCAGGCTCAGGGGGTCATTCGTCTCTCCGTGTCTCTGTGTGTCTTGCCAGCCTGGCCCCTTCCAGCCTTCATTCCACCCTGCTGCCTCAACTCGGTAGTTTTTCTAAAAACATCCCCGGAGCCCTTACACCACTGCCTTGCCCAGACACGTTCCTGGACCCCGTGCCACCCTCACCCCAAGTTTGCTATTCTAGCTCACATGTCCCTGGTGCTACAGGATAGCTAATCACAGCTAACAGGGCATGAACACGCAAACGGAACCAAATCACTTATTTTGGGGACCATTACTAAATCACCAGTAATGTGAAAGGAGGGATCTTAGAAAAAACATGATTGGGCTTGTTACAATTTTAGTAGTGACCTAATTTTTCCCATCTATACGAACAAAAGTGTAACTTGCACATTGCAGCAGGATTTCACAGCTGGGCTATGATTTAAAATTATTTTAAGTCAGTTTATTTAAGTAAAAGTGGGCTAATCTAGAGAAAAATATTAAAATGATAGTAGAAAAGGTATGTAGACTTGCTCATTTATGTTACAAATACTTCCTCACACGCTGCCACCCAGCAGGCCTTGCCCTGGAGCCTGGGGATACAGCAGTGAATGAAGTGGATGAAAACCCTGGGCCTCTGCAGGTCCTGGAAAAGCACTTGATGAAAGAAGTTATCCACATGGCTCATAAACGCATGAAAAGGCACTCAACTGCATTAGACATAGGGGAAATGCAAATTTCAAATCCACAGTGAGCTACACTAAACATTCATCAACATGCTTTAAAAAATTATGAAGACGTTTAAGAAGAGACAATGGCAAGATTTGGCAGGAATATAGAACAAGTAGAAATCTTATATGTGGCTTGTTGGTAGAGACTGATATGGCCACTTTGAAAAATTATTTGATGATATGTACCAGAGCGGACCCAGTGGTTTATTCCTAGTCACCTACCTAGCAGGTGCACACACCCGCTCACAAAAAGTGTTGGGGACATGAGTAGGTCTCTGGTGCTGACTGACTGAGCTGAAACCCATTTATTCTAGAGTGTTCTATAAAATGGAAAATTTGATGTTGTCCCTGTCTTTGAGGATGGTGGCTTCCTTTCACTGAACACAACTTTTCTGAGTGTGTGCTGTGTTCTGGAATTCATGCTGGGCAGGAGGAATGATGGGTCTAAATGAAAGATGACCTTTACTCTTTCAAGAAGACAGTCAACGGCCAGACCTCCTGGGTCTTTTGCACTTGGCTCTTCCTGGTTTGCATTTTATAATGTTGCTCTCCTTCATGGGAGCAGGGTTCATGTCTGTCTTATTTCCTTATCACTCAAGACTAGAATGATATACAGTAATAGGCACTCATTGAAGGAGCTCAGTAAATATATCCTGGGCAGATGGATGGATGGATGCATGAATGCATGGATGTGGAGACATGGATGCATGGCTGGAAATATGCATAGATGCATGGATAAATGAATAGATGCATGGATGGATGTGAACAGGATGTGAACGTACATGGGAAGAGCTCAGGAGTCTGTAAACAAACTGTGCCACTGGAGGAATATTCCACAAAGAGCCTAACCAACCCTTTGCATCTCCATCAAGATCACTCACCAGCAGTTTGAATTGCTAAAATCAACCATGGACTTTGTTTTACTTAAAACATAGATTAATATTTTAGGAGAACAAGGTTCTAATTTACAACCAAGACCTTTTGTTTAATCAGAAAAAGGAAAAAAAGGAGCCCATGAACATCATTGCCTTGCTCAGGTTTTCCCACTGCGCTCCTGACGGGGTTTACCTCTTTGGCCTTTAATTATTCCATTCCCTCACAGGGCTTTATCTCTGACACTTTGGGATGAAAATGTGATTTGCCATTCAGAGGTTTCAGCAAAAATCACATTCAAGTCAGCAAATTGAGAGTCTGATAAAGGAACAGAGGGTTGGGAGAAGGCTTCAAAAGGACGCTTCTAAAGTGTTCTTAATTAAATCGGTGTTATTATTTAGGAAGGTGGAGAATCATTGACATGCATTACAGGCTTTGCCTGTAATCTCCGTCGGGCTGTTCTTGTAACTGCAGCATTCCTCATGCAGTCTAAGTGCGAGGTGACAAGTCTGCTTCTTCTGTCAGGTATCTTGCCAGCAGCACCCATTGTAGAGCCTGCTTGGTACTAGGCATCAACTACGATCTGTGCGTGTGACAAATAAATCCCTAACACATCACAGGCAGGCTGACGTCACTCACTCATGCTCTAACAGAAGATGAAGATGCCCAAGGAACAAGCATCAGTCAGCCCGTCCCCGCCGGGATCGGCCCCGGGTGCTTGGCCTGCATGCACACTTCCAACAGTGTGTCATGAGGACTCATCTCACACATGTCACAGGTGGCAGGCATGAGGCCCAGAGAGTTGAAATGGCTTGTCGAAAGCCACACAGCTCCTGAAGTGCTGTCTCTCCAACCTTGCCACACGATGGCATGCAGCAGACCACATTGAAGGGTGTTAAAAGGGCCATCCCCCAAATGAACTATTAGATGACTCAAGGATGGTGTCTTCTGCATCGCACTCTATCTTTTGAATACCCAGTTTTCTGTCTGGATTCCATGCAAGCAGAGACACTTTCTCCTTACTAATAGTTGTCTCTTCATTTTGTGAACATACGAAGACCATGTGAGTCATCAGGTTTCCTCTTTGCAGTGGTGGCCACAAAGCTTAGAATTGTCTGTGCTCTCTGCTAAAGAACGTAGGTGCTCTCGGCAAACATTTAAGCCACAGCCCACATACACCCTTCCAAGGGTTCATCTTGACTTTTGTCTTATTCTGAGGCCCCAGAAAGAAGAGCCAGAGGCACACATTTCGGAGTTTCTCCTCTGTGGTTGTGAGTGCAAGCCAAGGATGTGAGAGTGTTGGGTAGAGAAGAGAGGGAAGAGGGAGATGACTGAAAGGGTGTGTTATCAAGCTGAAGAGCTGGTAATCAAGTTCAGCTGATTGTTCCTCCAAAGCAATTATTAGCTAATCACAAGTAGCTGATGTGTCTTATGTGAGGGGGGAAGGGAAAAGAGGTCATCCAATGGAGCCTGTCTCCCATTGGCGCAAGATTTCTCCCACAAGTCTTAACTTCCCTGCCTTGTCTCTGGGACAACCAGGGAGCCCAGCACAACAATGGAGTGAGGTGACGCTGACTGGTGCCTCTGGGGAGCCCATCCTTGGGCAGCAGCTGAGTGGATCATGCAAAGTCATTTTCCAAGAAGGCAGCTGGAGCCAACTAGAGGCACCGCCCAGATGATGCCAAGATCTAGGGTAGCCCAGAAAGGTGTAGACAGACTTTCTGACCACATTTTCCCTTCCGCAGCTTGTATTTCCTGAGTTTAAAAGAAAAAAATCTTGTATCGATTGTGTGCACATGCCACGTTCAGTCTGCCTCGGATGGGTCAAGGTATCAATAAAATTCAACAATTGTTTGCTGTGCACTAATCCAGCTCCTTCAGTAGGAGCTCCATTCTCCAGGCAGTCTTTCTCCTTTATCCCCTGGAGTGCCCCCAAGAGTGGCCAAAGTGGGTACTTGAAGACAAATTGTCACAACCAGTAGCTGTTGTCACCGTCTGTCTACACAAGGTAGCCTTGAGTGCACTGTCACGTGCCAAGTATACTGCTTTTGTTTTCTGAAGTACTTCCTCTCAACCGTATTACATCTGTCACTGGAAGTCCCAGGAGGGTACAAGGACAGTATGTCTTTGGAATCTCCAACACTTTGTTGGCATTGTGAGCACTTAATGAATGGTTTCTGCACTCAACCAAATAATTCACAATGATTATATTAAAAATAATCATTTGGGGAACATTGCTCAACACTGCACTGCACTGCCTGGCTTGCCGTGTTTCATTCTCTCAACAACTCAGCTCTCCAGCTATAGCTCAGTTTTATAATCTAACAAGGAAACCTGATCTCTACAGCTGTGGATTTTACTAGAAAAAAAGCTTTCTATGCCTGACTCTGAAAAGGCACGGAACCCCTAATTTGCTGAGCTGGTGGTCTTGTGATGCTCCTCTTTTTCCTGAGTCCCCTGGTCTCGAGGTTTACCTTTCCAACTGCATGACTCACAGCCCCATCTACTGACTACACCTAAAATGGTCCACCTGTCTGAACACAGCAGCAAGGCAGCCTTTAATTGCCTAATGTCTTCAGGGTCCCTAATGTGTAATTAGTTTGCTTGGACCTTGCAACTTAATGGTCAGCCAAGAACGTGAGACGGTGTGTGCCTTTGGCTTGGGCATTCATTCCCTTTCTGGGCTGAGACTCTGAGAACCACACCCTAAGGAACAAAGAACCACCTCGGTGCTGAGCTGCACCTGTGGCTTGGGGTGCATTTTTGGGGGTGCATTTGTGGCTTGGGAGGGGCATTTGGAGAGAGTGTGACCACATAAATCAGGGCAGCTGTGCTCACTGGCAGAGTCGCCCTGGGCGTAGGTGGTAGGGGTGAGATTTCTCGCTGAGTGTCTCTGATAGGCCTCCTTTGATGCCTGAAGATCTGCCTCTTGCCATACCTGGGGTAAAAATGCAAAGGTTCTCATGGAGGGGGGTGGGGGAGGATATAGCTGGAAATGGGGGCTGTTCATGGGGGAGGTCAGGGGTGCCCAAGGAGGAGCTCAGGAATTCAGAGTCAGCTTGTGAGACTCTGGACTCCTCGCTGACCCACTCAATGTGACACATGGGCATGTCTTCCAATTGAGTACCAGAGGCTGTTCCCCAAACCAGCCTTGCTGGTAACTGTTTAAGGGCCCAGAGAGCATCTGAGAATGAGAACACAAATGAAGCAACATACAAAATATGCATATATATATATATACACACACACATATATGTGTCATGTTCATGAAAAGAATGCATATGGTTAAAAAATGACATGGATTTCAAAAAAATGGACCAAAATAAGCTTATCTTTTAATTCCACTTTCCATGAACTTTTTGAAGTACTCTCAGATACCCACAGAAGAAAGGCACATTTGAAAATTACTCAGAATATCTGTGGGAGGGAGATAAGCTTGATGACATAGATGGCAAAGCCTGCCATGGATGCAAAGCAAGCTGTTCTCGAGTCACGGATCTGTAGGAAGGGTTGTGCTAAAGCTTGAGGAATTAGGTATGTGTTCCTGACTCACTGTGTTGGACCTGTTCTCTCCTTTCCGGCATTGGATTAGTGTTGTGTTCCCAGTGTTGGTCTGGTTTTCATGTCTGCTGAGTTGGTTGGAGAAGCCAGGCAAGGAAGAAAAGTTCTGTCTAGACTGTAGAGAGCTGGGTCCTGCCCCCATTCACCTCACCCCATAAGCTGCCTCTGATGAAATCACTGCCCTTGTGCAGAGCATACTGTTTTTATTTGTAGAATATTCACCCACCTGTTCTCCTGGAGAGGCTGAAGAGAAAATGGGATAATGTTGTAGAGTCCTCTGAAAATAATAAAATATGATTTCATTAATGGAAGATGATTAGTGCTGTTGCCATTAATGATGGCTATTAAAAATCTATTAATACAAATTGATGTGAAATCTGATGAGGAATGAGGTGAGTATAAATAAATAAATATGATCTAAATGAATGGGTTTAAAGGCAGTAATTATGTTGATTAAGTACCAGTCTTGTTCTTCTTCTGTTGAGTGTTGGGGTGAAGGAAGGAGCCCCTGGCACTGTTGACTGGAGTGAAATCAGCTGTGGAGGCAGCCAGGCCTCCACCCTGCACATTTGGTGCCCAAAGCAGCTCACCCCCAGTCAACCACCCTCCTCACCCACCTTGCTCCAGTTCCCACTCACTGTTTCAACTCTCTGTGTACCAGCTGGCTGGTATTGCAATGCCTATGATGTCATTACTTCTTCCTCAGGCTAAGGGACTTTGGTTCCAGTCCATTCAGGAATGTTGGCAAGAGCAGTCCATTTGCTCTGATGCTCTTTAGAGGTCATTGGCTTCCCTGACCACAGCACAAGCCCAAACACTCCATGTCCATCCTCCAACAAATCTACAGGGGTAGCTCTTCCCTGGCTGGTCTGGAGGCTGGGTACAGGCAATGGGGACACCCCGGAACCAGGTCCTTAGGGTGGAAATAAAATGCTTCAGAAAGCCTCCTCTCCTCTCCCCAGGCTGTCCCCCTCCCACAGTGCCTAGCCCCACTTGACCAGCAACAACACCTACACAGACACCCTGTTCAAATTCACATCCCATCCATGCTTGTTTGCTCTTTCTTGAGTGATGGTACCACATAGGGGCTTATAACAGAGCGTCTCACATTTTAATGTGCTTGCAAATCACCTAGAAATCTCATTAAAATGCAGTCAGATGCAGAAGCGTCTCTGATGCCTCTGCTGTTGGTTGATGGCCCACAGCTGGAGCAGCAAGGGTTTCCAGGAAGGCTGTAGACACAACCTCATTGTGTGACCTTGGACAAGTTATTTAACCTCTCCGAGTTTTGGTCTATCTGTAAGATGGGAAAAGAGTAGCACCAACTCCAGGAATTATTGGAAGAACTAAATAAGGTAGTGCATCCCAGGTTCTAAGCCCATGGTGTAGCACAGAGCATATGAGAAGGGACTGGACTCCTGGTGCTGGGTGCAGGGGGATAATACAGGAAGCCTTCTCCTAAGAGGGCCTTTCCCTGGGGAGCATTTCAGTGAATCAGAAGAGCAATCTCGGGCCCAGCACTGCCTCAGCCCGAGGTCAGACAATTCTATACCTCTAAACGGAGAGCCTGTCAGCAAACACAGAGCATTGGACTAGCTGAGCAAGCAGTGGGAGGTACAGAGGCCTGTGTTTGCATGAGGGGTGTACAAAGCAGAGCTGATGATGCGTCTACCATGCAGGGCAGGACCCTATTCCCACACAGAGGTGATCCATGAGTACTTCAGGCAAGGTCATTTCTTATTCAACAGCCTGGGGAGGCTCAGCCAGGTGAGGTGTTCTCTGCTTATATACAGGAGGCTGGTGGTCATGGGTTATACATGAGGAAAATTCTTCCAAATATTGAGGAAAGTCAGAGATCAGAGCCCTGGGTACCTCGCTTCAGTGAAGGAATTTGGGGCAGGAGCAGAGGCAATGGAATAAATGGAGCTGGGTCTTGGAAGCTTACTTGGGTTTTAGCGGGGAGGGGAGTGGGGTACATGAAAGAGTCTAGGACAAAGAGAGGGCAGAAATCAGTTTGTGCAGAGAAGCAATGACAATGGCCTGAGCAAGATAGATGTGTTGGTTTCCTACTGCTTCTGTATAAGCTACCACAGTCTTTGTGACTTCAAACAGCTCAAATCTATTGTCTTATCTTTCTGGAGGTCCAAAATCTACAATAGACCTCAGAGCTAAAAATCGAGGTGCTAGAGAGGCTGTGTTCCTTCTGCAGGCTCAAGCGGCACACTTGTCCCCTTGCCCTGCCAATTTCTGGTGGCAGCCTACATTCCTTGGCTCACAGCCCTTCCACCTTCCACATCAGCCACTGCATCACTCCAATCTTGCTTCCACCTTCACATCACCTCTGACTTGGCTGCCCCCTCCCCGCCACCTCTTTTTACTTGCAAGGATCCTGGTGAGCTCATTGGGCCCACCTGGATGCTCCAGGATGACCCAGCTGTCTCAAGAGCCTCCACCTGGTCACCTCTGCAAAGTCCCCTCTACTCTGTATGGGACCTACTTTGGGGATCAGGACATGGACCTCACTGGGGACCATTCTGACTACACAGTGGGCGAAACCACTCCCCAGGATTTTGTTGGAAATGCATCTGATTAAGGATGTTCATAAAAAGAACAAAATTCTTCTCCAAGGGTTTGGGTTAGAAGGAAAAAGAGCTTCTCAAGACTTCGCTATACTGGCTCATTTGTGTGGAGAATTCTACCCCCATGCAGGGGGTAAGGACCCACAATGCATGTGGCAATGTGGTGGGGCCTGCTGTAGAGCCCACCCCTTTCCAGAAAAGAGGCAGGGGAGGCAGCTCACAGGTAGTGAGAACCTTGGAAGGGCACTATTTGCCTCATAAACCTGTAAAGTCCCTTGAACCTCAGGCATCCACATCAGGGCTCTCTGAAATAATCTGAAATCTGGGCCTCCTCCCAGCTTCTGCCAGACTCCAGGAGAGTGAGTCTGCAGGGCTCCAGCCTCCTCCGCTTCCTCTGCCCAGAGCAGGTGGAGCAGGCAGCCTGGCACCAGCTCTGTGCGTATGCGAATGGATGAGTGACTAATGCATTAAGTGTGGTTTGTGGCCCTTTTGATGGGAGGCTTTGCTGTTGATGTTTTCGTCGCTATAGAGATCATCCTTGTAAAAGTAGCACTTCCTGAATAAATGCAACACTCACAGATTATGATTATTCTCATATGAATCTGAAGACTCATACACACACACACAAAAAAAAAAATAGAAAAGATGGCGCCTACTACCTGGCCACTTGGTGAATGATGGGAATTCGGATACCACTTGTGAGCACATTTATGTTCCTAGCCTTACACTGGGGTCCCAAGGAGATGAAAACTCCTGCACTTGGGCTTTCCCAGCCTTGTACAGAGGCTTTGTGAAATCAGGACCCAGCCCCGCAGAGCTGTAACAAGAGTGATGGCTGAGCCACCTCCACCTCACTGCACAAGGAGGGCCCCTCATATTTTCACTTTCCGACATCTGCAATCAGACAAAAGCTTGGAGCCGGTGTGCACTCTGCCTGTTGTGAGCACTGCTGTCTCTGCTGAGTGACTGACCAGAACCCGGGCACGGAGTGGGGCAGAGAAAGTTGGTGTTGGGCATGTTCTTGTGTCTGGGGGCTTGGTTTTGGTTTTGTTTGGAGTAGAGCGGGTTTTGCTGGATTTTCCCCAGCTCCCCAAAGCTCTGTGTGGGACCCCAAACCCAGCTGTGAAAAATCCCTGTTAGAAAATATCCCTCACAGCCTGGGGGTGAAGCTCTTGGATGTTCTAATGGGTTCAGAACTGCAACTACTCCCTAAAGATGTCTACAAATCCCCCGAAACTGAACGGACTGCCTTGTAGCTCAAAGAAAGTCCCCAGCTGCACTGCCGTGGAGCTCCAAGCACAGGCAGTGAGCTCACAAGCCCTCCCTCAAGGTCCCAAGACATGCAAACAAGTCTCTCCATGGAAATCTCGCCCTGCTGCGTGGCAGGTGACTCAGACGGGCTGCAGCTTCAAGTCCTTTCTGGAGCAACAATGAGATGCTCATGGCACAGCCCACCGACAGCATGAATGGCAACGGAAGCTCCAAAGCCCACCAGAGCGAGACCAGTTTGGGGAGCACAGGTGGTGCAGGCCCTGCCCAGGGGACTCAAGAACTTCCCCGTTAAATGCCCATGTCCTGTGCAGCACCACCAGGGAGCAGACAGGCACACAGCGAGCCCAGCAGATGTGTGGCTGAAAGGTCTGAGCCGCAGAGTGCCCGGCTGATGGAGCTGGCAGCTCAAGATGTCCCCTGTGAGCTCGGGGGTGCTGACTTCGCAGGAGGAAACCCTTAGCCTGTTCCATTCCAAATCAGTTCACTTTTCCAAAACAGACAAACTTATTATTTGGATTTTTCAAAGGAGATACATTTGCCAGCACTGAAGCATGAGATATGTCCACAAAATTGTAATTGTTTCTCTGAAGATATTCACTGAGATTCCTCTTTGTTTTTTTTTTAAATGTTTGTTTATTTCTACCTACTTGGAAAGCAGAGAGATAGAGAGAGAGAGAGAGAGAGAGAGAGAGAGAGAATCAATCTTCCATCCTCCAGTTCACTCCCCAAATAAGCACAACAGCTGAAGCTAGGCAAGGCTGCAGCCAGAAGCCCAGAACTCCATCACGGTCTCACACTTGGTAGTAGGTACCCGAGTCCTTGTTCCATCATCTGCTGCCTCCCAGACACATTAGTAGCGAGCTGGACTGGAACCAGAGGAGCTGGGACTCAAACCAGCACTCCAGTACAGGATGTGGGCATCCCAAGCAGTGGCTTAATCCTCTATGTTACAATGCCCGCCCCTGTTTTTAATTTTGTACTATGACTCTAATAGCCATGTAAAATTATTTATGTGCCAGGGACTTGGTGAGGGAAGCGGAGTGGGGGTGGGGGGCAGCAGTGAACTGCAGTGAGTGTGGCCCAGATTGTGTGTTGAGAATGCTGGGAGCATGGGGCTTCTGCTGGAACACTGTAGGGGAGGACAGAGGCCCATTCCAGGGCCATGAGTCAGGGAGCAAACACCCAGAGCTGCCCCTTTGGAGCACACCCTACGTGTAGTGGTGTTCTGCAGTTTTATGTGTATTAACTTAGTCCTTCCACACAGCCCCATGAGAAGGGGACACTGTAGTTTTCTCTGTGAAGGAGCTGAGGCACAGAGAAGGAACATGACTTTGCTGAAGTCACACAGTCAGGAAGAGATTGAATCAGAATGGGAACCCACAAAGGGCTGGCACCAGAGCCTTGGCAATGGGATGGACTGTAGACCTTCTCCAGGGTTGGATTGGGCATCCCCACAGGTTTGAGTCAGGCAGAGCGCAGTCCAGCTCAGATAACTCCAGGGTATGCTGATAGCAGAGGGAACAGGAGAAAGCAGAGGCTCCTATCTCCCTGGCTCTGTTCTCCCAAGCCCCTCCTTCATTCTCTGTATTCCAGCCCTGGGCTGTGGCACCTGCTGGTCTCACTGCCTTTGAATGCTCTTCCCCACTTCGGCCTGTTTGACCCCTCCTTTCCTCCCATCTTCATCACCAGATAAAAGCTCCCTGCTACAGGCTCATAGGGTGCCTATACCTCCATGCATAGTGTTTCTTACAGAAATAAAATTACACATTTTTGCATATGTTATTTTCTGCCTGCCTCTTAAAAGAACTAAGGCTATCTTGGGTCACTTTATATATTCAGCACCAAACATTGACCTTGACCTACAGTAGGTACCAGCCATTGTCTGTTGATCACATTGTCTGAAGAGCGCATCTTCCTGCAAGGTAGCCATTGCACCCATTTTACGAATGAAGAAACTTGCACTTGGCAGGTTTCAGGAAACTCACTCCCATTCACAGCTATACGAGTAGAGCTGGCATCTCCCAGGAGCTGGCTCCCCCCAAAGCCCTTGCCTCCCAGTGGGAAAGCTAGGAGGTGCTGGTACCCCTAGATGTGCATTGAAGCAGAGGCTGGTGATGCAACTCACATCGGCTCCTCCTTGGCCAGCATCTTACTGGGACGGACCTGAATCTGATGACCTGTACCCTGCTTCCTTGTCTCCACAAAGCTCTACTCTCCCCTCCAGAGCCCTACTGGGGTCCTGGTTGCCTTTATCCTCAGACGCTCAGCACTGGTAAGTGTGCTGGACTCCCCACTGGGAAACTTCCCAGCTGCACCCTTGTGACCCCCTTTTCCAGGGGAGCCAGTTCCAATGTCGCTGGCTCTGCTGATAATCATATATTCATCCACTCACTCATTCAGCCTGTCTGTCAACAAGTTACCGAGTGGCTCCCACATCTTTACACTGTGCCTTGAGAAGCTCACAGGCTTCTGTGAGAGGAGCAGAACTCAGAGGACGGGACGCTTGTTGAGGTGGATTTGTTCTGAGAGGAGAAGCATGGTGGGGGCAAGAGGCGCAGAGTCACCACACAGCCCTGGGAGCCGGGTGAAAGCAGGCCAGAGGTGAGCAGCCTGCAGACTCATTTATTTCAGTTGGTACAGCAGCTTACATAGCCAAGGCAGCCAATCCGGTCAAGGGGTGGTTTATGCCCTAACCATTCACAGCCTGTTGCCAGGCAGTTTCCAAAGCCATCCAAGCACAGCCTGTTGCCAGGCAGGCTCCATTGCCATGTGGTTTCCAAAGCCATCCAATCACAGCCTGTTGCCATACAACCCACAGGGACAGGCAATCATTGAAAAAAACTCACAGGATAATTAAAGATCTCTTACAAAGACAGAAAAACAATCATATGCCCCCAGACCCACAGCTTGCTTTGACTTTGGTCCTTTTCACTACCTATTTTCTTACTTTTGATTCCCAAGGGCTCAGCCCAGCTAATAAACACTGGGGATCCTTTCCATCCCAGACCCCATCCCCTATGGTTAGGTAGAAAACCCCCTGACAGGAGAATGGAAGGGACCACACCCTCTGCTAACCAAGGGTCGAGGATATGCTTGTATCTTTCCAGAGAATGTGGGACAGCCCACTGGGGTACCAGCCAGAACATCAAGCCTGCAACTGACAGTCAACCAGAACCAGCTGAACAAGACTGAGAGTCCGCCTTGTTAGCAGATGCACCTGCCCTATCATCCTACCCTGAGAAACTTCCCATAGTCACATCCACTACTCCTTTACACCCCTCTAGCTCTGGTCAGCCACTTGAACGGCCCACAGCCTGCATGCAGTCATGCCATTCCTGATTACCATTGTTCCTCATTCCTACCCCCATCTGAGCAAGCACTCCTGTGGTCTCCCATTTTGAGCGCTGGTTAAGTCAATGACAGGTAAGATTCCCTAGGGGACAACCTAAGACAGGCACAGCCACCTACGGAGACCACATGGAAATGGGGTCAACAATGGTATGGCCAAGAATCATGCCTCTCATTGCTCAAAAATAAACAAAAAGGAGGAAATGTGGTGGAATGAGAAGGCCATGCCAAGATGGCCACTGACAATGGAGCCTGCCTGGCAACAGGCTGTGATTGGATGGCTTTGGAAACCAAATGACAATGGAGCCTGCCTGGCAACAGGCTGTGATTGGATGGCTTTGGAAACCACATGGCAATGGAGCCTGCCTGGCAACAGGCTGTGCTTGGATGGATTTGGAAACCAAATGACAATGGAGCCTGCCTAGCAACAGGCTGTGATTGGATGGCTTTGGAAACCACATGGCAATGGAGCCTGCCTGGCAACAGGCTGTGCTTGGATGGCTTTGGAAACTGCCTGGCAACAGCCTGTGATTGGTTAGGGTATAAACCGCCCCTTGACCAGATTGGCTGCCTTGGCTATATAAGCTGCTGTACCAACTGAAATAAATGAGTCTGCAGGCTGCTCGCCTCTTGCCTGCTTTCACCCGGCTCCCAGGGTCTGTGTGGTGACTCTGTGCCTCTTGCCCCCACCATGCTCCTCGTCTCAGAATGAATCCACAGCAACAGACGCTGAGCACCTGCACCACACCCTAAACCCTCACATTCAAGGCCATTCCCAACTGGAGGCAGGCGCCCTGCTTGGTCTTGGTACAGTAGTATGTGCCCAGGGAGGGAACAGACAAGGAGAAACAGGCCCTTTCCACACTGTCAGATGTGAGACGTGTGCTTCCCAGGCTAATATATATCATGTTTGTTCCTTACCTGGGCCACTGAAACCTACAGCAGGCAGCTGTGTCTCTGTAGCTCTGAATTTGCACCCAGGAACATCAGCTAATGTTCACTGGCTCCAGGTGGATTCCTGGCACATCCTGGAAGCAAAATCCATGAGCAGGAAGGAAGCAGGGTGGGCAGATGGGTGGAAGAGAGGCAGTTTTCTTTCTTTCTCCTGCATGCACAGGAGAAAAAACAGGAGGAAACCTATGAGTTGGGGCAGGCAGGACAGGGGAGGTGAGAGACCACCAGAGCATTTGCCAGAAAATCTTCCAATTTGGTTCACTGTCATGTTCCCAGTCCCTGGGAAGGACCTGGGCCGTTGTGGGTACTCAGTAAACAGGTATTGGACAAATTGAAAGCACTTCACAGCATGTGTCTTGTGGATGTTTCTGTTGCAGGTGATATTCATTAGGGACTCCTCAGGAGGGAAAAATAAAAAAGATCCAAATATTTGGTGAAGTGGCTGCCCTACTCCCACCTCCTTCCCCACCTTAGTGTATTCAGTTCTCTGAGGCAGGTGGGTCTTGAACCCAGCCACACCAGAAGCACCTGCAGGGCTTGCTGAAACACAGCTGGCCAAGTCCCACTCCTGCTGGGGTTCAAGGTGAGGCTGGGGGCTCTGCTTTCTAGTAAGTTCTTGGGTGATGTTGATACCCCTGGGCCAGGGAGCACTCTTGCAGAACCACTGCTCACATGAAGCCTGCTGAGATGGCCAATGAAGCTGTTCTAAAATGCTTTAGACTCTGGACCCCTTTGTTCACAGCGTAACTTGCAAAGAGGTGTTTTCCAGAATCTTAGCTGGGAAAGGGAACCTGGAAAGGCCCCCAGGAGAGCATTGCCTTGAGTGACAACAAAGGAGTGGTCTCGCTGTCTCTCCTGCTGGTCCTGTTCTTCCTGGCTCCTGCAGAAGCTAGGTGCTGGGAAGGCACAGCCCTGCTTTGCTGAGAGCAGATTTCCCACCCTAGCCTCAGGCTCCCACGTCAGCACCTCCATGCCTTCCTCCAGGGGGCTTCATGGAATTTGCACACGGGTCCCACCCTGGGTGAGAGGAGGCATTTGAGACTGACGTGTACCTTTTAATCCATGACCATGATGAGTGGAAACTCTAAGGGACCTGCCATGGGTGACACCCAGGGGTGAGAAAGGAGGATCTGATGGGTGAGAAAGATGAATCAGCTGATGACAGGGACAGAAATCACAGCATGGTGCCAGGATGCCAGGCAGACCGTCAGTGCACCTAACAGGGTGTTGAAATAAATGCTTTAAACCCTTGTGCTAAGCTGTGCTTGGTGCACACTCTAAGCACAAACGGCAAAACAACTTTGCAGGATTGTTTAGGGGTTCTGCCCAAATGATGCTTAACCAAATTTCAACTGCGGGTGGCCTCTCTGACACAGGTCCTGAGTCAGCAGTGGCCTTCTGACGGGAGGCTCAGCAGGCACTTTCCAAGCTGTCACCATCACCTTCCTCTGAAAACACTCCACACTTCTCCCTGCCATGTCGGAAGTGCAGGCGACCTCCTGGGAAGATCTCAAATAGATCTGCAAATAAGAGTGGCTTCTTTGCCTTGGCACCAGGTTGACGCTGACACTGCCCAACCCCTCATCTTTCTCATATTCCAAAACGGTGGCTCAAGCCCAGATGGCCTGGCTCGTCCCTCCGCCGTGAGAACCTGATTGGTGTGGTCTCCGTCTTCCTGGTTCAGTAGCTCTGCAGTTCATGGGGTGAAGCTCACTTTTGAGCTACGCTTCAAGTGTGTCCTGTGGAGCAGGGATTTAGGTAGCTTGCTTGTCTGACTGTCACACAGGCTGGGGCTGTGGAAGTAACAAATGGCTGTCTAGAGTGCAAGGCGCTAAAATATAGAGCGACAGGAACCTCAGGGTGCCAGACAGAGGCCTTGAGAAGCCAGTCCCCCTCCCCGGCCCCCACATACCTTCCAGGATATTTGTTGGAGTCTGTGATTCTGGCACCCAGAGGCTCCATTCATTCTGCTCTATCATCTCATTTATCTTCCAATTACTAATTCTTCTGCCAACTTTCTCACCTACATTTCACCTACCGGTTGATGTATTTTTATTTCAAAATTATTACTTCTATTCTCAGAATTTTTATTTGTTTTTTTTTTTGTTGTTGTTGTTTTTTCAAAATTTCCCTTCCCCTTCTCCCTTTTCATTGCTGCATGTTCTGTGGTTGCTGGTATGTTAGTCTGAGCATGCGAGTGTCTACTTTTTCTCACACCCGCATCAAAGACAGCTGGCTTTGTCACTTCTTACCCTGAGCTCATCTCTGGTAGGCATTGTCATGCACAGGGCTCAAGTGTGGCACCGTCTCTAGTGAGCGGTTTGAGTTTGCCTTTGCTAAGGACCCTAAAGACTGCACAAAGACATGTTTAAGTCAGTCTCTGAGTTTCAGAATTCCACATCGTGTGAGCTGATCGCCTTTGGACCCGATGCCCATGCACACAGTAGACCTGGGGCTCTAACTTTCCACTGCAGCCCAGGTCAGCGGCAGCCTTTGTCCTGGGGCCCAGGCAGCAGGCTTTGTGCAAACATTCCAGCCCCTCATTCTTTTGTGCAGAGGCCTTGATCTCCATCCCTGTCTCCTCGCTGGCTTTGAAACTCGCAGTCCCTCCACACCACCAAGTGTCAACTCCCAGGTGTGGCTTTGCTTTCTTTGCTTCTTTTACCCAGAGTTCCTGTTCCCGGCTTTTGCATTTTTGTTTTCCTCTGTTGTTATTGTTGCTCTTGTGTTTCACCCAGCATTTCAATGCATTTGGAAATGGAGAGGGGTTCTGTTCCCGGATCAGGCTGGAAATACACGCTGAGCATGGAATATGCCTTGGCTCAATCCACACAACACCACCAGAGAGCAGATACTCTTATCATGCTCACTTCAGAGAAGGCAGCCAGGGCTTAGGAAGGTTTGATTTTTTCCCCCTAAGTCCAGGACATGATTTCTCAAAAACTCGTAAAGCAGGTGCGATACCTAACACCTTACCTACAGACTTGGCCTGCATTGACTGCCTCCATCCCCTCCTTCTGCTGCCCTGCCCACCTCCTCCTGCCTCAAGCCCAGGGCAGTCAGTCAGCAGCAGGCTGCTCACAGTCATTCCACTGCTCTCTCCGCATTCTACTGCTGCAGATGGTCCTCTCTCCCTGCTAAAATGTGGTCCACCTTGCAATCGCCTGTCCCGGACACACTTTCTCCGTCAGCCAGCCCCTCCCTGCATCTCTTTGCCCTCCCCAGAGTAAGTGCTGGGTATTCATGAGGGTAGAGAGGGAGACTGGACAAGAGAGAAGCTTCATGTCAGAACTGGACAGCGCAATAATTAAAGACAGGGGAAGAGCAGAGGGAATCCACAGCAAGGCCCTGTGTCCTGGCCTGGATGTTATGTTCTACAGCACTGTTTGTTGAGGCAGGAACACAGGAGAGGGGGCAGGTTTAGCTGGAACATGGAAAATGTTGAGCCCCATTTTGGACACAGTGAGTTGGAAGTGCCCCTAGAACATCGGGTGGCATGGAGGTGGGTGGGATTGGGGTGGTGGTGCTTGGGGACAACATGACACTCAAGCCTACCACTCAGGAGACGCCTCTGTTCCAGAGCCTGACTCAACAGTCTGGATGTGTGAAGGGGACAGGACATGAGGCCGTGATAGAAGCTCTAACACCCAACAAGATGGCAGGTTCCCTGGGACAGAACCAGATGCTCTCTTTCATATGCTGACCTCACTTCCTCCAGATATGGACCCAGAAGTGAGATGACTGGGCCGTATAACATACCTATTTTTAGTTTTTCAAGGAACTGCTATCTGTTCTCCATGATGACTGAACTACTTTACATTCAGCATGTCAAAGAGGCACCTGCACGACATGTTGTTTGCTGCACTGTTCACAGAAACCAAGACACAGAATCAACCTAGGCATTTGTCTCGGTGGATGAATGGATAAGGAACATGTAGCATATACACGTGGTGGAATATCATTCAGCCATGAAAAAGAATGAAATCCTGACGTTTGATGTAAGATGTGTGGAACCAAAGATCACTATATGAAGTGAAATAAGCCAGACACAGACATATAAGTACAACCTATACTAATACATGTAACTTAAAAAATGGTCACTCCAAACCTAGAGTAGTGACTAATAGAGGCAGGAGGTAGGACTGTATGGTGGAGGTAAAGGGTTTGATGTTCCACAGCACAGCAGGGCGACTCAAGTTTGCAGTAGTTACAGTATTCTATGTGAACTGGTAGGCTCCAAATACACAGAAAAGATAAGGAAGGGGAAAGGCTAACTGCCTGATGGGACCAGGTTTTTGCTGTGTGTGTATGCTGAAATGTTGCAGCATATCCCACTAAAATGTACAAATAATAAAGTATCACATGTGAATCCAGAATCTAAAGAATGAAAAGGAAACAGTGCCATTTCCTCCCATTATCACCTAAAGGCACCTGGGGCAGGAGAGCTCCTCCTCCTTCAGGGGTTGTGGCAAGGGTGAAATAGCATCAGAGGATCAGGAAAAGCTGCTCCAGTGTTGAGAAGTTCGGTCCAAGACTGTTGTCATGACAACCACCCCACCCCACTCAGAAACCCCCAGACTTCCTGGTACCCACAGAGAAAGGCCAAGTCCTCAGTCCTGACTTCCAAGTCGTTCCTTGAAGCCACATCTCGCACCCCTCACCACGGGCTCTGCGTCTTTGCTCTTGCCCGCCCTCCCAGTAGCATCAGATGCCCCATCCTCCTCCACTGGGTCAGGCTGGCTCTCAGCACAAACCTGTCACCAGTGAGCATCCCACTCTGTTGCAAGCCTTTTTGTTAACTCTGTCACTGTACTGGAAGCCCCACAGAGGCAGGTGCTGCTTTTGGTTCACAAAATCGAAATGCATTCAGGCAATGTCTAGTGGAGTGGATGAATGAGTGAATCTGCAACATGCCCCAAACCTCTGATGACAGAGAAGACGGACAAGTGAATGAAGGAGCAGGAGTTTTTCCGCTTCGTTTGCTTGGAATTTACTTCTTGGCATCTATTCCCAATGCAATCTTAGTCCTTGAATCTCACTCTAAATTCTACCGTCTCCCAGCTGGAAGGAGTGTCTCCATTCCCTGGCACCTTGCAGTGCCTTGTACCTGGTCTGCAGCACTTACCTCCATTCCCAATACATTGGAGTATTTTGTAGACTCGATAAACCCCACCCATTAGGTTGAAAATCTGGAAGTCAAAGGACCTATCTGGCAGCACTAGTAGATAAATTAGTTGGTAAGTGAATGTATCTCATGTTGAAAAGTTGCACTCAGGCCAGCGCCGTGGCTCAATAGGCTAATCCTCCACCTGTGGCGCCGGCACACCGGGTTTTAGTCCTGGTCGGGGCACCGGATTCTGTCCTGGTTGCCCCTCTTCCAGTCCAGCTCTCTGCTGTGGCCCAGGAGTGCAGTGGAGGATGGCCCAAGTGCTTGGGCCCTGCACCCCAAGGGAGACCAGGAGAAGCACCTGGCTCCTGCCTTCGGATCAGCGCTGTGCGTTGGCCGCAGTGGCCATTGGAGGGTGAACCAATGGAAAAGGAAGACCTTTCTCTGTTTCTCTCTCTCACTGTCCACTCTGCCTGCCAAAAAAAAAAAGTTGCATTCAAAAATTACCTGGGTTAATTGGGGAAACCAAGTCAGAACTTCCAATCTGGCCCTCTGTAGGGCATTTTGGATGAGCCTGCCAACACAGAGAACCTCTCACCCAAACTCCTGTTCCTCTCGTAGGCGGTTTCCCTGGCCCCTGACTCACCCTGGAACACCAGCCCACTCCTGAGTCAGACTGCTCTGAACACTGTCTGCTACCTGTCCTCAACATTCATTTCTGGGTCTCTGGTCTCTGCCTCACTCACGAGCTAAAGTCACAGCCATGGCTGCCCAGCTTGGGAACACCAGCAGGTGTTCAGAAAGTGAAGTATCTTTGCTCTAAGTGAGGCCCGGGGCTTTATCTCAGGGGATGGTGTGGGACTTGGTTGGTGCAGCTGGATTCATCAGTGACTGACGAACACTCAGGAATTCCAGCTCCAGGAAAGGCCACCATGCCTGTGTTCCTTCTTTTCTTGATTGAATCATGCATCTCCATGTTAGTTTTGGCTGTCCCCTGGCCTGGTCATGTTTCCATCACAGGTTATCTCAGCACTTCTGGCGGGATTCAGTGCTGGTCTCTTCCTGATCATAGACTCACATTCATGAAGTCCTAATTAGGCATTTGCTCTAGCGGCTGTCTTCGATTACTTCTTGGTGGCAGACATCTACAATGCTAAGCCTAGTACATGCTAGAAGACTAGATTCCCTGTTAGGGGCTCACTGGGGCAGCCCTCAATCTTTCCAACCTCAGAGGCATAGCTCGGGCTGGTCCCCACTCTCAGAATTCCCTCCTTGTGACCCTGAAGCATGTGAATGACATCATCTTGTGTGACCCAGGCTAAAGTGAGATAAGATGTCACCTCTCTCCAAATGCCAAGATTTTACTTTTGCTGTTGTTGTTGGTGGTGGTGGTGGTGGGTACTGGGAGGGTGCGAGGCCTGAGCTCTCCCACACACTGTGGGTAGGAGGATAAATAGTCACAATCTCTGGCAGAAAAAGGAATTAAGTGTGGGGAGCAGACCGGACTGGACTGAGTTACTGGAATTAAGACTTATTCTATGCATCTGCTCTCCCACAATATGGCGCTGGGAGAGAAGTAAACAGCTTCCGCACAGCTGCCTCCAGTTCAACCAATAAACTGTAGGACTTGCTACTGATTGGAGGAGAGCAGCGTACTCGGCGTGTGGGCAGCCGAGTTGGGATTGGCGGAGGAGGACTATAAAGGAGGAGAGAGACGGCATGCACCAGGGAACATCTAAGGGGAACATCTAGCTGAAGGAACACCTGTGCAGCCCCCCGAGAGAGCCGGCCGGCGGTGTGCCGCTCCCCTGCGGAAGTGGGGAATGTGGCCAGGGGGAACTGCCCTTCCACGGAGGTGGAAGGGATAGTAGCCAACCCGGGAAGAACCAGCAGCAAACCCGGGGAGGGCCGAGCAGACGAAAGAACAGCGCAGGGTCCTGTGTTGTTCCCCCATGAAGACGGGGAGCGACATAATGGTGCCGTGACTCGGATAGGAAACCTAGCTCGGATAGGAAACCTAGGACAGATAGGAAACTTAGGAGGGAAGAAACGGGAAGAACTGGGAAAATATCGGAGAGAGAGACTAGCAAACAGCCTAGGGAAAATATCGGAGAGAAAGACTAGCAAACAGCCTAGGGAAAAGCCGGACGAAAAAGGTGCCGGAAGAAGCTATTGAAAGCCTAGGCATAGACTCGGATACGGACTACGGGGGGAAGCTGGGAGAAATCTCTAAGGTCGAAAGCGAAAGTGAAAGCTAGAACAAACAGACTCGGATGCGGACTGTGGGGAGAGGCCAGGGGAAATGAGGGAGGAGTATTGTTGGAGGAAAGCTTGGGGAAACATACCGGGTAGAGAAAAATGTTAGGGAAATTGAAGCTGCGGGGGGCAGGCCAAGGCGGAAACGAAAGCCACTTTGGGATTCTCAAGTTAGCCTGGGAATAAGGGGCGAAAAGTTGAAACCAGAAGCTGAAACGTGAGCCTGGTTGGGATCCGTCTGATTAGCCCGGGGAGCAAAGGACGGGAAGCCAAACCGTGGGGCGGAGACGTATGCTGGGTTGAATTCGTCAGGCTAGCCCGGGAAACTTAGATTGAATGCTAGTGGCGGACACGTAAGCTACGCTGTGTGACTCGCGGAGGCTGCCGCGCGCAGACAGAGCGTGCGGGGCTCAAGTACATAGGGAACGCGGGGCTGGTGCGAGGCCGTGGTTCAGACGCGAAAGGGTTAAGTGCGAGACCGCGGAGTGTGCGCGCAAAGCCAAGCAGCTCAGATGAGAGAGACGCGGGCTGAAGCGGCTCAGCCGGAAAGCAGCGGAGAAATAGCCTCGGGGCGGAGCCTGCCGGCAGGGCGAGGCGCCAGGAAGCTGCGGGGATAAGAGAAACAGAAGTTTAGAAGTAAAATGAGAGAAATAGGAATGCTGGAAGATAGAAGTAAAATGGGAGAAATAGGAATGCCCGGAGATAGAGAAATAGAGAAATAGAAAGGCCTCCCCTCAACATGGCAGTGAGAGAGCTTGGATTCGGTCTGCCTGATTAAGTGAGGCGATGAGCACCTGCGGCGGCTAGCAGCTTATGCGCCACAGGTCACCGAAGACAGGCACGAATTAACATCAGTAAGGCCTCCCCACAATACAACAATTAGGAGGCTTGGATTCGGTCTGCCTGATTAAGGCGGTAAGCACCAGCAAGCAGCTCGACCAGAGTATGAGCTGCAGGTCACCGAAGATAGGCACGAACCAACACTAATAAGTCTCCCCCACAATACGGCAATGAGAAAGCTTGGATTCAGTCTGCCTGATTAAGGCGGTAAGCGCCAGCAGGCGGCTCGACCAGAGTATGAGCCGCAGGTCACCGAACACAGGCACGCATCAGCGCCTAAAAACCTCCTCACAACATGGCGAAGAGAGGACCCGGATTCGGTTTGCCTGATTGATAGGACTTGTAAGAACCTGTGGCAACTCTAGCAAGTAGAGCAGAGTGTGTGCCGCGGGACACCGAAGACAGGCGCGTATCAACGCCAAAAAATAAAAAGAAAGGGGGATCTGTGGGGAGCAGACCGGACTGGACTGAGTTACTGGAATTAAGACTTATTCTATGCATCTGCTCTCCCACAATATGGCGCTGGGAGAGAAGTAAACAGCTTCCGCACAGCTGCCTCCAGTTCAACCAATAAACTGTAGGACTTGCTACTGATTGGAGGAGAGCAGCGTACTCGGCGTGTGGGCAGCCGAGTTGGGATTGGCGGAGGAGGACTATAAAGGAGGAGAGAGACGGCATGCACCAGGGAACATCTAAGGGGAACATCTAGCTGAAGGAACACCTGTGCAGCCCCCCGAGAGAGCCGGCCGGCGGTGTGCCGCTCCCCTGCGGAAGTGGGGAATGTGGCCAGGGGGAACTGCCCTTCCACGGAGGTGGAAGGGATAGTAGCCAACCCGGGAAGAACCAGCAGCAAACCCGGGGAGGGCCGAGCAGACGAAAGAACAGCGCAGGGTCCTGTGTTGCTCCTCCACGAAGAGGGGGAGCGACATTAAGGATATGTATCAAGAGCCTCAAAAATATCTCCAAATTTTGATTATGTTTTTGGGAATCTTTTCTATGGATGCCATCAGAAATACTAACAAATATTTATGCAGAATAAACACATTACAGCAGGATTTATAATGCTCGGTACCTAATCAATGCACGATAAGAAGATAGTTAACTGTGGTCCAGTATGATCATACTATACAGCCACTCCACTGAAATCTGTGGAGACATTTTAATGCTAACGTTGAAGAACCATGGAAACTTTCTAATTGTTACACAGGGGGGGTCCAGATATGCCTTTCCCTACGGCTGCTTCACAGAATATTGATAGGAATATTATCAATACTAGGTTCCATTTTTCAGTAAGGTTGAAAAGCTGTTGGAGTTTGCAGCTGCTGAAGGCTGTGGACATGGCCCATGAAGATGGGAAATCCTACCCGCCAAAAGAGAAGCTCGGGGTGTAGGGTCACTGGTTTTTCTGGGGGGCATCACAGCTAGCGAGAGGATGCCTGGTGGGAAATGTGATGCTGAAAGGCCCACTGCGGCTGTGGAGCTCTGGGATGATTTTACTTCCCCAGAAAGGGTTTGCATTGTCCTACAAAGCTGCCAAGTGTCATGAAAGAAAGGAAGGCAGAGGACCGTCCTCCACCTGCTCCGGCAGCTACGGAGCCCACTGAAGCCTGGCGTGGGCATGCCTTTGACACTGAGAGGGCGGGGAGAGGGGCCAGGATGGGGAGCTGCCTGGTCCCTGCTCTGCCCCGGGGATACAGCAGGAGGCACCACACCGTCACCACTCCCTCCTGACCCTGGGCTGGCCAGAGGTTCCCAGATGCTTCTGAAACACCCCCAGGACGTCACCCATATTCCAGGTTGCCCTGCTGCTGCCTGCCCTTGCTCACCAACCACCTCCATGGTGCTCTGGCCTCCCGGGTTGTGTGCTTCATTCAGTTCCTCTCCAAGGTTTCCCACCCTTCCGTGTGCCCTGGATCTTCAGGGCTTCCTCTGTGCCCCACTCCAGTTGCAGGCCCAGCTCAAGAGCCCTGTTTTGGGCCAAGGTGCCAAGCAGGAGACGGGTATACACTGAGTCAGGGTTCCTGAGTTGGTGAAGCCAGCCTGTGCCCTCCTGCTTACTGTCCGAAGGCCCTGAAATATTCATCAGGCTTTATCAGGCTAATGGGCTTCAAAAGAAGCAATTTTCTGAGACATGAGAGAGGACAATATAAAAAGAACATTAAGGGAAAAATTCTTATTCCAAAATGAAAGAGAGAAGATCATTTAGCATCCCTGTTGGTGTTATCTATTCATGAGAAACAGCACACTGGATCCGGAGTGGGATGGGATGGGTGGGGGGGCTTTGATGTCCTCACCTCAGGGTCACCTTCATGCAAACAGCATCTGTCTCCCTGCCGCCCATGTCAGGGGCAAGGGAGGGAGAGCATGTGCGTGAGGGACTTTACCGCGGTGGACCTCGTGCAGTGCAGGGGCTGGAGCAGGAGGGAGTGGGAGAGGGAGAGTCAACACAGGGCACCAGGCTCCTATCTGGCTTCCTTTATGCCTCCGGCCTCCCTTCCCGAGATGGTCTTGGTCTGGTCATGTTGCGTGCGGCCAGCCCCTGGAGGGCAGCAGCCGTGACTCGCCCTAGTCCTCTGCATAACTACTCACCTGGTGAGGTTCACCAAGGTTGGGGTTGTTTCCCAGCCCTGACACCGGAGTCCTGTGTACAAGGCTGTGCGGCGGTGTGTGTGCGGGAGTCCAGGCCAGGAGAGCCTATCTGTGCCTGCCCTGCCTCCCATGTGCACCAAGACGGGGTGAAGCTGAACCCGCAAGGGCAGACTTATCTCCCTGGGAATTTGTTTGGCTTGAGTGGAAAGGCCATGGGGTTACACCGGCTTCACAGAAGCCTCACAGCGGGGGTAGGGAGCCTTTTTCTGCTGAGGGCCAGTTGGGTATTTGTAACATCTTCCGGCCCTACAAAACTATCAACTTAACAATTGGCCTGCTGTACACTGATGGGATTTGGAGTCTAACTGTCGTTGCCTTGGCAGAGCAAGACCAAATAATTTTGCAGACCTCACGTGGCCCATGGCCCAGACACTCCCCACCCCTGCAAGTATGAACAAAAGAATTGGGACTTCTGGTTCTTCCACGTCTCCTCCTTCTTCCTCTTCCTTCGTGCATTGCACTCTCTCCCCCTTTCTAACTTCTGATTCTCTTCTTGTTCATCAACTCCTTTCCCTGTCCCCTCCCCTCCCCTCTGTCTTCATCTTTATTCCCACTTTCAAATTAGCACTGTCTTCTTGCCCTCCCAGCTAGTCTTAAACTTAGAGAAATAACTTCAATCAAACCTTTGTTCTCTACTAATGAACTAAGAAGTTTCATACAAAGCAATTTAAGCCGATGCTCCCACCTGGCCACCCAACATTGGCCAGCCTACATAGCTGCTAATTGTGTGACTGAGATGATCTTCCCACAGTCACGACAGCCATCAGCCCTCAGTTCTATATCCAACCACAGACGGAGAATATTCTGTAAATGAATCTGCGCTAAACACATATAGACTTTTTTTTTCTTGTCTTTGTACCCCAAACAATCCAGTGTAGCAACTATTTACATAGAGTTTCCATTGCATTAGCTATTATAAGTGATCTAGAGGTGGTGATTTAAAAGTGTATGGTAGGGGCCGGCGCCGCGGCTCACTAGGCTAATCCTCCGCCTAGCGGCGCCCGCACACCGGGTTCTAGTCCCGGTCGGGGCGCCGGATTCTGTCCCGGTTGCCCCTCTTCCAGGCCAGCTCTCTGCTGTGGCCAGGGAGTGCAGTGGAGGATGGCCCAGGTGCTTGGGCCCTGCACCCCATGGGAGACCAGGAAAAGCACCTGGCTCCTGGCTCCTGCCATCGGATCGGTGCGGTGCGCCGGCCGCAGCGCGCCGGCCGCGGCGGCCATTGGAGGGTGAACCAACGGCAAAGGAAGACCTTTCTCTCTGTCTCTCTCTCTCACTGTCCACTCTGCCTGTCAAAAAAAAAAAAAAGTGTATGGTAGGATGTGCACAGGTTATATGCAAATACAGCCCCATTTCATATCAAGGAGGGGAGCATCCACACATTCTGGTACCTTTAGGGGGGTCCTGAGGACAACTAGAGTTGTCTGATTGTTGGATTCTCCGGGGCTCCTTTCTCATCATTTGACAACAAGCTTCTGTAACCTCAGTGTTTGTCAACCGTGGTATATTCCTGAGTGCTTTGTGATAAAAATTGTTGAGCCCAAAATGTCCCCTCCCCCTTTCCTAATTAAAATAAGAATTTGTTTGGTGTTGTATTACATATTCAATTTTAAGTTTGCTTCTCTTCTTTTTCATTAGATTTGTGACAAAGAGTGGCATTACTATGTCATCAATGTCGAGTTTCCTGTGGTCACCTTATACATGGACGGAGCAACATATGAACCATACCTGGTGACCAACGACTGGCCCATTCATCCATCCCACATAGCCATGCAGCTTACAGTCGGTGCTTGTTGGCAAGGTAACCCCAGCTGGAGCCTTCTCTCTGGCCCCCAAAAGACCCTAAGGGTGAGACAGGGAGAGCAAGTGGTGCGCGAGTTTTCCAGAAAACAATGTACTAGATTTTACTGATCAAACAGAACTTACAAAAAAATTAGTATTCACGGCTGCACTAAATCTGATTTTAGATCAACACAAGCAGTTCCACAGTTGCCTCTGAGTTGCTAATGTCTTGTCGTTCTGACGTCTTACCTGGTTCCAAACTGGGGCTGTATGGAGACGAAGCTGAATGTAGAATCTTCTCTCCAAGCTTCCAGTTGACTCTGCTGAGCGCTGGGCTGATCTGGAGTCAGGGATCTCCCTTTATCCCCATACGAGTTCCGGGCTGTGGGAGGCAGCCTGTCCAAACTATGAAGCCACGGGGAGCCACTCTCCAGGTCAGCTCAGCCCTGCACCCCGTCGCTGGTCTCTGGGAATAGAAGCCCTTTATTGCCTTCCCACCGGGAGGTCTGTGGTCCCTTCTGACTTCCTGAGCAGCTGCCTCTCTCCCAGGCCCAGGCCAGGCTCCTCTGTGGAACCAGGAAAAGCAGCTCTCCAGGCAAGGATGTGACCTGTGTCACTCACTCGGGTCTGCCAGAGTCTTTGTTTCTGCTTCCTTGGGGGCAGGGGTGCTTTCAAGGAAAAAGAAAACCCTCCCCAAATAAGCAGGTGAGTGTGTTGAGATATGACCCAACCTTGTGCTGCTGGGTTCTGTGAAGTTTAGCAAGGTTTGTGGCTAAGGATGGATAGTTCGTCACGGAGAGCTGTGGGGAGAGGTGAGAAACAAAGAGTCGAGGGAAGATACAGGGGTGAGGACCTGCTGTCCGAGTGAGCTGAGAGTGATGAAGACTGAGTGCTGGGGAAGCCCCATACCCAGAGTGTGGGGAGAAGAGCATATGGGGTCACCTGGGAGCAGTATGGATGCAAAACCCAGAAGGTCAAGCATGAAAGAGGTAAGGGAGCAGAAGGTGCTTTGGAGTGAAGGCCACCAGCTTGATGCCTGGCATGTGACACATTTCAGTAGAACTTGGTGGTGAGAGGTTCTTCAGTGTGGCAGGCTTCCCCAGGGTATCGGGAAGGAGTTTGTGTCACCTGGCAAGCGTCCACCCAGGGATTAGCATGGCAGGGCACCAATTCAGAGGTTGCACAGGAATCGTTAGCCACTGGGCATGACTGTGCTAGAGTAACGGCCCTCTGGTGTGGCTCTGTGTCCTAGCTGAATGCTGTCACCAGCTGTGGCTATTACTGAACATAGCCTGGAGAATGGCCATAAGAGGTCTCTGGCCCGTGTCCCCCTTGTAAAGAATTAAGACAATGGCTTTGAATCAGCTAGACTAGATTAAGCTGTGCTTCAGTGACAAGCAAAGCTCACCTCCCAGTTACTCAGAAGAATTCTCACGTCGTATTCACTGCTGTGCTTGTTCATGAGCTTGAGGACACAAGCTGACACACAGCCGCAGGGCTGGGCCCCTGCAAAGAGGAAGCGAGAGTGTGGCCATGTGTGCCCAAGTTCCCAGCGCTTCCACCTATACAAGTGATGCTGTCACTTTTAATTCACTTTTGTTGGCTAAAGAAAATCACACAACCACACTTAACTCCAACAGGGTGGGAAGTGGAATTCTTCCAGGATATTTATGGAAGAAAACCTGAAACTATCTGATGAACAACACAGTCTGTCTACCTGGTCAACAGAGATACATCTGACTCTCCTTCCATGTAAAAAGAATGTCCACCCCCCTCTAGAAGAGACAGCACGAAAGTGCCACCTGCTACAGGTTCCAGCCTCAATGTCTAACATCTCAGAGGCTCCATAGGAGGTCCAGCAGTGGCTGATCTGACAACTGTGTGTTTATAGGACAAATCACTTGCCATGACCACAGTCACCAACCACCACCATGTCCAACACCACCAACACTCACTCACACACACACACACAGCACTATACAACAATGGAATGAGGTAGAACAACCGACTAACACTTGCACTAAGAAAGGAAGAATTAGAGAAATGTGACCATGTTTAGTCCATAGGGAGTCTAAAATCCCTTAGGCACGTGCTGTAGGTGGGGTCTTCTGTGTGGCCTTGGTTGTGTCCATTGAGATACATTTTTTCTCTAGTGTCCCTTCGGGCTGCTACTGAGGAGGGCATGGTCACTCCATAAAGAACAACTCGAATACCAGGGTGCTTCAGAAAGTTCAGGAAAAGTAGAATCAAAAGATAAGTTTACTTTGGTGTAAAAATGTTTGAAATTTCTGCATGTTTTCCATTAAGTAGTCTCTCCATTTTTTGAAGACTGCTCATATGTATGGATTTCAAGGATTTTTTGAACCAAAATCAACTTAAGTCCTTTTTCCACAAACTATTTTAAAGTACTCTCTTATTATATCTGATCACAATTTATTTAAAAGCCATTCTACAAAAATGATTGCAAGCAGGACACTCATGTGTGTGTTTATTTTTAAGGAATGTGGTAGACAAGGTAAATACTATGGTGTTTGGCAAGTATTTCTGGCCTTCTTGCCGAATGGATGCCAAGGGCTGCTCTTGCTCCGAATTAGGTGTGTTCATCTGACTTGCTTGGAACACTGGAGTGCGAGTGAGTGGAAGGACCTTATATCATTCCCTGGTGGAAACTCAGCAGCCAGTGTCGGAAGGAGGCCCTTGATATAGTTGGGGGCGGGGGGGCGAAGGGTAGACAGTTAACAGTTCAGTGAAAAATTGGTGTTAGTCCCAATCTGTGGATGAGGGGACTGAGGCTCTGAGGGGGGCAGACGCTTGCCCCATGCTGTGCCCTCTCGCTGTGGCCACTGCCCCCTGCTGTTTGCTGGCCACTTTGCTGACGCGATCCTGTGTTTGGGATGATGTGGATGGATGCAGATGCTGCCAACTCTTGGCCTCCTGCGACAGATGACAGTCTTCTGATGAACTCCCATGGGAACACTCCGCTCCCCTGGCTGATCCCTTACTATCCACTCCCTGAAGTGACGCACCCCAGGGAACTATGAGAATGAGTTTAGACTTTAGAGTCAGAGAAATCTGAGTTCGGGTCAAATCCCCGCCCTGCCACTCACCAGCTGTGTGGACCCCTCAGGGTCCTTCCCTGAGCTTCTCTTCTTATCTGTAAATAAGAGGGGGCCCTACCTCAGGGGGTTATCCTAAGGATTAGGTGCCTGGCACATCATGTGTGTGGCATCTTTTACTTGAACGAGTGTGTGGGTTTTAAAGCATCTGCTGTCGCCTCCTGCACCTCTTCCCCTATTCCTCCACCTAACCCAGCACTGCAGGCCATGTGTAAGCCCTGGGCACGCTCTAGCAAGTGGTCCTGTGTTCCCGTGGCTCTGGGCATGCACTGACTTCTCACCTTTCCTAGGACCGACCCTCCTGCCCAGATGTCTGTCGTGAAGCAGGTAAAATGAGCCACTCTGGCTGCAGCTAGGGAGAGGCACTGAAGGGTGACGTGAAGGTGGGGAATAGGCCCGTGGAAGACACGTGTTAGGAGATGGGACTTGAGACACAGGCACGAACCTCATCGAGCAGTCTTTAGGGCCGTGGAGAAGACTCGAGTATTCTCCCTGAGAGAAATGACAAACCTTTGGTGAAATTTCAGCAGGAAAAACACTCAGTGTCTTCCAGGTGGGCTTAGTAAAATGAGCAGGAGTTCGTGAGGAAGGGAAGGGAGGTAGCAGTGTATGCTGAGGTAGGGGGGTGGCATAGGCTGCTTAGGGCTCCCCAGAAATGGAGCATATATGGAACAGAAGGAGTAGAGAAGAGGCTGGGGAGAGGAAGAGAGACCAAACCCTGGAACCCCACACTGCCTTGTTAAGGGTTCCCATGCACACTCATATCTTCATTGGAACCACACTTTTTCTGGGGTGGACACATGCATTCTTCAGTAGACCACAGTGCTGTGAAATCAGTGGCCTATGGTACAGCCCCTGCCTCTGCATGTATGAAAACCTTCTGAGGTCCAGCGCTATGCATCACATGCACCTCTGTGTGACTCTAACTGCCTTTAGGACTGCAGTTGTGGGGTGCTTTTCAGGTGCTTTGGAGGTTGGCAAGGGAACTAGTTGTCATTTGTGAAATTTCCAACCAGGGCTGAACAATGGGAAAAGAAAATGATAGGATGGCAGCTGCTGGCTGAGTTCTCCTGGGAACTGGTGCCAGAACTGTTGCGGGGCAGTGTCTGCAGCCCCAATTAGCCTACTGTGTCCTGTTAGTGAATTTGAAAGCCAGTGTAATCAATGGAATTTCATTTCCATTAGTATCTTTTCCAGTAATTAGAAAAATGAGACTTCATTTACACTTAAGAAACGTTGCCAGTGAGGCCCAGAGCCTGTAGCATCTCATAATTGTAGGGAAGAGCCTTTGCAGCCAGGAGACGTGTGGCATCATGAGCGGGTGGCCAGCGCTCACAGTCTTGCTATCATTGCCCGGTCCTGGGAGGCGCTGTGCTCTCAGGGTGGAGTCCATGTCGTCTCCTGGCCATGCTCATTCTGGGCTGGCCCAGCCACTGGTACCTTTACAAATGCCAGCTTCTTTGTTTCTCAGTGGGTCACAGCCTGGGAGAAGTAGATTTCTGAGATGAAGTTAATTCATCCTTTGTCTTAGAATTTCCTACTGATTTGTTCTCGTTTCTGAGAACAAAAGAAAAATTTCTACTCCTAAAAAACAAGAATTAGATACTCACATCTGCTTCATTCTCAGACCTCTAAACCAGGCCTTCCCACCCAGACTCTGTGACCTGACTGTGCACAGGCGTGCATCAGCTAAGGCTGGAGAGGGTGCAGACCAGGGCCTCGGGGAGCCCTGGGGCTTCTGGGAGATGCTCAACACGTAGCAGTCTGGCCTCTCCCCAGGCTACAACCAGAGTGGCTCATTATACCTGCTTCACAGTAGACATGTGGGCAGGAGTTCTTTTAATGCATTGGCTAACCCTGCTGAAAACACAGCTCTGGGCACCTGTTTGAGAAGCTATGTTGCCTGACTTCCGTCTCCTCTTGGGGCTCTCCTCCTGGGGCTCTCTGCCTGGGACTCGGTCTTCTGTGACCAACTCACCTAGGACAGGTGCTCTGACCTTGGCCTTGCTAGGATGTCCAGTCTTGCCTGTCCCTGGCTATCACAGGGGCATGGCAAGGCTTGGGGGAGGAAGGCTTTCCACTCTGGCTCCTGGCCTTGATGAGTCCTAAATCCTACTTAGCAAGTATGACAGCAGGAAATAGAGGAGGAGCTGTTTCTAAAAATGACAGCCCATTAAAGACAGATACAGAATCCCCATGGTGGCTCTTGGAAGCAGCCAAAGCAAAAGACAGGAATGGCCAAGAGGGGATTTAAAAAAAAAAAAAAAAAACAACGCAGAAATGACCTGTGAGCATTGCAGGAGTCAGCTGCATACAGTCCTCAGATACGGGGGAATTGGAGCCACATGGGATCCTGAATCTATTGTGCATTTTCAGGTCGTTTTTCTGCCAGACACGAGCATTAGCACGGAGACTTGGAATACATGCCTTCACTTAATAAGCTTTGTCTAATTTAGTACAAATTTCTCTTAATAAAGTCTGTGTTGGAATTATCCTGCCTCCCTTGGGTCTCTGCCGCTGAAGAAGGGGGCACAGACTCACCTAGTCTGCCTTTCATTCAGGCGGTGTTTCCCAAGGAAGATTTCAGGGAGCTCGGGGCCCATAGGATGCTTCTTGCCTGCACAAATGGGCCAAGGTCAAGGTCAAGGGTGGTAAACACAGCAAAAACCATCCCCACATCTCTACCTCGGAGAGCCACCGTGCACATTAAAATATTAAAAATTCTCAAAAGCACTCCAGGAAAGCAGCCTATTGGATGCTATTTAACCCGTAATCTCCAGTCTTCTTCCACCTTCGAGCTCACTCCTGGAGCACTCTGGGAAGCATAGGAATTGTTGACGGCAGGCTCCACCCCTTACCCAGTTGAGAGTTACCAAAGGACAGGAGCTATCTGGTTTCCCAGAGCTTCAGAAGGCCCCTTCCCTGACCCCAGGACCTAGAAAAAGTTGACAATCAAGGTTGATTGAATTACATCCTATTTTTAAGTCAATTATGTTTGTTGAACTACATCCTGTTTTTAAGATTGTTTTGACAAAAGTTAGTCACACATATGACACACACAACGATGACTAATCAAGTGTGTCTCTTAGCATTGTCTGCATCTAAAAACCAAGGGAAGATTGTTCTAAGCCATGGAGTCAATTTGGCACACGTCTACCTCTGGTTCGAAGATGACACAGATGAAATCAGGGTTAAAACTTGGTGTCCGATGTAAAAAATACAGTATAATTGAGCTATATTGCTAACTTTGTATCTTATTCTGGGTTATGTTCATTAGAAAGTGTTATGATGATCTGAAAGCAAGAGCTGTCACTTCCGCATCTCTGAGAGACACACGGCCAGGGAGAAGGAAGGGACCAGTGAATAGAAAGGCAGAGAAAACTTGGAATGGTGCACCTGGTCGTGAGTTCCTTGGCCCCTGGCTGGCCTGTGTGAGTAGCTGGCGTGCACCAGGCACTGTGCTGAGCATTTCACATGCGTTCTCCATTGGTTCTCCCCAAAACCCTTGAACTTGCATGTAACTGTGAGCCCCAGTTTGCAGATTAGAACCTGGGGCGCAGAGAGAGTCAGTACCTTGCGGAGGATCACCCAGGGTCTGGATCTGAATGCAGGTCTCTGTCACCGGATCCCTCACCTTTACGAATCCTGCCAGACCACCCAGCAGAGTAAGGCAGCTCAGAGGATGCCAGAATCTGAAAACAAATCATTTGCCCAAATTTCCTTGTCATATTTCCCACTGATTGGACAAAAATCAAGCTGAGGCCTAGGCTCATCAAACACCACAGTTTATTGCTGGGGAGAGGAACTGAGTTTGGACTCAGGAGAGAATTCCAGACCCTCACTGCTGTTGCATGTTGTTCTGAGTCTGTGAAGACAGAATCTTGCTTCCCTGAGATTTTTAATTCCTTCATCTGGAGAATGAAGAGGGAGACTCTAGACGGTATGACACGGTCTTCTTACTCCATGAGTTAGGTCCGCAGCCCCAGAGAGCTGAGTTTTGTGGTCATCCCTCAGCCATATGCTTTGCTCACTAATGCCATGTACATGTCTGCTGGAGACATGATCATGCAAGGACTGGGTCTGCTGAGCGTGGGTCACGTCAGCCATGGTGGCAGATCACCCATCTCCACAGGCCACCTGCAACCTGCAGCTGCGTTTGCAGCTGGGGGGTCATGCAGGCTGAGTTTTGAAGCTGCAGTTTAGGGGTGTCTATGACACACGTCACCTAGTCTTTGTGTTTCATGTCTCCATCACTGAAATGAGGAAGTGAGAGAAGCAAGATTTCAGACAGTCTTGCCATTTGCATTGCTCAAAATCGATGCCCAGCCATCCATGAAATTGTGTGCACTGAGGGCATCCCCATCCGCCCGCCATGCACAGAGCAGCACCCAACTCAAGCAAGAGGGAGCGTGGCCCCCACTGCTTGCCCTGTGGTTCTTAGCCTGAACAGCTGTGGGAAAGACAGCAAGAAAGACCAGTAGCACCCTGGGCACACTGTGCACAGCGAGGAGACAGTACAATAACACTGCAGAAACCTCGAAACAGAGAGAAATGCCCATCACTGATTCAAAGGCTATATGTCCCACCTCAGATGAAAGACAGCTGGGAGGGAATGGATCTGTGGCTCTTCCTTCCCAATGCAAGCCTGAGCTGAGCTGAGAGAGCAGGCTGCACTGAGTCATGTTTGCCAAGTACTACTGTCTTTCACAGTAACTATGTTTCCCAGCACACCCCACGCCCATCCTTGGGAGCAGCTGCTGAAGCCATTCAGTGGCCAGGGAGCCCAGTAGAATTGGGCCATCTGGCCCAGCACTGGGTACACCCCTGCCAGGGCTCAGCCCAGGAAGCAGGTCTGCTGCCTTTGCTCTGCAGCTCTGAGTTCTCGTCATCCTGCTGGAACCTCCTCACCCTTCCCACCTCTGATGTCGCGTGTCCTCATCTCGGGGAAGCCACATTCTCTCCCTCTGTTTCTCCCCAAATGCTGCCCACACCCACATCTCCCCCAGGCTCCTAAGGGTTAGGCTTCTGGGAACCACACTAGGGAGGAGATTCAACTGCAGATCTCCCAGCTGCAAATTCTTCCTGTGGCCATGAACAAAAGGCCAGGGGTACATTTAAATGCAGGTAAGCTGGGAGAAATGCTAGGGAACAATTTTAAAGAACAGAGACACAGATATCCAAAATATCATCCCATCCCTTAAGGGTTAAATAAAACAGCAAATCAAAGTGCCCACCATGTTTCAAGGATGCAACAAATAGTGGCTATGTTCCCCTTTTAGGACACATTGTCTAGGTCACTGGGACATGTTGGATTCATGTTCCTGACAACCTCAGAGGTTCTATTATGCCAACAACCTATGCTTATAGTTTTACCTTGCCCTTCTAATGTCTGTGCTTTATTTTCCCAAGTCAATAAAAGCTCATCCAGAGCCTGGACCACTTCTCTTAATTCACTAAATCTAGTAGAAAGCTGGGCAAACAGCAGATACTTTAACAAACGCTGCATAATCTAGCCTCAGGAATCTAAATCATGCATACAAATATTTAAAGAAGGTTCTCTGTGGAAGGAAGCAGGTTTTCTTTTCTGAACATGATTCATGACCCCATTTATGTCTACACATTCATAGAAGAACCATGTGTTCTATGAAAACTAAACATTAAAAACAAGGAGATTTTTAATGCATGAATCCTTTGTTTAAAAATCTTGCATCACAAGCACCACTGGGTGCAAATATAGGTCAGATTTTTTGCTGGGCCTCCTATTGCAAAATGCTAATTGAATCGATCTCCCAGAACCTTGTCACTGCTATACAGAGGCCATCACAGAACTGGGACGCTTGAGTCAAAAACACAGAACAGGAATGTGGGGTTTTTTTGTGAAAGAAAATAGCCTGTAGGAAAACACCTTAGCCTCCAAGAGTGTCTCAAAGCTCGGCCTTAGAGGATGCAGCTGCCGAGTGAAGGGTGGGGGAGAGTGAGAGGAGAGATCACAGCAGGTCCCCAGAGGTGCTGTGTGTGGATGGATGGAGTCACACCACAGGGACTCATGCTTTACCACTGCCTGCAGTGTGGCCTTGGGCCCTGCGCTTCTGCGCACTAAGCCTAGTGTGCTCACCTATCACTACAGAGGAGTCCCTGCCTCCCCAGAGTCTTGTGAAGAGTCCATGGGATGACGTAGGTTGAGAACCTGACGTGGTGCTAGATACACATTTCATGGCCATTGGATGTTGGTTGTTGCTGGATCTGCCGCTGCAAGTTTAGGGGTTGGGGGAGAGACAAAGCAGAAGAGAGATGACACATGTGGAGTGTACCACACCTGGGATGCCCTGGGGAGGAACAGCTCCACCACCCACACCCAGACTCACATCCTCCTTCCTGCAGCTCAACAGACACAGCCCCCTGCTGGGGCAGGAGCATGCACATGGCTCGGAGGAGCACATTCCTCCGTGGGCCATCTCAGGTTATTCCTCAAAGTCAGATAGATATCCAGCGATCCCCATGAAGTGAGCACTTCCAAAGAGACCCCTTTCATTTCCAAAGTCAGCTGTGAGTGGCAAGGAATACAATGAGCCCAAATGATGCAAACCATGGAGACAGGTGCATCAAGGAGCCCAAGGCATCCCAAGTACAGCAGTTAGGAGAGCACCGGGCTCCACCCAGCCCTGTGTGGCTCTCCTGCTCTGCCCTCCTCCCTGCCTTGCCTCTGCAGTTGCCTCTAGTGTGCCAGCAGCCTTGGCCTTGGAACCTCACTTATCGCCAAGGAAAGAGAAGAAGAGTCAGACTCTCCATTCTCCTGAATCAGCTGTCAGTCAACAGCCCTCACGTACCAAGCCTGAGTTGGGTCTCATGATTATCTGTGGACCCATCACAGTGGCTGCTTGAATGCCACATGCTGATGGGATTCACCTTGGTCCTGGGTGCCAGGTCCACACCTCCATCAGTCTCTGCAGCAGTAGGGATGGCGTAAGTTAAATAAAGTTCAGCCCCTGGAGATCAAGTCAAATATCTAGGGCGGACTTTGCAAGAAGGAAGGAGTGTAACACATGTGGAGAGACAGCTACAGTGCCCCGTTTTTCCAGTATTCAACTCCCTGTCTCCCACAACTCAGCAGACAATCGCAGAATGTCTGCTGTGTGCCAGGCAGAGCCCAGGATGCCAGGAGGACACCGAGGCCCAGTGTTGTGGAGAGGAATAAATGAGCCAACTTAGGCCAAGTGCCCGGTGCAGCACTCAGCCCCTGATTCTTGCTCAGTGTTGTCTTCATTAAGATGAATAATGCATGAGTGATCCCTGCTATCCAGGAGAGAGACTTAAACTAATAAATTACAGCAGCGTGCGGAGAGTGGTGAGAGTATGCCTGCGGGCGGCGTCAAGGAGAGACATCGCATAAGGAGTATGCAAAAAGACCCAGCCTCAGGAAGCATCTAGCTCAGTGGATCTTAACCTTGACTTTGCATTTGATTCACCTGAGGAGCTTTTAAAACTCCCCGTACCAATTAAGTCGGAATCCCTGGGGCTGAGACAGAGCGCTGGGCGCCGGTCTGACTTTGTAAAGATCCCCAGATGATGAGACTGCATGGGCGACGTTGGGCACCCTACCCTTTTAGGTTATTGAGGACATAAAACACACACAGGTAAACCATTAGTTGGCAATGCCGGGTGCTGGGGGGTGGAGGTATGGTAAAAGGGGCTGTTAGTGCCCAAGGCTCAGGGAGGGCACGGGGCTTGGGCAGCTTTTCTGTGAGCAGCAGGGGACCAAGGGCTTGAGGGACCTTGAGGAACTGTGAGATGTAGCCGCTCCGAGCACTTGGGAGATGGTGTCTCTGTGGGAGGAATGGATGGGTGTAAGCAGAGGCCAATGGGCCAGCTTGGATCCAGTCAGGAGACAGAAGCCACACGGCGATTTCAACAGGAAAATGTAGCAAATCCCTGACTATACCAGGTCTCTAGTCAGAAGGGATTCACCAGTAAGAAGTAAGGAGAGCCTGGAGGCACATCCAAGCAGGAACAGCATGGATGAGATTAAGGGGCAGCCCTGGAGCCCAGGCCTGAGATAGGGCAGCCCAGAGAAGGTCCGCCCTCCCCATGCAGAAGTGGGGAGAGTGCTGGTGTGGCGTGGCTCACTGAGTGACAGAGAAGCACCCCTTTTTGGGAATGGCTCCTTTTCCTGGCATGCAGAGGCAGCCTCAGCTTCATACATCAACGTCTTAGCAGGGGATGGTTGGGAATCTGCCCTCTCCGGAGCTGGCAATCTGTCCACAGGGACTTGTTCCACTGGACCCCACCCTACCACCAAACTGCCGGGGTGCTGGGAGAGCTACACGAGCCGTGCTGAGTCTTGGAGAAGGAGGAGGCAAAACCCAGAAGTGTGCCCTTTGGGCAAATGGAGGCACAGGGACCAGCAAAGCTGCGCTTCCCCCAGGGCTGTCTTGGCCCTGCCTTCTGCTCCCTCTCTGAAAGAAGAGAGGTGCAAGGTCCAGGCTACGTCCGGCTGTGCGGGAGCAGAGGGGCAAGTGCCAGTGCTCAGGGGAGTCAGTAGGCAAGGGACACACAGTCAAGTTGACCTTGATCCACAATTAGCTGGTGCTTTGAAGCAGTATATCCTACCCAAGTTCTATAGGACGAGTGACAGTGCTGCTTTATTTATTTATTTTATTTTATTTTTCAGGAGGAGAAGTTGCCAAACCCCGCTTTGCTCAATTCTTCCACGGTAGCCTGGCTAGTCTCACCATCCGTCCCGGCAAAATGGAAAGCCAGAAGGTGATATCATGCTTGCAGGCCTGCAAGGAAGGGCTGGATATTAACTCCTTGGAAAGCCTTGGCCAAGGAATAAAGGTAAGGAAGGAGCTGGCATCACCCCCAAAAAGAAATCAATTTATGAAGCTGAGGCTGCCTATGCACGCCAGGAAATGAAGCCATTTCCTGTAAGATTGCACAGAAAGGCCACCACGGCAAAGGTGCTGCCACGGGGGAGGTCAGTGACTGTCACGTCCACGAAGGACTCCTGCTGTCGTCTCCTGAGACTCCCAGATCCAGCCCTCGTGTGCAATCAGGCCACTACAAGGAGTTGGCTCTCATTCAGTGTCTGTGTGGAGGAAGTTGTTGTACTTCATTTGTTTATGGGTTGGTTGGTTGCTGTGTCATTTATTCGCCTAAAGGAACTGAAGCAGTGTGCCGGAGTACATTTCCAATGCATGAGAAATAAATAAAAAGTTAGGGCTCTGTAAAATACAAATTAGAAAGGGAAGTGTAAAACCAGAGAGGGGTGGAATTAGAAAGCAGATAGGGAGGTCATTAGGTCTTAAACTGGGATGAGGAGCCGAGGATTATCTCCCTGCAGTCTCTGGCAACAGCAGTATGAACAGAGTCATGATTTCTACTGTCCACTCACAATTAAAATATTCAAGTGATGCATGAGAACCAAAGCCACATTTCTGAGGAAAGCTCCTCCTGCAGGGGCCAGCAAAGAATGTAGCCGACCGGAGCCTCCCTGACAGGTAGGGTTACTCGCTGGCCTCACCTGACGGAGCTCATGGAGCGCCTGAGATGCTGCCTCCGATTCCCATGTCCTCTATCACAGTGCCTGGGTTCAATACCTGGCCCCTGTCCAAATCCTACAAATGCAGACCCTGGAGGCAGCAATGATGGCTGAAGTAGTTGAGTTCCTGCCACCCATGTGGGAGACCTGGATCGAGTTTCTGGCTCCTAGGTCCAGCCCTGGCCCAGCCCCAGCCATTGTAGGTATTTGGAGAGTGAACCAGCAGATGGGAACTCTCTCTCCCTGTCTGTGTGTCTCTCACTCTCTCCCTCTCAAATAAATATTAAAAAACAGAAAAGAGCAGAGTCAATATCGTGGAACCTGCACTCGAGGATCCTGGAGCCCAGTGAGGGAAGGCGGTTTCTCAGCCTCCTCTCTGGAAGTTGGGGGGCCCACCCTCTGTGTCCCACGGCACAGGCCAATAGCACAGCGCACCACATGGCATCAGCAGCTCCAGGGTTTCCCTCCTCAGCCATTTCCAGAGGGGGTGTGGCTACAGCAGGCTTCCGTGAGCCCCTCCCATCCCCCTCCTGAAGCACCTGTGCTCTCCAACAGAATGGCCCTGCAGGGGCCCACTGCTTGCAGGGCTCAGACACGGGGTGGCCTTGCAGGAGCTGCTGGCCTGGGGACATGAGGTCTTTTTACAATTGCAATCATCCCTGACACTCACATACTCAGTTCTGGGCTGAGGGCCGGGATACAGAATATGCAGAGAACTCAGTGGCCCGGCTGGGTGACTGTTAACGGTGACCAGGAGCACTGGCATGCTGAGGGTGTCCCAAGTGCCAGGCACTCCGGGTTCTAGTCTACAGAGGCCCCCATGACTGAGGTACCCTGAACGTTCCTGTTTTCCACATCAGGAATGGAGGCCTGAGAAAGGAAACTGGTCTAAGGTCCCCAAGTTGGTGAAAAGAAGCGGAGCCAGATGTGAACTCAGGCTCCAGAATTTCAGAATTGGGCAGGGGGAGGGGATAGCAGTCAGGGAAGGCTCCCTGGAGGAGGTGAAGCTTGAAAAGAATGTTTAAGAGTAGGTTGGAATCAATAGGAAAAAAAATGCAGGGCAGGTGGGAAGAGGGCGGCCATTCCAGGCAGATCCATGAGTGTGGGCAAAGGCAGGGGGCTAAGGAAGGACCTCACGGCGTGCACTGGCACTCCCACAAGGCCAGTGGTGCAAGTGCCTACAGTGCAGGCAGGAGAGAGCAGAAAGTGGGACTAGAGAGCTAAGCAAGGCAAAGATGGGCAGAAGTCTCGCAGACAGGTTGAGGTGTTCACATTTCTGTTTTTCTGCTAGCAACGGGGAGCCATCAGAGGTGTGGGACGGGTGTCTGCTGTCCAGAGATGGGGTGCTGGGAGGCTGAACCTTCAGAACGGCTCAGGGATGGGAGCTGGGGGAGCGCAGAAGGTGAGGTGACGTCACCTCAACTTTCCAGAACGTTGGTTAACGCGGACGGCGTGTGCGTGCACACACGCCCATGATTCACCTGTAGTGCGGGTGTTCATGAGACCACCTCGCACTGGAAAGGCTGGCCTCCATCCCCCCTTTGTTGTTCCCTTGGGGCTTCTGTCAAACCAGTGATATGCACATCGGGCCTCCTGCCCTCGCTCTGTTTCTGGGTCTGGATTTAGCGCCTGTGTCTGGGCGGATCCTGTCTGTTCTGGAAGGTCCCATGGAGACACAGCAGCGGGGTTCCAGGCCTGCGAGGAAACAAGCCAGGGATGCAGGGTTTAAAAGTCACACATTTTTTATTGATATATAAGATCCTAGCGATTTCTAGAGAAGTCAATGCCTGTGAAAATGGGAAGTGCTAAAATAAGTGGCACAAGTCTTGTGGGGGGCTGGAGGGCGCTAATCCAACATTCAGACTAGCACCTGCTCCTGCCCCAGTCACTGCTCACTTCAAGTGGTCCTCTTCCATCCCTAGGGCGCGCCTGCTAAGAACAAGAGCACTGAGTGCCAAGTTAATAAGACACACGACTCGTGGAGCGCTCACTGGGGGCTATTTTACGTTCATTATCCCTACTCCTCACAACAAATTAAATATTATGACCTCATTTCAAAAATAAGGGGTCTGGGGCTCAGGGACTTGGCCAAGATAAATCCGTGCTCTTTCCTCCAAGCTAGCGATTCAGATCAGGAGACATTCTTGAAAATTATGAAAACTTCCTTCCCTCACTCCCTCCCTAATCCCTCAGCTCAGGTCTGAGTAATGACTGCCATTACATTTGCCGATTCCTGGCCTCCTCCTGCCTCTCTGGCTACTGGGAAGAAGTGAGCCCCCCTGGGGTTAAGGATACTGCCTGCCAGTTAAGGATGCTGTCTGTCTTCCTCTGGACCGTGCACACTTTGGAACATTTCCCCAGCCTGTGCAGGACCCCTAAATGGCTGTGATGGCTACCTCGTTCTGGCCTTCATAGCTCAGTTCCTGCCACTGTCATCTCCAAAGTACGAAAGACCAGGAAAGAGCAAGGACTTTGGAATAAGACGTTCCTAGGCCGAATCACAATACCGATATACACCAGCTGGGTGACCCTGGGGGAAGATGTTACAACCCTTTAAGCTCCAATCCCTCATGTATAAGATGGACTGAACACTGTGTATCTTGTAGTGATGTTGTAATTTAATTTAATATATGTATCAACACGCACACAGGGACACACACCTAACAGTTTTGAACAAATCACAGCTCCTTTTGTGGCAGGAAGATTCTGAGCTGCTAGATCCAAATCTGGCCCTGCTCAGAGGGTTGCCAAGTGTGTGGGGGAACGGCTGGATGCCTGGGGAGCTGTGGCCAGTCTTCCCCTGAGGAGCAGGTCAGGGCTTTGGGCAGGGACCTCGCTGATGGTCCAACCCAGTGGCTAGAGACACTAGCTGAGCCCCTAGCCGAGGTGACCATGCTACAAGGGCCATCTATCTAGCACCTGCTTGGTTCACTGTGGCCACAGCTTAGCTTCCCAGGGGAAAGTGAACATTGTCACTTCTGCTGGGCCCCAGCATGCCACCATCTCCTGTCCTTACGGTGATAACAGCACAAAGGTGTCCCCTGGATGACCAAAGATGTGTTTGCAGAGATGGGAAGACTGCAGTTGGAAGCAAGAACTTATTTTGACTTTATAAGAACTCTGTGGGTGGCAAGGCCAGTGCCTACCTTCCTGTCTTGGGATAGCCCTCCAGATGCTCTGGCTGTTAGACCAGAACATTACCTGGAAGGCCAATACATTCCCTAACCCGCGCTCCCACCTGGGGGCTGCGGCAGGAATGCGCCCTCTTCTGATTGCCATGGGGTACTGCAAACCCACCCCTGTAGATGAGCCTCTTGGTTTTCCCACTCAGCCCTCAAGCCAGTAACAATCAGCCCACTGTGCAGGGTTCGTCATCCTCCTCCTGCATCACGTGTGAGGCAAACCCAGCACACTCTGCCTGCAGGTGCGCAGCACAAGCCCCTGCTGTTGGAGGGATGGTGTGTAGGGCAGGTGGGGGGCATGGTGACCAATGGTCTTCTTAGAGGAATGACCTTGCATCGGTACCAACCCACGATGGATGACCAGGACACCTGAGAGCGAATTACAACTCACTAGCATGTGGCTGCTGTGCTGGTAGGCCATCCACAGTTAGAGATACCCCAACACAGAGACTGGTTGTGGCATCAACCACGCGCATGCTGGAGTGCTCCTGAATCCAACACAGGGAGCAGCGCTCATGGCTGCTCACGACACGGCACAGGGCATTGAGGGACAGGAGGGGACAGGATCACCAGGAAGGAAGTGCAAGGGGGCCAGGGCAGCCACACAAGCGGACTCAGCCCAGGTACGACTGCCACAGAGACAGAATCAAAACCAGCACATGCTACACACCTCGTGAGTGCCAGAAACTTCACATATGTTTCCTCACACAGGCCCCAGACTGCTCTTTATTTCCCTGTTTTAAATGAGGAAATGAAGTCTGGAAAGGGAACATAGCTAGTCCAAGGCTGCACTGTGCTGTTTGTATCGGAACTGCCGTGTGAGAGAGCCCACAGACCCCAGCCTCTCTCAGAGGGGAGATCACACCTGAAATGTGCCAAATTCTCCCAAGCAGGCTACGCTGCTGCAGAAGCGACTGACTCCCAAATCTCAGTGACTGAATACTGACAGCCTGTGTGTCTCTTACACTCAGCCAGGCAGGTGGGTGGGCTGTCTGCCTGCCAGGTCACTGCGGTGCAGGAAGATCCAGGCTGGGGCATCTGCAGGGCCCTACCTGGCCTCAGCCCAGGGCACTGTGGGTCACTTCCTCCCACTTCTCATTGGCCAGATATGGTCATGTGGCTCATCTTCACAAGGCAGCTGGGAAGTGTGGCTTCCAGTATGCCCAGGAGGAAAGAGTTTGGTGTGATGACTCCCACAGAGCTCAACTTAAAAAGACAGGAGACTAAAATAAAACAAAATGGAAGCAAACATCAGTCCCTTTGGGAGATGACAGGTAGGCTGGGGGACCGCTCACTCATTCATCTTACAGGGATGTTCAGAACACGGTGGCTGGGTTCTCAGATTCCAGGGTAGGGGTCACTGGACTATGCCCATTGTGCTACCATTTCATGAGCACAACAGAAGCAAGGCAGGGAAGCTCAGCAGAGACCTTAGTGAGAGACTTAAGGAGTAAGTAACACACAAGGTGATCACAGGAGCAAGAACTGAGCTACTGGCTGGCTCAGGGCCACCTGGCGGGGGACTGGTGGCGTCCCGTGTCAGCAGCAGTGCCCGTGAGACATCTGCCACCTGTGGGGTCCAGACACAGAGCAGGAGAACTGTATAAAAGCATTCGAGTCAGATCAAGGAAAGTTAATAGATTTTTGTCTTGAACTCTGAAAAGATATAGTAAAAGAGATGCACATTAAAACCATACTGTGGTGGCCTCTGTCACCAGTCAGGTTGGCAAAAGCCCCAGAGGGCGATGGCACACTCTAGTTGAGGAAGGAGAACTTTGGTCCCTACCAGAGGAAGGTCCTCATGTTATCCTGAGCAGTGGAGAATTTGGCAACATGATGCACTGTTTGCAACTTCACTTGTGAGGATTTATCCTACAGATACATTTGCACATTTATGAAATATTAGGTATATATAAGACTGTTCACTGTGTCATTGTCAATAAAAGATACTGGAAATAAGCCAAATGCCCGTCGGAGGAGATTGATTTATTTATCTAATGGAGTTGTAGTTTATCTATTCTATGGAATATTATAAGCCAGTAAGAAAAGGAGGAGGGAGATTTACATGTATTGATGTAGATATAGCTTCAAGATATAATCTAGTAAAAATGGGGGCTGGCATTTTGGAATAGCAGGTAAAGCCACCACCTGCAATGCCAGCATCCCACATGGGTGCCAGTTCGAATCCTGCCTGCTCCACCTCTGATCCAGCTCCCTGTTAATATGCCTAGAAAAGCAGTGGAAGACAGCCCAAGTACCTGGGCCCCTGAACCCCCACAGGAGACTCAGAAGAGCTCCTGGCTCCTGGCTTCGGACAGGCCCAGCTCTGGCCATTATGGCCTTTTGGGGAATGAACCAGTGAATGGCAGATCACTCTCTCTCTCTCTGTAACTCTGCCTCTCAAATTTTTTAAAATGTAAATAATATTATGTGGCAAGCTACCTTTGGTGTAATAGATAAAATAGAAAGGAAATGTATAATCCCTGACTACAGACTTGAAGAATGCTTCAGTAGAGTTGCCAGTGTAGGCTAAGTTATACAGGAGTAACAAATGACCTCCATCTCCATAGCTTCGAAGACAAAATGTTATCACTCCTATTTCACATCCACTGAGGATTGACTGCACCTCTGACCCACACCACCCTCCTTGTGAGACTAAGGCTGATGGGCCAATCCTTTTGCAAGTTTCATGGCAGAGAGAAAAGAACATGGAAAACTATGATCTCGATAGTAAACATCTCTGTGGGTGTGAACCAGATATTTCTGCTTAGCTTTCAGTGGCCAAGCAAGTCACATACCCACCACTGAGTGTAAGAAGACAAAAATGTATAACCTCTAGTCAAGGGCATCGTCACTCACGTGGTCCACTCTGTGGACAGTACCACAGTGTGTATAAGCCTCCCACTGAGAGCAGAGCCTACTAATTATGAACAGTTATGCAACTCGCCTCTAGGGAGCTAGGATGGAGATGGATACTTGTCACTTTGCACATGGGTCTGGGTGACTAGTGATGTATTATCTATTCACAAAAGTAACCAACGGCTAAGTCATGTAACTCTAAAAAACATCTCATGTCTCCCCTTCCTGTGACATGAGCATTTGAGCCCACCGGTATGTTCCTGATGTCTTGCTGATGGCAGTTCTTAATAATTGTTGCTCATGGCCAGTGCCGTGGCTCACTAAGCTAATCCTCCGCCTAAGGTGCCAGCACCCCGGGTTGGGGTGCTGGATTCTGTCCCGGTAGCTCCTCTTCCAGTCCAGCTCTCTGCTGTGGCCCGGGAAGGCAGTGGAGGATGGCCCAAGTGCTTGGACCCTGCACCCGCATGGGAGACCAGGAGAAGCACCTGGCTCCTGGCTTCGGATCAGTGCAGCGTGCAGGCCGAAATGTACCAGCCATTTGGGGAGTGAACCAACAGAAGGAAGACCTTTCTCTCTGTCTCTTTAACTCTGCCTGTCAAAAAATAATAATAGTAATTGTTGCTCACAAGTTCCTCGGGGTCAGTAACACTGAGCAATGCAAAGGCAGTTATTTGTGCTCCATTAACGGAATAACTGCTGGAGGGCCATGCAGAGAAACGTGGGTCTGTATCTTGTTTGTGACCCACAAGATTCAGTGGGGAGCATCACAGCCAAAGAGGCCTTCACCAAGTGTAGCACTCAGGGTGCAATGGGTAGGTGCAGACCCAGGGCAGCTGGCCAGTGTGTAAGCAGCAGGCAAGTCAAAGTGCAGCATCAGGAAATCAAGGCCAAGAATCAGACCTGGGAAAGACAGAAAGTCATTCACTGAAAGATGAGCTAAGAAGATCTGCCCTGGGCAGGAAGTCAGGTGCAGGATGAAGTGGGGAGAAGTTCAAGGCCAAAGACAAGAACGACAAAAGGAGCCAATGCCCAGGTTCTAGGCTGCTGCTGCTCAAGACCATGCAGTAGCACCGAGCATGGACCACCCCTCACCAAGGCGGGGCTGCGAGAGCACCATGACTGTGTTTATAGAGTTCAGTCTTGCAACGCAGACTCATATCGCTCCAATAAGCTCAGCGAGCAGCGTCCCACAGCCACCACACCAGCGTGGCGGGAATTGCTTGAGAGGTTGAAGCTCAGAACTGCTCACTTGCAGGTGTTCTAGAGATGCCTAGGTGGCCTTCTCATGGAGACGGAGGGCTGCTGGGGGACCGCCCCTTCACTGACCACCCTCTCCCTGCTGTCCACTCTGTCTTCCAGTATCACTTCAACCCCTCGCAGTCTATCCTGGTGATGGAAGGCGATGACATCGGGAACATCAACCGCGCACTCCAGAAGGTCTCCTACATCAACTCCAGGCAGTTCCCCACGGCCGGGGTGCGGCGCCTTAGAGTCTCTTCCAAAGTCCAGTGAGTAGGCGCGAGGGGGCAGGACTCGGGGTGTTCCCTTGATTTGCCCTCTGCTTCTCTGCAGTACCTAGGAAGATGCCTCAGTAGATCTCACTTCTCCCTTTGCTATCCTGTTACCTGTTCTGCCAACTCTAATCCACCTCTCTCTACTGATTCTGTATCTGATTCTAGTGCCTTGAAGGACTGCTTCCTATAAATTCTCAGAGAACTCAGTTTTAAGTTCTTTGATTCAAGGACACGACACCTGTACGTAATAGGCGCTTGATAAATATTTATTATGTTGAATTACATGAGCCCACCTAGCTTTGTAGAGTTCCTAAAAGCTGAGTGTTCCAGAGAAAGAGCAGGCATGGTTCTTGTGCCAAGGGACCAGTTAAATTAATGGGAGGAGATTCTTTATTTGCGTAACTCTCTTACTGGGCTATCAAATCTACTCTCAGCTGGGCAGCCGGGGAGGGGACCCCAGAGAGTCTCTCAGGCAGTGGCAGTGGAGTAACGAGGCACTTGTCCCTGGGGAAGGACTTGGGGAGGAACAGGGTAGGGAAAATGCTGACTGCAGGTGGCCAGAAAACACCTTGCTCACAAAAAACCAATGCGCCTAACAAGTGGACGCTGTCTAACGTTGCCATTGGCTACTTGGGTAAAGGTTTGGCCGGCTTACTAGGCTAATCCTCTGCCTGCGGCGCCGGCACACCAGGTTCTAGTCCCGGTCGAGGCGCAGATTCTGTCCCGGTTGCTCCTCTTCCAGTCCAGCTCTCTGCTGTGGCCCAAGAGTGCAGTGGAGGATGGCCCAAGTGCCTGGGCCCTGCACCCACATGGGAGACCAGGGGAAGCACCTGGCTCCTGGCTTCGGATCAGCGCAGTGTGCCGGCCGCAGCGTGCCGGCCGCAGCGGCCATTGAGGGGGTGAACCAAAGGAAAAAGGAAGACCTTTCTGTCTCTCTCTCTCTCACTGTCCACTCTGCCTGTCAAAAAAAGAAAAAAGAAAAGAAAAGAAAGGTTTTAAGGCTTGCTTGTTGCTCGTTTAGGAAATTCCTGTTTCTTCCAAGAGCCGATCTTTCTAGTCCGTAATAGCTCAGTTTTAGGTCTGAGCACCTGTTGAGGTCCTCAGAGACTCCTAGGCAGGCAGGTGGCAAGTCCTTGTCTGTGGCTGGTTCAGCCCATTGCTGCTCCGAGTCCTGATGGAAGCTGTCTCCCCAGGTGCTTTGGGGAAGACGTGTGCATCAGCATCCCTGACGTGGACGCCTACGTGATGGTCCTGCAGGCCATGGAGCCCCAGATCACCCTACGGGGCACGGAACGCTTCTGGAGACCGGCCTCTCAGTTTGAAAGTGCCAGGGGAGTGATCCTCTTCCCCGACATCAAGATCGTGAGCACATTCGCCAAGGCCGAGGCCCCCGGGGATGTGAAAACCACAGGTACGGGTGCATTCCCACCTGGGGGGTAAGGTGGACTTTACCCTCGCACAGCCTTGAAAATCCAACTCCCAGAAAACAGCATCGTTCACCATGGCAGGGTGAAATACCTGGAAACCACCCAGCTGAGCAACAGGAGAGAAATGAGTGCCTTAGCAAATCATGGCACACCCGTGGGAGAGATGTAAGGTTGGAGGGAAAACATTTGAGCTAAATGTTAAGTGAAATAAAAATGAGATTCCACAGCCTCAGGTCAGGTCCTTGGCCTCACGGTTAAGCAGCCAGCTTCCACATCTCACAGCAGGGTGCCCAGTGAGAGTCCTGGCTCCGCTGATTCCAGCTTCCTGCTAACATGCACCCTGAGAGGCTGCAGGGGATGGCTCAAGTGCTTGGGTTCCTGCCAGACACTCGAATTGAGTTCCTGGCTCCTAGTGTTGGCCTGGCCCAAGGCCAGACGTTGTGGGCATTTGGGGAGCGAACCAGGGGATGGGAGCGCTCTCTCTTTCTGTCTCCCTCTCACATAAACTTTAAAAATTGCAGGTAGCTACACATAGCATGATCTCAACCATGCAGGAAGAAAAGGCAAGAAGGAAACACACCTGATGCTAACAGTGCAGTTTTCTGAGAAGCCTGAGGAGAGCCCATTTGTTTCTGCTTCCCTTCCCTTTTGGAACCTGCGGAAATGTTTTATGGGGGGCATCTGTTATTCTGATCAGAAGAAAGCTAAAGACGCACAAAGAAGGAACAGAGCTGCATCTTAATTGTGTGCAGTGACAGTTGGGGCTAATTCGGCGGCGCTGCTCGAAGCGCTCAGGGATCTTCCAAGTTGTTATTTCTCAGTTTCATTCTTGGGAGGGCTGTTTGTTCGGGGAGAGGGGAGCAGTAGCACGGAGAGCTAGGGGACTGGGAAGGGGCAGGAAGGGAACAGGGAGAGAGGGGAGCAGGAAGGAGGCAAGAAGGGAGCGAAGCCTTGCTTCTGTCACCCACAGGGACCCAGGTCTGTAAGGGACATTCCCAGTGGAGAACTACCTTTTGCTGCCTTTTCTAAGAGAGCACTTTCAGCTCTCCCCTTCTCCCCCCGCCCCGCCAAAGCTCCAGCTGCTGCTGCGCTGGTGTCAGTGGGCCCGAGTCCCTGGAATAACCCTAACCACCCATTCCCTTCGTGCACAGGGTGCTTGGCTGGCCGCCCTCTGGGCTCATAAAAATAGACCGTGTTCCACCAGCTGGCCAAGTTACTCACCGAGGGCATTAGGTCGTGTGATTGTCTCTCTCCCCCTGCCCCGTCCTCAGACAACACAGGGGAGGGGCCCTGACCTCAGTGGTTGCAAGCAGTGCCCGAAAGCATTGATGAGCTTCGTCTGACCCCCGCACACAAACGATGCCAGGGACAGCAAGAGTCTGGGCCCACGTTCCACCTTGTGTTTACGAGAGGGGCACGCAGGGCACAGGGCCAAATGCCCGGGAGCTATGACTAGTACCTGCACGTTCTTACCCTTACTGTTGTTCCAGTAAGTGTCATCACAGGTGTTTAAACAAGCAGGCTAATTGCATTTGCCACCAGGCCTCGTGACTGGATACAGCAGCATCTTCTGCCCCCATTCACCTGCTCTTTCTGTTGTCTCAGTCCCAAAAGCGAGAGCCTGCCCCCACCACCCACACACACACACACACACACCCCTCTCTCACACACACCTTTGCTCAGCCCTCTGCCTCGGTCCCGCCATCCCCACTCTCTGCCCACTGCCTTCAAGGCCGCCTCCAGCAGGCCTCCCCCGACTACCACCCTGACCCCAGGCTGGGTTTGTCGCTGGCTCTACCCTGCCCCTGTGAGAACTTCCCTGTAGCACCCATCTTTTAGCCCATGGTGGTGATAATCTGTTTACTAAACCAGAACAGGAGCCTCCTGGGTCTCAGCTATGGCTGAGTCCTCCCTGGGTCCCTGAACCCAGCACAGTGGGAGTCCAGGAAAGTGTGGATGGAGGTGAATACCTTAGTGCACAGGTGCACATGACAGCCTCAACGTGGCGCTACCCAGCGCCAGCTCTGTCAGGCAGTAGTGCAAGTGGGAGCAGGGATGATCTGGCCAGAACTACAAAAGGGCCATCTGAAATACAGCTACACAGACACGACTGTTAACAAGACATTGTCACCCGTGTGTATTATTATGCTTATGGAATTTGCATGATGCATGAAAACATTGTTGTTTGGTCAGCATTTAAAAATTAAACATATAGAAATTACTTATAATAATATACATCTAGTGAGAGCCAAAAATATTTTGGTTTCATTAAAATATTAAACTAAATAATTATTTAAAATAATTCTTATCTTTCATGATCTATAGCTGAATTTTCTATTTCCATACCTGTTTCATGATGGATAAATAAACTTACTTGAAAGATCTCAGTTCACCAATTTTTCAGGAAAGAAGTAGAAGATAAAAACATTTGAAGGAGAAGGCATTTTGCCTAAACATTAAGGTTCTTGTGTCCCATATCAGAGCCCCTGGGTTTGATACTTGGCTCCAGCTCCTGATTATAGCTTCCCTACTAATGCAGACTTGAGCAATGCCTCAAGTAGTTGGGTCCCTGCCACCCATGGGGGAGACCTGGATGGAGTTCCCAGCTCCTGGCTTTGGCCCTGGTGCAGTCCTGATCATTGTGGCCATGTGGGGACTGAACCAGTAGAAGGGAGCTTGCACGCTCTTTCCCTCTCTCTCCCCCTTTCAAATTAAAAGAAAATTTTTTGAATACCATCGGATCAGACATTATGAACTTCCAAACCAAAGGGTCAGAATGAAATGGTATTGAGTTCCAATGATTGCCTTACTCTGTGTGTTACCTTGGACAATCCAGCCCTCCGACCCTCCCTGATAACCATATCCCCTTTGAGGTTTGGATTACATTTGCACAGTGCCTGGCACATGGCATGCACTCTATAAATATCATCACCTTTATCTTAAGATGAGAGATTGTAACTTAGGACAGCCGAACTGTCCTGTATTAAATACTCAGACATTCCCTTGGGAACTTTGGAGTCATAAAATAGGGCAAAGACTACTAGGCTGACCAACTTGCTAATTAATTAATCCATTATTATTAGTTATATTGTGTTGACTTGTGTTAATTAATGATCCAACTCCATTGAATTCCACGGCAGCCCCTGTGTTAGACACTAAGATTTCCTTCAGGAGCTTCTGCCCTTGAGAACCTCAGAGTCTGCTGGGGAAGACAAATGCAGACACGGAGGCCATGGGCAGAACACTGCAACAGCCCCCAGACGAGAGCCGTTGCTTACTGGGCAGCTGCTTGTGCCAGGCACTGTCCCCATTCCTCTCATTCCTTGCCCTCTTCACAGACAAGGGAACTGAGCACCTGACACCCTCCCAGTGGCATAGTTGGTATTCAAATTCACACCTTTTAATGTCTGTATTTCTGCTTTTCCCACTAATTCATGCCACCCAATCTCAGGGCTGCCTGGACATCTGAGCAGTGGACATGGTATTGGATTACACAGCTCTTCTCCCAACCCAGCCTTCCCCTGGGGTACACAAACAGAGGAGGGAAGAGCACTGAGTGAGGTCTGGTATGAGCTGTTAGCTCATACCTGTGCTTCCCACGTGTCTGTCTTCCCACAGCCCCCAAATCAGCAGTCTTAGATGAAATGCTTCACAACTTGGACTTTTGTGACATTCTGGTGCTTGGAGGGGATTTGGACCCAAGACAGGAGTGTTTGGAGCTCAACCACAGTGAACTCCACCAACGACACCTGGATGCCACTAATTCTACTGCAGGCTACTCCATCTATGGTAAGGCCATCCTCAGCTCCCCTCAAACCCGTGGTGTCTTCTCAAAATCACCTTGTCCAGGGGAAGGATGAGTGTGACGACCTCTAGGGAGATGCACTGTGAAGCCCCAGGGGTCAAGTGGAGACCCTTGACCTCAGAGCATGGATCCCCTGAGCTTCCTTTGAGAGTTACCCCAACATCTTAGGGACCTGCCTCACATCAGGGACCTAAGGGAATCTTCTGTAGAAGCGAGTTAGATGCCTTCTCTTATATAGTTGGACCTCAGCAAATTGTTACAGCAACATTTGGCAAACTGAGGCCAACATCGCAGTCCGAGCCCACTGCGTATGGAAAACCTGCAGATGGGTTAATAGACTCCTTCGATTGTCTACTTCTCCCACAGTCCACCTTGAGTTCTCACCCTTGATGACTGCAGGAGACCCACAAGCCCCAGCCGTCTCCCCTGTCTCCCTTCTGCCCCCTGATGACACGGTGGTCTCTTGGCACAGGTGTGGGATCCATGAGCCGCTATGAGCAGGTCTTGCGACACATCCGCTACCGCAACTGGCACCCAACTTCTCTTGACGCAAGGCGGTTCCGGGTCAAGTGCTCAGAACTCAATGGGCGCTACACCAGCAATGAGTTCAATTTGGAGGTGAGCAGACCCTGCCACTGTCAGGGAAGTCTCATTAATTCAGAAGCACGGCAGCCCCCAGCCCGCCTGCCACTCCTGGTCAACAGCAACTTCTTATTCTTTCCAGGTCAGTGTGCTCCGCGAAGTCAGGCTCTCGGACAAGGAGCACGTGAACCACCTGATTGTGCAGCCTCCCTTCCTCCAGTCCGTCCATCACCCCGAGACCCGGAGCAGTATCCAGCGTAGCTCAGGTAGGGCAGCCCAGGAGGTCATTGTCACTCCAGACCTCCCGCTGAAGCGACACTTCTGTTGCAGCAGCCACAGGTGTCCAGAACTGAAGGAGAGCGAGAAGATGGGGGCCCTGCCTCTGAGGCACTCACAGATCGAATGGGAAGCCAATCCAGCAAACAGGAAGTCACACGCAGTACATAAGAGCAGAGATCGGTAAAAAGGGCTCCAGAAAACTTTGGCTCGTTGTCTCTGGACTCAGAGTCACATCTTATATGAAGCTTTCTGTGAACCCCTTAAGTTCACTCACACACACGTGTGTACCACAGTGCAAAGCCCTCTGCCCATACTGCCGTATTGAGTTCCCATCTGGTGGGCACTTGTGTCCATTCCTGGTAACCTTCATGGTGCCTACCTCTTAGTGGGAGCACCCTTGGGATTTGAATGCAAAGGCCAAGGGCAGAGTAGAACTTGAACCAAATCCCTACTCTGTGCTGCTGTGGAAACTCACAGAGCTGATTTCTTTGACTCCCTACAGTTATCCATAGGGTAGGAATGATTGAGTCCACACTATACACGCCTGATGCAAGGGAAGCCCAGCAGGGCCAGGTGCTGCCCAGAGCCGATTTTATGCCTGCCCCTCCACAGAATGAGCTAGACCTCTGTCCACCTTGTCACGTGGGCTTCTTCCTCCCTCCAGTGGTCCCAAGCATCGCCACGGTGGTCATCATCATCTCCGTGTGCATGCTCGTGTTTGTTGTGGCTATGGGCGTGTACAGGATCCGGATCGCCCACCAGCACTTCGTCCAGGAGACTGAGGCTGCCAAGGAGGCCGAGATGGATTGGGACGACTCTGCACTGACGATCACGGTCAACCCCATGGAGGTGAGCTTCATGTGGGGCTGGGAGCGCTGGGGGGTCTTCTCCTCCCACCACCCACCTCACTCCTCCCTGGGTCTAAACCTTGGCCCAAGGGGCCTCCTAGTCCATTCAGTCTAGTCCCACTGATTCTACCACCATGGAGCTCCTCCAGCTCTCTGTCTGCACAGACCGTATTTTCCCACCAATTGCATCCTCTGGTTTTAAATGTGGGGATTGTTCTCACCCCACAGAGAGAAACAGAAGTCTCTTAAAGCAAGCAGTCATGTGGTATCCATCCCTTGCATCCTCCTAGTATTAAGCTCAGAGCTAACGCTGAGGGACTTGGGACTGGGTCTTGGTGAGCCAATATCGTAAATCAGATGGCTTTACTCCATGCTGCCCGCACAGCTCATGTCAAGGCTCATAGTAGGTGAGAAGAAAAATGCAGCAGCAGCACTCGCCATTTACTGAGTCCCCATGATGAGGTGGTGCCCACAGAGCACTCTGAACACGGTGCTGTCTGCCCACCACCCATTTATTTTTCCAGCAGCCTGTGAAATAGGAGTCTTCATCAGTGGGGACCAGCTAAGAGAAAAGGAAAGGGCTCAAGTGTACCCAACCACTATGCAGAGTCAAGATCTTCCGGCTCTAAAGCTCTGATCTTTCCAGTTAGCCAAGGGCCCCCAGCATCCATTGTGAATGTCAACGATCCCTGCTCAAACATGTGGCTGTAACAAGAAGCTACCTACGTCAAGCCCTCTGCCCATGGGGTGCTGGGTGATGGGAGATGCAGACTTAAGAAAGCAGGGAAAGAACAGGAAGAATGCCTGGCAAATAACAAAGATGATTATCTCAGCCTGGTCCCCACTTTCTCCCTCCTCCCCTGGTCCCACGATGCAATGTTAAGTCGGCCTGCTGACGTGCCGCAGTCCTGTGAGCGCTGCTGGTGCAGTGGTGAGCTCGCCACTGTCGGAACTCCAGCTCTTGCACCCTCAAGGAGCTGAGCCTCTAGCGTGGGAAACAAGAATACTTGGCCTGGAGCAGCAAGAGTGTGCCTTGCTGTCCGCCCTCAGTGGAGCCCAAATCGGGAGAGCCTTGGGCTGCAGGGTGCAGGGAGGCTTCCCAGTAGGAGGGTGACCTAAAAAGAGACCCTGCAGAACGGGTAGGATCTGGGGGAGGCAAAGGTAGAAGAGGAGACAGTCTAGACAGGAGAGGCAGCCAAGCAAAGGTTTTTTGCTGGACTCACCAAAGAGCTGGAGGCAGGGAGAGAGGGTGGAGCCCAGATGGAGGACACAGGTTGGAGGGCGAGGTGCAGGCGAGGAGTGAGGACCATGAAGTCTGTCCTTCCCAAAGGGATACTGTTGAGGGACAGCACCCCTGGGTCCCTGCTTCGACACTAGAGGTTCACCCGGAAAGGGGGTACAAGGCTCAAAGCCGCCACGTCACCAAGACGCTGTGCGGTAAGATTTAGAAAGTGCACAGGTGGGCTCTTGCAATGCCCATGGCCGGAAAGCCTCCAGGATGGATGGGATTGGCTTTCGCTTCCGTCCCATCATTCACCAGAACTTCCCTTGGAAGTCCTGCCGTGAAGCGGCACCATGAGTCCTTGGTCCCTCAGGCTCTGACCTCTCTTTCCCCAGAGGCCCTCCCCTCCAGAAAGCCAGGCCCAGGGGTTTAGCATGAGAAGAACTCCAAGGGGTCCTACATGTTTCCTTAATGCAGGGAGAAACGTAAGCTCCAAAGCGGCCTCTGCCGCTGCCCTGATGCGTATCCCCCTTCTCTCCCTGGCGTCCAGAAACATGAAGACCCAGGGCGTGGGGAAGAGGAGACCGAGGGAGAGGAGGAGGAGGAGGCGGAGGAAGACGGAAGCTCCAGCAGCAGCGACTCCGATGACAGCGAAGAGGAGGAGGAGGAGGAAGGGATGGGCAGAGGCAGACACGGGCAGAGTGGAGCCAGGCAGGGCCAGCTGGAGTGGGACGACTCCACCCTGTCCTACTAGGCAGCGCCCTTGGGCAGCCGCCCAGCCCGCACCTCCCTTTTGTAAACCCCGACCCGATGTTTGCCCGAGCCTATCACCCCTGGCCTCTGATGTCTGTGACAGGTCTGGGGAGCCTTCTCTGGCTTCCTGGAGCCTGCCCTGTATGCCTTGGGCACTCCCTGTGTCCCAGCCATGAGGCAGTTCCAGCGTCCTCCTCGGTGGGGACTGCAGCATGGACTTTGTCCTGCGGTCTCCACCTCCCCGGCGTCCTGCCAGCCAGTCTGCCGAGCTCTGCCTTTGCTCTTTCTGCTGGGGAGAGGGGCCGCCTTGATGTCACTCATCTCCCCCAGCTCGGGGTTCCCAAGCTCTCTGGGTTCTAAGTCACTGTGCGTGCACCTGCACTGTCTCCCTCACAGAGCAGCAGGTCCTCCTTACACAGTCTCTCCACGTTGCTTTATACCTGGAGGGGGGTTCAACTTCACACACTGAGGTCTTAACACTTGGAAGGAAAGTCCCTGTGGAGGGAGAATGAAGACTCCAGGGAAATGTACACAGGCCCCAGCTTGCAGAGGCTCGCCCCTTGCTGCTCTCTGAGGCCACAGAAGCTGATAGGAGAAGTCCCAAACTAAGCATGGGTCACTGGCTCGAGCAGGGCCTCATCCTCAGCCAAAGTCGCCTGTCTGCCTGGGCAGTGGGCACTGAGTCCTGCGTGGCTGCCCTGCCAAGGGCCCTCCCCTATGAAACCACAGGGCCCAAGGAGCAGGCCACACAGGCGCCGTCCTGAGACAGCAAGGAAGCAGGGGGAAGGGTTGAACAGGTGATTGCCGGGTTCCAGGGAGGCTGCAGACCTGATATGTGGTTACGGTGGCTGGGGTCCCCCAGGACAGAGGGGTCCCAAAGGTGGTGAGGGTTTCACCACTGAGTCTCTCGGTCCCTCACCTCCGGCTTCCATGTCTGCATCCCTCTAGGCTGTACTAGAACAAGCATGAACTCCAAGTGCAAAATGAAAGCCTGGAACTCTAACTGCTGGGAGCGGGGAGTACATTCACAAAAACAGCGGCTTCTTCTCATAACAGGAGGAACGCTTTGGGTAGAGGGCAGATATCTCTGAAAACCTAATTTCTTTCTTCCTTTCTTCTTCCTTTAATAACGAGATCTTTGCCACCTGCACCCGAACGTGGACACCTCCTGGGGAGAGTTGTTGCTATAGTAACTGCTCCGCGGTCCGTTGTGGCTCGAGAGTAACAGGCGAGAACAAAGGCCATTGTGAGAGTTCACGAGGCTCTGAGAACCTGTTGGTCTGCAGTGTCGCGGCTCTCCTTTGTTCTCAGCGTGGCTCCGACTCCATCTTCTGGCCCATCCCATGTTGGTTTAGCCCAGACACAGAGCTGGACCGCAGGTGAGGGGTGTCTGTGTTCAGCAAAGGTTTACAACGTGCTCAGTCTGCTCCCTGCTGCACCGACACAGAGCCGCTGCTCTCCTCTGCTCTGAGCCCCTTCCAGGCAGCACCCACCGCTGGCCCTGGCAACCTTCTCATTTGGGAGAACCACCCACGCGGCTTTCTCCATCTCCTAAATCCTTTCTTGCATCTGTTCTCGCCTTTGAAGCTCACGATAATCCTGCAGAGTCGCTGGGAGTTCCTCTGTTAGACACATTTCCACGACGAGTACACCAAGGGTCAGCGATTCGGTGTCTTGCTCAGATTCATTCAAAGCCACAGACGAGCTGGGAATCCCACCTCCCTCTCCTGGCCCAGGATTCCAGTCGTGCTCATGTTTATTTAGGTTACTGCTGGGTAACCTACTATGTGCGAGGCACTCTACCAGCAGCTGAGTAAGACAGCTCCTCCTCATGGAGGGACAGAGGCATGGGACTCCTAGAAGAGACAGGTGGGGAAGAGGAAGGAAGAGCGAGCAGAGGTCACGTTCACAAGCCCAGCCAGAGCCTCAGGTTTCCCTTCTTGGGGATAAGATGGGCAGCAGCTAGGGGTTTTGTATTCAACGAGTGGAAACAGACACTTCTGTGAATTATCCCAGCCGAAGTCTCCTCCTCCTATCAGGCTATGTGTGCCCATCTACAGGGAGAAAACCTGCAGGCCTGGTTAGTCCTCACATCCCATTATTTCAATAAAAAGAGATTCTTCAGTGTGGCATTTAAGAGCTGCTGAATTGTCCCAAAATTACAGCAGCAAAATGAACACTTTATATGGTTAGGGCAATTCTTTTTGAATTAGATTTGATGGGAAATATTTGACTCTAGTATTCTGCCATTTGCAGAGATGGGGAAGGTGCCCCTCTAGCTGTTCCTTGTGGTTGCGTTACCTATTCATGGCTGAGCGAACCGCTGGGCATATTGTGAACACTTTAGATGACTTTGGCCTTGGGTTAAGGAGGAAGCAGGTGAAAGTGCCACTTGGTTCAGTAGCACAGCAAAGGCATTGGAGGAAGCATTTTGGTGACAACAAGTCAGACCTCTGTTCACCAAGCCTGATTGCAAAAGATCACCCTGCATGCCAGCCCCAGGGATGAGGCATCTGAACGCTGCTGCTGGGTCAACAGGCGTTGATCACATCCCCAACACCCTATTCATCAGCATGGGCTAGAACCCAATGGAAGCGGTTATACAAAAGCAGCAGAAACTTGAGGCAGCATCCGGGTGAGTGGCGGGTAACAGAGTTTGCCCTCCATCCGATATCCCCACTCTGTATGAAGGATGTCATTCGAAAGCCCAGCTTTTTCCAGCCCATGTGCTGGCATTCGGGAACCAAGTGCCCAAAAGGCCTGGACACCCCAGGAGCACTCCCCCCACAGCAGCAGCCGGGCAGGTGCAGGCTGGGAACCCAGAAGGAGTGGCTGCATGGGCTGGACATAGGCTAGTCTGTTGCTTGTCCTGCCAAGTGGGTGGTCAGAGCCTACTTTTCGGAGCTCAGAAATAGGCTGACCCCTCCTGGGTGACTCTGGTGACAGGGAAGAGGAGGCAGAAGAGGCTGAGTTGGAAAAGACCCATCCGGGATGAGTTGCCACAGGGGAGTAAAGTGATAGCCCAGGTGGTGGCCGATTTTCACACTAAACGTGATTTCTAATGGACTGAACCAGATGCTCTCAGTCTGAGACCCACATTCATTGGGATACCATAGTAGGATTCAGTTGGGCTTCTTTTCATTGCCCCATCTTAAACTTGTTCCGCCATCCTATCCAGCAGGGTTTAGACTCCAGGAAGAGGGGTCCTGGTGGGGAGGCCATGCCCTCTGTCCCTGAGTGCCAGAGGTCAGCTGGCTCTGTCTATACAGAACCGGGGAGTGAGAGTCTGGGGCTCTGTGGACCTCAGGGTCTCTGTTGCAAGGACTCCATGTAGCTTTCCACTGTGGCGTGGAAGCTGCCACAGGCATGACAGACACAAATACATGTTCCAAATACTTTGGACACTTGTGGACACTGATGAGGCAGGGAACCCAAATCCATGCCATTTGCACATCACAAATAATTTTCCTTCTTTGGACTTTCATTTTCAACCCCTCAAAGACGTTAAAAACTTTTCTCAGCCCACAGGATGTAGGCAAATGAGTGGATCTGACCCCAGGGCCACAGCCCGGCCAGCCCTCCCATCGACCACCGAGCAGTCCACTTCCAAAGCGAACCTCGGGAAAACCCCATAGTCCTTCATGAAGCGCTTTTTAAAAGACTGTGCTCCTGGGGGAAAACAAAAGCAAAGGAAACACCAAGCCCTTGCTGCTTCTTGAATTGATAAGCTCAGACGATCATTCCCCAGCGCTGCAGGCCTTGGATCCAGGAACCCGAGTGATCCCTGGGCGCTAACTCCACCAAGGCTGGCGCAGCCTCCCCGGGCTCGGAGCCTGCCGGTGCAGCTCAGCCCATGGCACATTCTGAGCACAAGTGTTCATTATCTCGGGCTGATTTTCAATTCAGCCCTGCTCGTGCTGTTGCTCTAAAAATGATCCTAAAGACTTGTGACTGTGTGAATCAATAGCAACATAATCAGTGGAAACCCGATGCAGCACACTTCAAAATTAGCAGTCTGCTCGGCACAGGGAAGAAAAAAAGAGGGCTTTTTCTTAACCGTGCCCTCATTTAAATTAACCAAATAGGCTTCACAAAAGAAAAAAAATATGGGGGAGTCTGAGTCTCTCAAAGAATTTGCTGGTAAAAATAGCTGATGTTCGGGCCGCTGGGGGGTCGCTCAGCCTCCTGCAGTGCAGTCTGGCAGGCTGTGGCTGTGCATGGTCCTGCCTGCGTTAGACATTCATCGAGGCTGACAAGCCAAAGCCCTGGGCACAATTTAATTTTCATGTAGCCACTTTCTGCTGTCCAGCTGCAGGCAAAGGAAATGAGCAATGGAAGTCTGAAAGTCCACTCCAGCACCCTCATTTCCCCGTCTTCCCTCGCCGTGCTTTCCTGCTTTCCGAGTTCATTCTGTACCTGCTCTACCCATCTTGGCTCCAGGTCTCCTGTGGCTCCAGCTGGGGGCTGTGGATTAGGAGCCACACTTGGTTAGTGCCAGGGAGACAACGAGGCAGCCAATTCTGGCACCAGTGTCCCAGGGAGCAGCCGGACAGACAGGCCCCGCATGCGGTCAGGGAACAGATGGGAGGCCGGGTGTGCGGCCTCGCTCGGTGGGATTCAGTGAGTCCTCACGGAGTTGGCCGGTCCTGTGCCAGGGGGCTTCGGCTGGCTGGCTGGCAAGCTGCTCCCTGCACAGGCAGTGCTGGTGCTGTTGGAGCGGTCACCATCCTTGGGCAGACATTTGGGATCAGGGATGGCACGGCCACCCCTTTGGTGATGACCCACCTGAAGTCGCATGGCCGGTGTGATTCTTGGGGCGTGAGGTGTTCTGGGGGGACCTCCAGGACAGTAGGCAGCGCTTTCCTAGATGTCCCTTAATTCTCCCTGAGCCAGACTCCAGCCCACTTACGGAGGAAAGCTCTTATTACTGGGCAGTCACATGGCTGACAGCTGTGACACAGGGGAGGCTCCCCACCAGAGGAAGCCCCACAGCACAAATGACAGGTGCATCCCGAAAGTCAGGAAGGGTCCGTGGGAGCCAAGGCCCAAAGGCATGACCAGGCAGAAGTGCAAGAGCCCCAGAGGCTGTTCTGGGGGGGACACGCCTCTGCCCCAAAGTAGCGCTTCCCAGCATGTGGGCTCTGCACCAGCAGCAGCAGCAAGGTCCCCTGGGAACTGGGAGGAAAGCAGGTGCGCAGGCCCCACCCCAGACCCACGGAATCAGGAACTCGGGCTGGGCCCAGCCAGCTGTGCTGTAACAGGAGCTGCAATTCTGATGCCCGCTTGGCTTAAAGAACCACCGACGTGAAGGGTGGGGAGAGTGCCACAGGCAGGCCCGCGGGGGTGCTGATACTCGCTAGCAAGGTGAACTGGTCAAGTACTAGTGCAGTGGTACCAGGGGGCCATGGCAGAACCCTCCCCCCCCCACCAAACTCACCCTCCTGGGACTTCCAGGCTTCAGTTCCCACCCCCCGAAGCAGTTGTCTCACGAGACCACCCCTGCCTACCCCATTCCTTCTACCCCAGAGCCAGACTCAGCCCAGGGCAGGTTCTTGTGACTCCCCCTTCTCCACCATCTGCCGGATTCCTGTCCCCAAAGCAGCAATGCCCCTGCCCCTGACCCACCAGGAGAACGGCTTTCCACATAGCCTGGGAGACAGTGCAGCATCCAGGGTTTGGCAGAGAGAGTGGCCCTGGTGGTCCCAGGACACTGCATGGTCGCTGCAACACTGCCCGATTTGTATTGGGCCTTGGGCACAAGGTGCCCCAACTCAGACACTTCCTAGCATGGGGACTGGATTGGATTGCTTTCCTTGGAAGGGTGGTACCTCGTACTGGGTGCTATTAAAACAAACAAACAAAAAAGCAGACCTGCAGCCTTAGCCACAGTCCACATCTGTAGGGTTAAGGCTCACACCTCACAGGCCCGGCTCCAGCAATGCTCCTCCCCCTGTCCCACCAGGTACCGGGGGCCTGCCAGTTACCAACTCCTGGCTTGAACTCTGTGACGGCCCACAAACCTTTAGGAAGAACTCACCAGTGCTTTGTCATGCTAACAAGCAGGAAGGAGCAGTACCTCTGCACCCCCAAGGTGCATGACCTCAGAGGCAAGGTCCCACAGTCCTGCTTCTCACGCACCTGCTGGGTACCGGCCAGGCCATGGACACCATGGTTGTGTGATGCAAGTCTGGATCCCCAACTCCTGCCTCCCCCAGCCCTGTTATAGGCCACCTTCCCAAGGCAAATAATAATAACTTAGCACAACACCCTGGGTGCCTAGCACAGCACCTAGTCCACAGTATATGCTCAACAATGTCATCTCAGAGACCTCCACCAATGGACTTGCTCTGAAAAATTAAGATGATCCCATGTCTGAAAGGCAAGGTCTATCATAATATCAGATGGCAGAGGAGAGGGAACACGTGGACAGAGGACACTATTCCTTCAGCCCAGGGTGAAATACAGCAGGAGAGGGGCTGTCTGCAGAGGGCCACCCCCCCCCCCCCCTGTCAGCTGGACCCAGTGCAAGGAGCAGGGCAGAAGGCCCTGGATGAGCCCCACTTGCTCCACTCTCTAGGTCACGGGCAGTGTCCCGGCTGCGGAGAGAAAGCCCTAGTGTGTGAATGCTCCCAGCCCCGTGCTGCTCTCCAGTCCCTGTTATCAGATATGCTGCAGAGGAGATTCATCAACAGGAAGCTCAACTCCCAACAGTCTAATGAAAGGAGGGCAACAGGCCAGAGAGGAGCCAAAATGCAGACGCTGTGTATTAATCACGGGCAAGGGGAACGTGCTGGCGTTCGTGTCTGTTTGCTTTTAGCTGAGAATGAAAATGCAGCTCTGCTACCTGGACCCTGTTTACTGAGCGTCTCAGAAGAGAGATGGGACACACAGCTGCATACACATGCACACACACACAGGATTACTGAGCATCTCAGGAGAGATGGTACACACAGGCACACATGCATATATATACAGGCACACATATGCACACATTACTGAGCATGTCAGAAAGATGGGACACACACATGCACACACGATTATTTGGCGTCTCAGAAGAGAGATGGAACACACCCACACACCTGCACACATGCACACACACAGGGTTCTTTTCCCAGCAGCAAGAGCTTTCAGAGTAGTGACTCACAGAGGCAGAGAATCATCCCGTAAGTGTCAGCTCCAGACTCCAGTGGGGGAGGGAGAGGAACGGGTGAGAAGGCCCCCTCTGCCCTCCACAGTGTCCATCAGGGCCTCCTTGACGAAGGGCCTGCTGGCACCTGGGGGTCACAGGTCTGAGTATAGAGCGCACACCCACACCTGGAGACACGAGTTGCTCCCTCGCAGCCTCTGGGCCCACCCCCAGCTCCCTGACACAGCTGCGGAGCAGCCACTGGTGGGAGAGACTCCAGAGAGCTCCACTCATTGCCACAGCCAGACGTGTGGTAGAGACAAGGCGCAAGCTTTTGGCATGGAGGAAGTTAAGACTTGATATCCAGCACAGATCACTCAAAGAGCAAAGGAAGTGCTATGCGGGAGGGGTGACTCAGAGTTGGAGAGGGGACGGGGAAGCTGGGAGGAGTGGCACTATAGAAGCAAGCTCCTTGCCAGAAAACCAGAGCACTGCTGGCTCTTAAATCTGAGTCCGAGTTTAAAAAAAAAAAAAAAAAGCTATGGGCAAGTCTGCCACGTGACCACAGCGGCAGGAAGTCGGGGCTGTTTGAAGGTGACTTCTGCTCTGAATGGAGCTGGTCGTGCTGACTCAGCGCACGCGGTGGCTGCCTAACCTTGGTGGCTTCCAGAAATGGTGGTTGATGCCCTGAGCTGGGTAGGCTCAGCATAAGATTGGAAGAAACCAGTCGGGGACTTTAGGAAAGAAATCGTAGGTAGACATTGGCTGTTCTTAAAGGAATCTGTAGGTATTAGAGTTGGGGTTGGGACGTTATTAGCCTGGATATCATGATGTTGGCGAGGAAGAAAGAAGGACTTGGTGGGGCATGAGTTTGGGAAGTTAGAATATTAATGTAAATTATATGTAGGTGTACAGGGGCCTTCAAAAAGTTGTACCCCCAACTAAATTTCTCTTATTCCGTTTTCCATGAATTCTTCAAAGTCCTGTCATGGGCGTGTGTGTATGTACACACACCACAGTCAGGTACGTATCTATAGTACAGACATTAACTATGAAGAAGTCAATGGCTCCAACATATTTTAAATTCATTAGAAGCAGTGGATCAGCAGTTATGTGACTTTCTTATGACTGTTTATTGTAGCTGTCAAAGTACCGGGAACATGGCCGGTGCCCTCACTAGGCTAACCCTCTGCCTGCGGCACCGGCACCCTGGGCTCTAGTCCCGGTTGGGGCGCCAGATTCTGTCCCAGTTGCTCCTCTTCCAGTCCAGCTCTCTGCTGTGGCCTGGGAAGGCAGTGGAGGATGGCCCAAGTGCTTGGGGGCCTGCACCCACATGGGAGACCAGGAGGAAGCACCTGGCTTCCTGGCTTCAGATCAGCACAGTACACCGGCCATGGAGGTCATTTGGGTGGTGAACATATGGAAGGAAGACCTTTCTCTCTGTCTCTCTCTCTAACTCTGCCTGTAAAAAAAAAAAAAAAAAAAGTACTGGGAACAGTGCCTGGCACATAGTAGGCCTTTGGTAAAGATTCAGAAGTGGAAGACCCAGCTTGTCACTACTTGGTAGAAATGCAATTGTACCATTGCCCCCAACCTGAATGAGCCACAGAGGAGCAGGCTGGCCACACCCCCAGTTCAGCTCAGGGGACACCCTTGAGAATGCTCAGAGTCTGTGCAGTCCTCAGCTAGCTGCAGGCCCTGGGTCTGGCTCTCTGGTTGTAGGCAGAGCTGGGATGGTGCACACAGTAGGTCTGCACATATGTAGCCTGCACTTAGGTAACACCCAACATGCTGTTTCTGTCTCTCTTTGTCTCTGCCACTTCCATATCCCTTGGGAAAATGCTGTTGGACTTGTCTCCTGCACATGTGAATCTGGAACTGAATGTAAAAAGGTTCTTGTCCAGCCCATCTGGGCGGTCTCCTGATTTCTTACCCCAGCTCCTCCCTCTTCCCACGACCGGAGATGCCACCACCATGTAAAAGCCTCGTGTTAGAAGCAGGCGCCTCCCAGCTGCTCAGCCTCAGTGAGCGCAGGATAAGGAGGCACCTCCCTGGTGTTCCCGCAGAAGCAGAGGAGGCTCATTCTAGAGAATCATCCCCCACCACTGCTGCTGTCTGGGCGGCTAACCAGAGGGTGCCCCCAGGGGCTGGCGTCACACCCCCCCCCGCCCCGCCCTGGGGTGGGGGAGAGGCCTGCAGTTCCTCAAGCTGCCTCAGAGAACTCTTGTTAGTCTAGAAAGTGTGTGTATTTGCCCGATGGACCATGGTGTGTTCGAGCGTGACTCGTGCAAACTTAGAATATCTCAAGAGCAGTCTACAGAAAAAGGAACCCAAACCGAGTACAGCGCGATGCCGTCTCAGTGGACTGGGGTGCCCGGAACGGCGGAGCTGAGACGAAGCTCTTGCCTCCGCCTCTGTTCTCAGCAAACCCTGCCTGGCCTGGCTGAGCTGCCCCCTCGAGTCCAGGCCGATGGCAAGGGGTGCAGGGTGTCTACGTGTACATAAAGACGTAGGAGGATGGCAGGGGCCTTCCCGGGAAACTGCCGGGCTTCTGCCCACCGCCGGGATCCCACCCACGCTGGAACCACAAACTCCAAATTTCTATCAATTACGATTCTCGCCGTTTCTGAGTAATTTGTTAAATGCCTATTCAACACAGACAGATATTTATTTTCAGCCTTGGCTTGTAAATGCCTACAAACTGATTCATGTTGGTGGTCATATGACACTTTCTGTGAATGGGTGAATAAATATGATTTTAGAATTTCACAGTAAACGCGGCCTTGGAGTTTCTGTCGTTCCCGCCCCTTGACGGAGTGAGATGCCCACGACTGCTCTGGCGGGGCCGGCATCCCCTGGGGCTCTGTTCTAAATCTGTGCTGGGAGAAGAGACAGGCGTGGGCCACCAGAGGGGGACCTTGCAAATCGGCCCCTCATGAAAACGATGGGGCTCAAAGGAGTCCAGGGCGCCTGCCAAAGACAAGTGGGACTGAGGACCGCACTGACCCTCTCCAGGCCCAGTCCCCCTGCTCCCCCATGCTGACCTGCCCTTGTGCCCAGAGGGACCCCGGAGCCAGTGAGCTCCAGAACACTTCCCTGGGATTCTGCCAGATCCGGTCCCTGTAGCCACTGTCTCCTGCTACGCACTGTGCCCACCTGGGAGTTAAGACCTCCACTTGCTTGCGTTCCAGGGGGAAGGAGGTACACTCCGTGTTGGAAGCGCAGGGGTCAGGAAGGAAGGCACTCTGCCCAGGGCGGGGCACACAGTCACATGGCAGAGTAAGCCGTCTCCTTTCCAAACTCCTCCTAGCCATGCTCCCCAGCTCTATGCCAGCTGCCTTCCCTCTCCACCCCTCCCTTCTCCCCTGTCTCCCACATAAGAAGCAAGTCCCTGTGCTGTCCTCCTTGGAGCACAGTTTCAGCTGCTCTTCTTCATCGCCTGCTCTCCTGCCAAAACCTGTGTCCATCCTCCTACCCAAGAAGTCCATCAAGACCTGCACCCAGATACAGAGCACTCAAGAGGACGTTTCTGCCCAGCGTTAAGACAGCGTGTTTAACCAGGAGCACGGGGCACACACGGGGGCACAGACATGGTGGTACACGCATACGCACACATGGGGGCACACACACACATATACACATGGGCCATACACAAACATACACACACACAGGGGTACACACACACATCTGTATCCTTAGAGCCTAACGTAGGAGCTCACAACCAGCTCCCTAACAGCTCACGCCACTCTTACTCCCCCAAAAAAAACCCATGTCCATCTTCCTGCCGTCTGACACATACAGTCTTCGTTTTTTTTTTTGCATCTTCCCTCTTTCCAAAGCATCCCTTCCCCATGAGAAGCTCCCCCCTCCGGCGGCCTCCTGCCTCAGACCCTGTGCAGCCAGGATGCTGACGGTGCTGCAGCCCCACTGCCAGGAGGCCCCCAGGCTGGCCTTGGCACTCACCTTCACAGCAAACCCCTGCTGCTCCAGGAACCCCCCAGTCTCTTGGGGAGCATAAGCCACAGTCCTGAAAACGTCCTGCCTCATCTGGTTTGAAGAAGTGCTTCAAGTGCGGCCAACCCTATTTATGGCAGAAACTCACCACCAACAAATTATAAACCACAGACGTCCCGAGCATGGGTTTCGTCCTGAGCCTGGGAGACACAGGGCTCAGAGAGCATGTATTCATTCGGCTGAATCGAATCCAACGTCAAGTCCAGCTCCTCTGGGACCTGGCCCAGCCTCAGGCTCCACCCTCCTAGCACCTGATTGCCTGGTGCGCATCCAAGCTCTTGTGCTCCCAAAGCACACGGTGCCCATTGCCAGCTGCTTGCTGCTCCTGCCGCCTGGAAGGCCGTCCGTCCTCCCACACCTTAGACCACTCAGAACTCTGACTCCCCACCTGCAGGGCAGTGCTGCCAGAGGCGCCTGACACACAGGAGGGGGTTAACACACTAGGTTCCCACTAGAAGGACAGACAGGTCCCCAAAGAAGCCTTACCTCCAGTGATCCCTTTCTGTGCTCCTCTCTAGGTCTTTAACAAACTTGAAAATCTTTCCTGGCATCAGCACTGCTCTGTGTGTGTGTTTGGGGGGCAGGGAGCGGGGCGGGGCGGAGGGTCAGGCCTCTCCAGAAGCTGCCCGTGCCGGCAGGGTCCTGTCGGTGGCAGGTCAGACAGGCCTCAGCGAGAGGCTTTGCCTCTGTATTTGCTCTTGTGACTCCACAGTAAGAAGCGCTGGGTGTGGCTGGGCCCCACCAGTGCCTGCAAGCTCAGGATTTGCTGCAGTGACTCCAGGCGAGTGACATGCATGTACACGTATACTTACGTGGAATCACACATGTAAGTATGTACCTACATAGTATGTATTTATATGGACTTGCAGCCGTGACCATGAAGTGATTCATATGGATGTACATTCACAGACATATCCAATCACACATGTATATGTGTATACTGATGTGGTATGTACTCATACAAGGCAGAATGTACATATACATATTACATGCAATTACTAGGACTTGTAGTGATTATAAGGTGATTCATATGTATATACATAGGCATACAGCCAATCGTGTAAGTAGAAGTATACACTTATATGTATATATAATATGTAATGTCTAGGACTTGCAGTGATTGTGAGGTGATGTGTTTGTATATCCATTTATAGACATAACCAATCACGTACGGGTGTGATATGTATGTAACCAACATGAAGGCATTGTCCCTCCCCTTCTCTTATTTGGCTGACAAGGGCCGGCTGCTGGTGTTGTGAATGACTGTGGCCAGGGAATAGCAATGAGCCTCCTGAAGGGAGATGACTCGAAGGGCAGATCTCATGGCCAGCTGCAAACAGCTGAGCTCCACCATCCAGGAGGCACCCAGGGTCTCCCAGCCAGACCATAACGGTCAACTGACTGGACTCACTGTTTCTTCTAACCTCACCTGCTGATGCCCCTTCCCTTTAAAAACCCTTTTTGCTGGCTTGCTGGTCAGGAGGGAGCACGTTTTGGATCCAGAGATCACTCTCTCCCCAAGACTTTGAGCTTCTTGAAGCAAAGCCTTTCCTCTTACGAAGTCTTACCTCTAGTGCACCGGCTGTCCAGCAGGAAGCAGCAAGGATCTGACTGTTTTTCCTGGTAATGAATATTTACTTGTGTGGTTCATATTCATACATAAAATAGAATGACTAGGACTAACTAAGATTATTAATATATATTGATTATGCGGCCGACATTGCAGTGCCATGGGTTAAGCTGCTGTCTGAAAAACAGGCATCATGTATCAGAGCCCTAGTTCCTGGCTGCCCCACTTCACGTCCAGCTCCCTGCACAATGCACCTGGGAAGGCAGCAGAAGGTGGTCCAACTACTTAGGCCCCTGCCACTCCCTTAGAAGATCTGGTTAGGGTTCTAGGCTCTTGGGTTTGGCCTGACCTAGCCCTGGCCATTGTGATCATTTGGGGATTGAACCAGCAGACAGATGATCTGTCTCCCTCTGAAACTTTGCCTTTCAAATAAATAAATAATCTTTAAAGCACATATTGAGTATATATTAATATATTCGTATATATATATTTTAAAAGTGTATGTTTATATTGTATGTTATAATAAATTTTAATGTTATATGATACATATTTATAATAAATACATAATAACATATCAGCAACCTTATCAAGACCTAATAATTATGTATTAAATATAGAGTTATATATGGTATACATCATACAAGACTAAATTGCATAATTACAATGAGGTGAATTACATAATTACATATTACATACTATGAATAGTCACATGCTATGACACTCTAGTTCATCAGGCACTAGCGAGGTGTCCCCACGTCTGACCGCTCAGGCCAGCTTCTGTACTGGGTGGGATCTGTGGCTGCTGGCGGCTCCTAGTCTCACCTCGTCCTGAGAAAGAACAGGAGCTCCTCTGCTTCAGTAAGGCTCTAAGGCTTCTCCGAGCTTGTGTGAGTCCAGCCCGCATGGCTGTGCACGGGGAAGGGAGCACCCTCACCACCAGGATCAGGTGTTTGGGGTCAGATGGGAAGGAGCACTGCTCAAAGAAAACACAGAGAACACCCACGGGAAGAGGGCAGGGGCTTGGCCCAGCTCGTTTACAAGAACCCGAGCGTCTGGATTCCTCACGTGTGTGGCATGGAGTGCACATTCCGTAAGCTATTCCTCGATTTATGCCTTTTTTATTAGCTTCTCAATAAAGTTCTGTTCTTGGAAATAATGGATGGAGGTTGCTTTTATTTGTTTCTTCCTTAATTCATTTTCATCTACGAAGAAGAAGCAGAAGCAGAAGACGACGACAATGAAGACGACAAAGACAATGACAACGATGACGATGGATGAAGAAGAAGAATACGACGAAGACGAAGAAGACAACAAAGACGACGACGAAGACGACAACGAAGAAGATGCAGATGAAGAAGACGACGAAGACGACAAAGAAGAAGACGACAACGAAGACGGATGAAGAAGAAGAATACGACGAAGACAAAGAAGACAACGAAGACGACGACGAAGACGACAACGAAGAAGATGCAGATGAAGAAGAAGATGACGAAGAGGAAGAAGATGACACAGACGAAGAAGATGCAGACAAAGAAGATGACGATGAAGATGACGAAGAAGACGAAGACGACGAAGAAGACAAAGATGAAGAAGATGAAGACAAAGAAGAAGACGAAGACGAAGAAGACAAAGAAGAAAAGGACAAAGAAAAAGACAACGAAGAAGAAGAAGACAAGGAAGACAAAGAAGACGAAAAAGAAGACAACGACGATGACGATGAAGAAGACGACGACGAAGACGAAGAAGGGGAGAGAGAGAGAGAGAGAGAGGGTCCATCCTCTGGTTCACTCCCCACATGCCCGCCGGAGCATGAGACTCTGTCCTGCTTTGTCATGTGGATGGCAGGAACCAGCCATCACCTGCTGTCCGCTGGGACGCATCAGCAGGAATCCAGACCAGAAGCAAACCCAGCGCTCTGAAATGGGAGTGGCTTGACCCACTGCTCCACAACGCCAGCCCCACTGTGAATAATCAGACAGGAACCTATAGAAGTGTGATTCTCCAGCCAGTTTGACTAGGGAACACTGACCTCATTAGATATCTTTGGGAGAGCATTCACCCCCAACATGCTTCCAGAACCTCTGCCTTCAGTCTGAGAGGACCTGCAGCCAACTCACAGCATCTTCCCTTTGCCAGCACCTGCACTGGGCAATGCAGTCCCCCGAGACGATTTCTAGGATGAAGACTCTGCTCCACGTCCTCCACCTCCTTCGCAGCCTCCCTGCTGGGACAGTCCACTCAGTATCCTCATGCCTCCTGCACATGAAGCCCAGGTCTCAGGCTCCGTCAGCCCATTTCAGCCATGGAGCCCAAGGACACAGAGGCTGCAACTGACTGCAGGGTGCTGGCACATTGGGGGGACCGCAGTCATGACTCTCGCTGGCCAGTAGGGTGCAGCCAAGGGCTGGAACTGCCTGCTGTCACCCATGCCATGGAGGACAAGCAGGCAAGGATAAAGGACCCAGTGTTGTCTGTCAAGGTGTAATACCGTGAGCTGCTCACAGCAATCCTGAAAAACACCTTCCCTCTTCCTCCCTACTTAGTGTTCACAGCCTGGTAAAAACTCACCCTGTGTCAGTCCTAGCAAACTATGCGCAGAATGTATAAAACAAACCAATGCTCAAACCTCCCCAAGAGACTCCTTAGCTTCACTCCCTAAAGCTGAATGGACTAAAGATAGAAAATGTTTTCCACTGTGACAAATTTTGTCAAGGCAATCATTTCTCCTATGTGTACTTTATTAAGTATATGTTGTATGTATTATTTTATTATAATTACATTAACATATATTAAAATGTATTGATATATCATTAACATCAATACATTAATATATTTATGTATTAATGTGACTGGTATATAATAGCATATTAATGTATATTAATTGTATAATTATATTATACGCATTATTTCTTTACATGCATTATTTCCTTTTAACCTCACCAAAATTCTATGACATGAGACCATCTACAAATGGGCAAATAAAGCAAAGAGAGAAAAAATAAATAACCCAAACTATCAAGATGTCATACTTGGGGGCTATTCAGGTCAGACCAACTTACAGTGGTGCACCTTTTCTTCATTGCAGAGGCAGGGAGGCAGAGAAAGCCACAGGAACAGACAGCCTCCATCCACTGGGTCACTCCCCGGATGCCCACAATGGCCAGGCCTGGGTCAGGCCAAAGCCAGGAGCTGGAACCTCAGCTGGCGTCCCCCAAATGGATGGCAGGAAGCCAGTCACTTGAGTTACCACTGCTGCTTCCCAGGGTGTGCAGTAGCATGGAGCTGGAGTCAGAGGCAGAGCTAGGTACTGAACCCAAACGCTCAGATACGGGACAGGGGCATCTTAACCACACCTGCCCTAAACTGATGATTCTAACACCTACACCCACCCCAAAGCAGATGCCAATATTCTGTGAATTCCCAGCATTGTGATGACTGCAGAGCTACCTGGAAACTTTTAAGAGGGAAAGCTCTCTTCGTATTCCAGAGATTTCCACATGTGCCAATGGCCTGTATGCAGGCCCTGCAGCCGGGCTCCCGAGACCCATGAGCACACCCCTCAGACCTTGTTCAGAGCTCTCACCCAGCTGTTTCGCCCCTACGCAAAGGAAGGCAGCCCCAGAAGCCATGCGTCTGCTGACTTTATGTCCTCTGTCCCACAGCTATGCCGTCATAACCACTGTTCTTGATCTACCCTCCACTCTATCTGCCTTCACTCTTCCAATCCTCACCAACATTTAGTCACTCAGTAATTCCACGACCAGGTCAACCCCATCCATACATGTAAATGAGTGTGCATGCACACACGTGCACGAACCTGCACACACAGCCCACACAGTTTCTACCTACATGCTTCCTTAGTCAAACCCTTGATGTCAAGACGCCACTCTTGTGAGAATCTCACCAAGCTCTCCTTTCCTCATTTGTAAAATGGTGCTACTGGACCATTCTTACAGGACTCCGGCAATAATTAAATGAAATAATTCTTCAAAAGTGGCTGCCACAATGTGCAGCCCTTTGGGTACTCTCTAAATTACAGCTGTCACTGCCATCCTGACATCCCCGGTAACAGGTGTTGTGGTCACATCCTCACTCATTCAGACCTTCCCTTATTCACTCACTGAATGAGTTCACTCATTGCTTCAGTGGTTCTGGGGTCCAGCCGCACAGAATTCCCAGGAGGCTGCTCTTTATCTCCCTGGTGCAGACTTGTTTCAGAAAGAGGACAGGGAAAGGGACAGGAAATGTACAAAGAAAGATCTGCTGGGCATTCTATTTGGACCAAGACTCTGTGGGATTTTCTAATTTCATCCTTATGGTACCCTGATGTAGCAAAATCTTCATCCCCATTTTAAAAGATCTATGTTATTTATCTGAAAAGCAAAGTTACAGAGAGAGAGGGAGAGGGGGAGAGGGAGGGAGAGGGAGAGAGGGAGAGAGGGGGAGGGGGGAGGGAGGGAGGGAGGGAGGGAGGGAGAGAGAGAGAGAGAGAGAGAGAGAATACCTCCCATCTACTGGTTCCCTACCCCAAAATGGCTACAATGGCCAGGGCTGGGCTGGGCTGGGCCAAAGTTAGGAGCCAGAAGCCTCATCCAGGTCCACATGGCTGGCAGGCCCCAAGCACTAGGGGTATGTTCCACAGCTTTCCCAGGTGCAACAGCTGGGAGCTGCATCAGAAGCAGAGCCTCTGGGACTTGAATGGGCACCCTTAAAGGAGTCTGGTGTTGCAGGCGGCGGCTTAAGCCACTGTGCCACAATGCCAGCCTCCCCAATCCCCTATTTTTTTAATTTTTTAAATTTATTTTCCCCCCAAATAAACCTTTTACTTAAGGAATACAGACTTCGTGCATTTCGTAAGTACAACTTTAGGAATATAGTGATTCTTCCTAGCATATCCGCCCTCCCACCTCTCCTCCTCCTTCCTCTCCCATTCCCAGTTCCATTCTCCACTAAGATCCATTGTCAATTAAGTTTATACACAGAGGAACAACTCTATACTAAGAGTTCAACAGTTTGCATGGTAAACAAACAAACAACAACAACAACAAAACCTGTTCTTCAACAGTGGAGACAAGGGCTGTTCAAAGTCATTGCATCTTGAAGTTAATTTCACTTTTTTTTTTTTTAGAAACTTAATTAAGGGGGCCGGCGCCGTGGCTCACTTGGTCAATCCTCCACCCGCAGCGCTGGCATCCCATATAGGTGCCAGGTTCTAGTCCCGGTTGCTCCTCCTCCAGTCCAGCTCTCTGCTGTGGCCCGGGAAGGCAGTGGAGGATGGCCCAAGTGCTTGGGCCCCTGCACCCACATGGGAGACCAGGAAGAAGCATCTGGCTCCTGGCTTCAGATCAGCGTAGTTCTGGCCGTAGCAGCCATTTGAGGGGTGAACCAATGGAAGGAAGACCTTTCTCTCTGTCTCTCTAACACTATCTGTCAAATAAAAAAAAAAACTTAATTAACTTTAACAAAGAACCCAAGAATGATATATTTCTTGTGAGCACTTAGACATAGTTATAATACAATTCACTAAGGACAGAGGTCCTGCATGGAAAGCTAGTACACAGCGACTCCTGTTGTTAATTTAACAATTAACACTCATGTATGATGTCAGTGACCACCTGAGGCTCTTGACATGAGCTGTCTAAGCCGTGGAAGCCTTTTGAATCCACAAACTAGGTCAGTATTTAGACAAGGCCATAAGCAAAGTGGAAGTTCTCTCCTCCCTTTAGAGAAAAGTACACCCTTCTTTGATGACCACTTCTTTCCACTGGGGTCTCACCCACCGAGATCCTTCATGTAAGATATTTTTTTGCTACATTGTCTTGGCTTTTCATGCCTGAAATGCTCTCATGGGCTTTTCAGCCAGACCAAAATGCCTTAAGGGCTGATTCTGAGGTCAGTGTACTATTAAAGTGATTGTCATTCTATGAGTCTGCTGTGTGGACTGCTTCCCATGTTGGAGCATTCACTCCTTTTTAATTCTATCCATTATTATTACAAGACCCTTAATCCTATCCATATAATCACTTTAACACTTAAAGATAGTGTTTTTCCACCCAGCTTAAGGGAATTTGGGGTCTCATGGCAAGTTTATTTATTTATTTGACAGACAGAATTACAGAGAGAGAGAGACAGAGAGAAAGGTCTTCCTTCCGTTGGTTCATTCCCCAAATGGCTGCGACGAACATAACTGCGCAGATCCGAAGCCAGGAGCCAGGTGCCTCTCCCTGGTCTCCCACATGGGTGCAGGGCCCCAAGTGCTTGGGCCATCCTCCACTGCCTTCCCGGGCCACATCAGAGAGCTGGACTGGAATAGGAGCAACCGGGACTAGAACCGGCACCCATATGGGATGCCAGCGCCGCAGGTGGAGGATTAACCTAGTGCGCCACGGCACCAGCCCCTCAAGGCAAGTTTTTAAACTGTACCCTTGTAAGTAAGTCCATAGGAATGTATACAGAACTATACAGCTTCACAGTTACAAACTTCATACACTTCATAATTAGAACTTCAGGAACACGGTGATTCTTTCCACTGTGCCCACCCTCCCGTCCACACTCCCAACCCTCTTCCTCCTCCCTTTCTTATTCCCACTCTTATTTTTTACTCAGATCTATTTTCAGATGACTTTATATACATATATTTAACTCTATGTTAATTAAAGAGCTCAACAAATAGTATTAAAAAGAAAACAAAACTATTCCTCAACAGTCAAGACAAGGCTGTTCAAGTCATTGCTTCGCAAAGTGTCAATTTCACTTCTACAGACTGCCTTTTAGGTGCTCCATTAGTTGTCACAGGTCAGGGAGAACATGTGGTATTTGTCCCTTTGGGACTGGCTTACTTCACCAAGTCTGATGTTTCCCCTCTTTTTGAGGGAAGAAAGTAAATTCCAGAGAGATGAAATCTGCCACGTGAGCTCACATGGAAAGCACGGAGCAGAGCCCACATCCCCGCAGACGTGCAGTGCCCTGAACACTGGCTGGCCTCTGGTCAGATGTCTGCCCATAGCCTTGGGCAGTGCAACACTGCCTTTGAAGCAGCAGAGCCCAGGGACCAACGCTGTTTTCCATTTTAGCACCTTGGACCCCAAGCAGTCCCCTAACACACACCCGATAAGAGCTGGGAAGCCCTGGCGAGACAAATGCAGTTCCAAAAACAAAATGAATGTTAAATAAAACAGAGAGCAAGCCCGAGAGAGCCTGAAACCCAGCACAAGAGTAAAGTGTGTGACAATTTGCACGCAGAAAACAGGGCAGCAATGCAGGGAGACCACCCTCAAGGTCCCAGCGAACCTCCAGGCCCCGGAACCTGGAAAGATCCTGGAGACTAGGAGCAGCCCCAGGTCCTCACTCATTCGCTTCTCTCTTCATTGCCCAAAGCTGCGTGATCTGTGCCTCCTGTGCCAGGTGCCAGGGACACATGCAGCACCGAATTCCCAGTCTAGTGGGAGACAGCAGTGATTGTGAAATCAGGAAAGTGTGCAGCTGCACTGACATGAGTGCGACAAAGGAGGCGCCTCTGGGGCCATGATGCGCGACAGTGAGGTGAAGGGCCAGAACCAGGGCGGCCACAGGTGCCCGGACAGAGCAATGAACAAGCTGAGAGAGAGGAAAGAGGGCAAGCGCTGGCGAGGGCTCTTGGTTGCAAGGAGCAAGGCACCCTCTGCAGCTGCGACGGTGGGCGTTTGTGGAGGGATCTTACACGGCCCACATCAGGGGGAGAGCAGAGAGCCTGAGCTTCCAGAAACACCTCTAACAGAAACAACTGGAGAGGATCGAGACAGAGAGAGCGAACCCGGCACCACTGAAATCACGGTGCTCTCCCACCGGGCACAGCTGCCATACGTTTGTATAAAGCAGAAAGTTACTCTGTCATTTAGTTCGTTCGTTCATTAGTTCATGGGAAACGGAATTAAAGATGAGTGTAAATGGGATCTTCTGCTTTTAGGCAAAATCAGACACCTTAAAAAGGTTCCCCGAATCACAGAACTGCAGGTTTCCAGGACTCTTATTTTGACGAGAGTGACAGAGAAAGGAGAAGGGAGGAGAAAAGGAGGAGAGAGAGAAGCAAGCCGGGAGATGAGGGAACCAGCCCCTTAACCCTCTTCAGTTCCTTTCCTTCATGGATCTAAGGTGGGAACTCCAACCCAGAAATAGCAGAGGATACTGCAAGGTTTTTGTAAATTTAGAATTTAAGATTTATAATAGGTACAAAGAAAACACAGAGAGCTATTTTGAAAAATTAGCCACTCCAAAGAAATCGTCAGTTACAAACTGCTACATAAATTGCTAAATGATCAAAGTGATACTTTCCGGGGGGGGGGGGCAGAAACACTTAGAATTGTGTGCGCCAGAGAGATAATTAGGCTGTACGGTTAGTTAACACTTGAAATATTCTGAACAGGAATCTGTGCTCCAGAGAGTGTTGCTTAAACAATTTAGAACTCATTATCAAATTCTATATGGGGGGGTTGTTTACAAGCTAAAAAGACATAAGAAATATGTTTTTCAGAACCCAATAGAAATATGGCCAAGGAAAATGAACAGATAATGCACAACCAATGACATTTAAGAGGCTAAAACTCACATAAAGATGTTCTCAAGGGGTGGGCGATGTGGTGCAATGCTCAGGACGCCCACGTCCCACATCGGAGCACCTGGTTCACGTCCCAGTTACTCTACTTCTGATCCAGCTTCCTGCTGATGCATACCCTGGGAGGCAGCAGATGATCCCTAAGTATTTGAGTCTCTGCCACTCATGTGGGAGACCCAGATTGAGTTCTGCGCTCTTGGCTTTGGCCTGGCTGTTGTGGGCATTTGGGGAAGGAAGTGGTGGATGGAAGATCTCTGTCTCCCTGCTTTTCAAATAAAATGAAAATTTTTAAAATATAAAACTTGAGAAAACAGATGTTCTCAAACTCATCAGTAATTACAGACATGCAAATTTAAACCAAAACCAGCAGACATTTCACATCAGAGCCCTGGTTAGAATCCCTGAGCAATGCTGCCATTGCCACCTGCTCTGCTTCCGATCCAGCTCCCTGCTAGTGAGTCTGGGAAGGCAGTGGAAGACGACCCAAGTGCTTGGGCCCCGCACCCACGTGGAAAACTCAGATGGAGTTCCAGACTCCTGTTTTTGGCCTAATTGCAGCCATTTGGTAAGTGAACAAGCAGATAGATTGATGTGTGTATGTGTATGTGTGTGTGTGTGTGTGTGTGTGTGTGTGTGTGTCTCCCTTTCTGTCACTCTGGCTTTCAAGTGAATAAAATAAATCTTAAAAAATAAACGAAAGCATAGCAACCACCTCCCTGTAGGAAGACCTAGTGTGAGCCCCTCGCTTCTGGAGCACCCCAGCCAATGTTCCACTCCATGGTGACGCACCTCATTGGCAGAGCATCTCTGGGTCTGCCCTGCGGTGACTCTTCTATGGACTCAGAGTGGTGGCATCTCTGCATGGTTTATAGGCACAGGGCATGTGACGGTGTTCCTGACTGCTGTACCTTTGGTAGACCTAGACCTTAGCACAGAACTTTCATTGGGCTATTTCTATAACAAACTTGCAGAGAGAAAGAGTTATAGTTCCACCAACCTCCAATGGCCAGATAACAGCCAGTATTTGCTAGAAGAATTTGATTGGTCTGTTAAAAAGCCAATCAGTGGGGAGCCAACACTGTGGCACAGCAGATTAAGCCATGGCCTATAGTGCTGGAATCCCATATGGGCAGCAGTGCGAGCCCCAGCTGCTCCACTTCCAATCCAACTCCCTGCTAATGCGACTGGGAAAGCAGTGGAGGATGGCCCAACTCCCTAGGCCCCTGCACCCATGTGGAAGTCCCAGAAGAAAATCCTGGCTCTGGCTTTGGCCTGGCCTAGTCCCAGCCATTTGCAGCCATCTGAGGAGTGAACCAGCAGATGGAAGATCTCTCTCTCTCTCTCTCTCCCTTTCCCTCTCCCTCCCCCCCCTTCTCTCTAACTCTGTTTGCCTTTCAAGTCAATAAGTCTTTCCAAAAAAAAGAGCCAACCAGCCATGTGACTGAGACCAGCTAGCTCTTCACCAAATCTCCTTCCTTCCCTCTCCTTCTTGAAAACAAAGTCCAGCACTCCCATTTACCATGCAGCTGACGTGGTGGGATATTCCAGAATGCACAAAGAAGTGGGGCAAGCCATTCCTAGCCTGGCCCTTAGAAACTGTCTGGGGACAACTAAGCTTCCACCCACAGCTGCAGCCTCATAACCATGTGTTAAAGATGTCAGAGACAGAGCCAGTGCTGTGGCATAGGAGACTAAGCCTTCCCCTGCAGTGCCGGCATCCCATATGGGCGCTGGTGCATGTCCCGGCTGCTCCTCTTCTGATCAAGCTCTCTGCTACAGCCTGGGAAAGGAGAAGACGGCCCACATGATTGGGTCCCTGCACCCATGTGGGAGAACTGGAAGAAGCTCCTGGCTCCTGACTTTGGCTCCCGGTTGTGGCCATTTGGGGAGTGAACCAGCAGACAGAACATCTCTCTCTCTCTCTCTCTCTCTCTCTCTCTCTCTCTCTCTGTGTGTGTGTGTGTGTGTGTGTGTGTGTATCTCCCTCTCTCTGGCTGTAACTCTACCTCTCAAATAAATAAAATCTTTTTTTAAAAAATGGCAGAGCCAGGAAATGGTACCCCTTGATAGAGAGCTACCTACCTCCTGTCAGGAGCACTTGCTTTGCACTCGACATGAGCACATCCAGAAGGAATTACAACATATTCCAAGACCAAGTTAGATGTCACATTTCATAGTCCAGTAGCCATTGTCTACACCTTGGTTTGTGTGTTCAGGCTTCCAGTAATTCAGCTGTTAGATCTCTCCATATCTGCCTGTTTACCCCACACACTAACCAAAAGGGTCCTCCTACTTTCATTTAAAAACCACCAAAGATCCTTTCTTTTAAGGAAAAAAAAAAGATTCAGATATGGAAGTGATGTGAGCCTGAGTATCTTAATTTCTATTTCAGGTTCTTGCCACACGCAGAGATAAGAATTCTAACAGAAGACACAGTAACATGCACAAGTAAGAACAGGATTTATTTAACAGTGACATTCTTTAACAGTCACATTCCCACGTGACCATGGGCTGCCTCACACAGAAAGATACCCAGCAGGAGTGGGCCTGAGGGTTACCCATGAAAGACAGAAAATGAGAGTGGCACCTCCAAGGGTGGTGTGTGGCAAAAAAAAAAAGGGACCTCTCCTCCATTCTTGGCCTCTTTATATGAGGGAGGGGTAGTACCTTAATCAGATATATAAGTGGGGTGAGGGCTGAGCATGTGCCTTTGTTCCGGGTTAGACAGCTGCATCCTGGGAAGATAGATATATCAAGTTGACAGTTAAAGAGATAAACATTACTTCGTAGGGTTGCAAGAACCTCAGGTCACCCAAACATTGACCCAGGTATTCCATATCATAAGATTATAAGACTGGAGCTCAGAAATACAACTAGATCTCTTTATCAGAGACACAACCTAAAAGGAGGCCAATTATCAATAACATTTATTGCTATTTCCACAGTGGTAAAGGGATACTTCAAAATTTTCATGGGGGCCAGGGTACAAGTGTTTGGCCTAGTGGTTAAGACCCTGCTTGGAACACCCCACTTGCATATTGAAGTGCCTGGGTTTGAGCCTTGGCTCCAATCCTTATTCCAACTTCCTGCTAATACACACCCTGAGAGGCAGCAGGTGACAGACCTAGTACTTGAGTCTCTGCTGCTACAGTGGGAGACTGGACTTCAGACTGGCCAAACCCTGGCTGTTGCAAGCATTTGGGGGGAAAATCAGCAGATGGGAGATCTCTGCTCTTCCCTTCATCTCTCTTTCTGCCTTTTGAAAAAAATAAATAAAATTTCATAGAAAATGGAATTAAAGGATGTTTATTTTGGTATCAAAAAAACCTTGACGTGTGCTGTGGCTCACTTGGCTAATCCTCCGCCTGCGGCGCCAGCACACTGGGTTCTAGTCCCAGTTGCTCCTCTTCCACTCCAGCTCTCTGCTGTGGCCCGGGAAGGCAGTGGAGGATGACCCAAGTGCTTGGGCCCTGCACCCGCATGGGAGACCGGGAGGAAGCACCTGGCTCCTGGCTTTGGATCAGCGCAGCGCTGCCCATAGCAGCCATTTGGGGAGTGAACCAATGGAAGGAAAACCTTTCTCTCTGTCTCTCTCTCTCACTGTCTGTAACTCTACCTATCTAATAATAAAAAAAAAAAACCTTGAAATTCATGCACAGCTTTTCATAATACACATTTTCCTTAGCTTTTTGAATACCCCTCACATGCATGGATTTCAAAACATTTTGCATGCATAAGCATACTTTAAATCCCATTTTCCATGAAATTTCTGAGGCACCCTGAAATACATATGCTAAGCACTTAATCACAATGTATAAGCGACTTTGACTCCTATAAATTCGTAAGTTCACCAAGCTAATTGCCCATTCAGTATCCATTCCCATTTCCTGATTTACTAATAAAACAGCTAAAACCGGGTGGCTTCCCAGCAACCTTTACTGATAAACATGGCCTCTTAACTCAGTTCTGGCCAAGAAGATGTAGGGTGGAAGCCCCTGAGTCAGATGTTCTTGTCTGAATTACAAAGCAAGTCTCGGTTAAACCGGGGTGGACTTGTGCCCTTTCTCTTTCACTCTCTTCCTTCCTGGAGCATATGTAAGCAAAGATATTTGGTTCATCTTCAATGTAAGGTGTTCAGCTGTGAGTAGAAAATTACTAACAACTGACAGATGAGTGCCAAGTTACGAGTAGCTGCCTAGCATAACAGCTAGGTTACAAAATGCGAAGGACAAGCACCTGGAAAACCCCAAAGCTGACAGGGTATTGAGCAAATAGAACACTGGGGTGGTCAACTCAACAAAACTAAAACAGAGGGAGAGAACATAAGTTAGGTAACATCAGGGAAGAGCGTAACCCTGTAGTAATCAGCCAATGAGGAGCCGGGGAGGGACCTGCGTGCTAGGGAAGTAATTGCTTGCTATAAACTGCATCGGGTGTGCTTGCCTACCAGCCAATCCATGTCGCCTCACTTTTGCTGCACTTCCAGAGTCTTGAGTCCACCCTCTGCGTGGACAGGTAAGGGTATTTCCCCCACATGGATGAGAGGATTTGAATGACAGCAGCCATCTGCAGGTTTGCAGGCTGAGGGTGACAGAGATGTGAATGGACTTGGGGTTCCTGGTGGCTTAAGCCACAGTAACAGCCTGGACCCCTACCCCTACCACTCTTTCTCCCACTGTTTGTTCTCTGTTAAGTCATTTTAGGTGGTTGTTCCATTATTTGTAGACCAATGGTGGATGATACCGTACTAGTCTTTATGCACATGTTCAAATAAAAGGAACTCTAGGCTTTAAAAAAAAAAAAAAGATGTGAACTGAATGCTCTATAATTTATACAAATGTTCTATAAAGTAATTTAAATTTATAGTTTCAAAATGACATTCAGAAGTTGTAAGCCAAGGGAGAGAAAGAGAACACTGTCTAAGCAGCAATTTCTCCTGAATATCCAACATAAAATACACAATTGAAAATAACAAAACATCATTTGTAAAAATGGTTTTAAAAAGGTTCTTTGAACGGGCCATCAAAGGAGGAGGCACCTTTTTCTGAAGGCAGGAGAGAACTTCCACTTTGACTATGACCTTGTCTAAATAAGATCAGAGTTGGCGAACTCAAGAGGCTCCCATAGCCTTGGCAGCTCATGACAAGACCCTCGAGTGATCACTGACGTCATAAAAGTATCAATTGTTAAATCACCAATGGGAGTCACTGTGCACCTACTCCCCATGTAGGATCTCTGTCCTTAATATGTTGTACTATGCGAATTAACAGTAAAATTACTACTCGAACAGTACTCTATACTTTGTGTGTCTGTGTGGGTGCAGTCTGTTGAAATCTTTACTTAGTATATACTAAGTTGATCTGTATATAAAGATAATTGAAAATGAATCTTGATGAAGAATGTGATGGGAGAGGGAGTGGGAGATGGGATGGTTGCGGGTGGGAGGGAGGTTATGGGGGGAAAAGACACTGTAATCCAAAAGTTGTACTTTGGAAATTTATATTTATTAAATAAAAATTTAAAAATTGTTCTTTGAAAAGTCTGCTTGAAAAATAAATATGTTCTGATCAGGGAGAAAAATGAACTTTGCTAAAGTATTTGTACAAAACTCTATGTTTGGGGCTGGCATTGTGACACAGCAGGTGAAGTCGCTGTTTGCAACCCTGGCATCCCACATTATAGTGCCGGCCAAAGTCTGTGCTTCCAATGTAGCTCTGTGCTTCCAATGTAGCTCCCGGGCAATGCAACTGGGAAGGCAGCAGAAGATGGTCTAAGTACTTGTGCCCTGGACACCCATGTGGGAGACCCCGATGGAGTTCCCAGCTCCTGGCTTTGGCCTGACTCAGCCCCAGGTGGCGCAGCCATTTAAGGAGTGAACCTGCAGATGGGAGATCTCTTTGTCCTTGTCTCCCCTTCTCTGTCACTTTTTCAAATAAATAAATGAATACACCTTTAAAAAAAAACTATGTTATAACTTTCATCAATTTCAAGATAAATTCAAAATCAAGAAATAACATGTTATGATTAAACAGTGATTTAATTATTAATTTTATTTTAAAGTATAATCCTTCAATAAGAAGCTACCTTAGATGCATGGAAACGAAACATTCTAAAGTTCTACTAAAATAGAATAATAGGAGGGGCTGGCACTGTGGCACAACAGGTTAAGTTGCTGCTTGCATCACCAACTGCTGGTTTGAGTCCCAGCTGCCTTACTTCCAATTCGGCTTCCTGCTAATGTGCCTGGAAAGGCAAGGATGATAACCCAAGTACTTGGGCCCCTGACACCCCTGTAGGAGACCAGGATGGAGTTCATGGCTCCTGGCTTTGATCCGGCCAGCCCTGTGGATTTTGCAGCCATGTGCGGAGTGAACCAGTGGATGGAAGATCTCTTTTTCTCTGTTTCTCTCTGTCTCTGTTGCTCTTTCAAATAAATAAATCTTAAAAAAAATATATATGTATATATAGATACATATATATCATATATAATACATAATATTATATAATATCATATAATCACAACATGCAAAGTTCTTCCAAGCCTAAAATTCTTTTTTGAAACAAAGGAGCAGTATCAATTTCAATCTGACCTTTGAAATAGCAGCTTCTGAGCCAAGAAGAGAGACAAGAACTATTTACTGACTTTTCTTTTATGAAAACAAATCTTACATATGAGGTTTATTTTCTCTGAGTGATTGGTAATCCCAAACCGGGGAACTTTTTATTGAATGCTTCTAGTGCAAAAGAAATAAAAACGTATAGCACAATAAAAGTAGGAAATTAAACATGTCATAGTCTGGTAATTTCCTTATAAATTCAAATGAGAAAAAACATGTATTCGTAAATTAGGTTTTTGTAGAAACTCAGTTCTTTATGAGTGACTGTGTGCTTGTTTTCGGTGGTATTTGTGCAGTTACTGCAGACAGCAATGACAGAAATATATGACATTGTTTGATTATGCCAAGATTAGGTTTACAGCAAAGGCAGAGTAACTAAAACTTTTTATGGCTGCAATTTGTTGAATTTCCTACACTCACTTTTGCACAGAAACAAAAACAACAATAAAAAAGTTGGATTACCTTAATTGAATAGATACTGACAGATATATAAATGTCAATGTGGTGATACAATTAATACAAGGGTTCTTCCAAAAAGTTCATAAAAATGCTCATTATGAAAAATCTATGCATGGCATGGATTTCAACATTTTTTGAAAACAAGCTTATCATTTAATTCTATTTCCCACAAAGTTATTGGAGTCACTTCATATCACAAATAATATTTAAAAATCCAAATAACTGGGTTTTTAAAACTTGCTTCTAATGAAACCAGACCCTGTAAAATTATATGGCTGCATTTCCATTTTTACTTGTTTAGGTAATTTTCAAGAAAAATGTACATTAGGAATCTTTGTTAGCATTAATTATAAGGTATCTGCTTTTATTTTTTCACGTTCAAAACTGGCTTTGGGCATCCTGGATTCAGATCATGCAGTGTGTGGCAGGGACGCGCCACCAGCCATACGCAGGTGTAACTCTCCATGCAGTAAACACTGGGCGCTCTGACTAGCCCCGGCCCGTGGCCGCCCGGGGACGAGCCACTGCAGAGCCGGGAGGGGACACGGCAGCTCTCCATTTCCTGTTGAGAGAAGCCACGTGTCCCAGATGGTCAACCTGTCAGCCTGGCTCCCTGAGCAACCTGTGGCGCAGAATCCACTGACCCTCAGCAAGTGAAGTGCCTTTGCCATGCCCTTGGTCTGGCTGGGAGCAGTCGTCACTCACCTCTTAGCTGGGCACCGCCTCCAGGGCCCTCTCTCTGCGCCTCCAGGTCCCCATGCTCCTTGTAAGACGTGAGGACGGGCTGATGCCGCCACAGGCCGTCCACGCCGCTCTCTCCTCCCCTTCCTGCGCCCATGGGCGCTCTGTGAGCAGGTGCAACTGCTGGAGCTCCAGGGCTCCTCCTGTGCCCCGCAGGCTCGCAGCCGGCCCGGCAGTAATGAACGAGAACAGCAGCCTCCTCCACCCTGGCTCTCTCGAGCGACGGTGCGATCCATCAAAACACCATCAGGGCCGCCGCCATCTTTTCCCACCCGGCTGCCCTTCCGTGGCTGCGAAATAAGCCTGCGTTCTGTGGGGTCGCGACAGCCCCGTCACCTCTGGAGACCAGGGCTCGCATCTGCAGCACCGACTCCTCCAGCCCCGTGAGCCCACGCGCCAGGCCCGAGCTCATGGCGGCGGGAACCGGCTCGCGGAGCGGAAGCGAAAGGGCCGGAGCCGGACGCCGGACGCTGGACGCTGGCCTGTGGATCTGTGAATCGTTCCCTCCATCCCAGGGAGAGCGAGGCGTCAGTGCTTCCCCACTGCGGACACCATTGTCAATGTGGCACACGTTTAAACATTTTCGTGTATTTCACAAAATAAATTTCGCACTACTGGACGCAAGCCTGTGGTGATACTGCGGGGGACGCATCTTCCAGGGGAGTGGCAGGGTTTAAACACCCTCTTGGATCAGAGCAGGGGTTTACCAACTCATGAGAGCTGAGCACTGCCAAGACAGCAAGCGCAGTGCGCGCTGGCAGGACTCAGCCCCCAGAGAGAGAGACGGGCGTTCCTCGAATTTACAACCAAGCTTGGAAAGTAAGAGTGTGGGGGCTGGCACTGTGGCACAGTGGGTTACGCCGCCGCCTGCAATGTTGGTATCCCATAAAGTAGAGAGCCCGGGGTTCAAGTCCCTGGCACTCCACTTCTGACCCAGCTTCCTGCCATTGCACCTAGGAAGGCAGCAGAAGATGACCTAAGTGCTTGGTGTCCTGCCACCCATGTGGGTGACCAGGAGGGAGTCCCTGGCTCCTGGCTTCAGCCTGGCCCAGCCCCAGCTATTGTGGGCATTTGAAAAGTGAACCAGGAGTTGGAAGATCTCTGTCTCCGCCTCTGCCTCCTCTCACTCCCTTTGTAACTCTGCCTTTGAAATAAATAAACAGAAAAATCTTTAAAAAAATTTTTAAAATCACTGTCACAGAAAGAGACCATCAAAGGGTGTACTATCAAAACACCACAGTAAAAACTATTAGCGAGGTCTGTTAGTTCAAGGACAATATTACGCTTCTTATTTTGTCAGCTCTTAAACATATGGAATTTAATGTCATTTCTTTCTTATTCGAAATAAACATTTGCATTTGGCCTATATTTATATTCATGATCTTGAGGTATTTTCCATAAAAGGGCACACAGAAGCTGAACCTAACTGTAGGCAGATGGGGATTCTGGAAGCTTCTGGCCCCGGCTCAGCCGGGGAGGGGGGCTGGGCTGATGAGCCACTGTGTCACTATTTCCCTGCCTCTCTGCCTCAGCACAAACCCCAGGCCTCTGATCTTTCCTCTGCAAGTGGGGACTCCTTCCTTGTCCCCAGGGCTACAGTGCCTGGGGCTGGGGGCTCGGCTTCAGTTCTGCCCAGTGTGTCCTAAGGCCTGCAGCACAGCGTGCTTAACTCCACAAGGACCACCAGGGTTTTGGTTTATTTTTTAATACTTGACTTTTGGGGGGCAGTTTTAAGTTCACAGCGAAACTGGTGTAAGGCAGAATGATATCTCACAGGCTCCCTCCGCCACACACGCCGAGCCTGCTCCAGCTTCCCCAGCTCATGGCACCTTGGTTAAAGCCAACAAAATGAGCCGACACTCATGCATCATCACGCAGAGTCCAGAGTTCACGGCAGTGTCCGGCAATTATGAATCGAGCTGCTGTAAGCATCCATGTGCTGGTTTCTATGTGGGCATCAGTGTATATTTTTAAAAATTTATTTATTTATTTGAAAGAGTGACAGAGAGAGAGAGAGAGAGAGAGAGAGGTCTTCCATCTGCTGGTTCACTCCCTAAGTGTCTGCAAGAGCCAGGGCTGGGCCAGGCAAAAGCTAGGAGCCTGGAACTCCATCTGGTTCTCCCACACGGGTGCAGGGGCCCAAGCACTTAGGCCATCTTGCTTCCCCAGGCACATTAGCAAGGAGCTGGATCGGAAGTGGAGCAGCTGGGACATGAGCTAGTATTCTGGTATGGGGTGCTGGCATCACAGGCAGTGGCTTCAACCGCTTTGCCATAAAGCCGGCCCCTGGACATCAATTCAAGGCTGGGGGCTGCTCTTAGTCCTCCTGCCTCAGGGCTCTAGCAGATGGTTGAAGGCATTTTCCCCCTAGGCACACTCAAATGGCCCCAGGACATCAGGGTACTGGCCTGGCTCAGAGGGTTCCTCCCCTCTGAGCAGGCTGTTGACTCCCTCACTTCTTAGGAGGTTCACGTTTGGGCTCTCTCTCACCGTAGCCAGCGCTGGACAGAAGCCATGCATAGAACCAGGTCACCATGTGGGCCAGAGCCAAGCCCAGGGTGGAAAAGGACAGTCACCGTGGAGATGCTACCATCTCAGTGAGCTGCAGGCCACACGCTGACTGCGTCTCAGCCCTTCCTGCTGTGGTCACGACACCTGGGCACAGCACTGCCTGAGTGCTTTACTTTCACAGGCACCCTCTCAACAGCCTCTGAGTCTGTTCCTTCGCTACCCTCATTTTGCAGGTATGGATGGGGAGGCCCAGACAGACCATGCAAATTTCCCAAGGGCAGGGAGCTGGAAAGACCAAAACTGCAGTAAGACCCTGTCTTTTTTTAAAAAAAAAAAAAAAAAAAAAAGATTTATCTATTTATGTGAAAGGGCTACAGAGAGAATGGGGAGGGGAGGGAAGAGAGAGAGAGAAAGAGGGAGAGAGAGAGAGAGGGAGAGAGAGATTGAGAAATATTTTCTATCCACTGGTTTACTCTCCAAATGGCTGCAACGGCCAGAGCTGGGCTAGGCAGAAAGCAAGAGCTTCCTCTGGTCTCCCACATGGGTACAGGGGCCCAAGCACTTGGGCCATCCTCCGCTGCTTTCCCAGGCACATTAGCAGGAAGCTGGATCAGAAGTGGAACAGCCAGACTTGAACCGGCTCCCGTATGGGATGCCAGTGCTGCAGGCAGCGGCAGCTTTAACCCACTACACCACAGCACTGGCCCTTAGGACCCTGTCTTTATTACAGCTTCCTGCAGTGTAAAGCAACTGTGAGGACAGAAACCACACCCTGCATGAGGCAGTGGGACTCCAGATGAGATGAGCAGGCGGGTGGGGGGAGGCACTTGTCTCAGTGGCTAAGATCCGGCTCTGAGTGCCTGGATTCCAGCCCTGGCTCTGCTCCTGATTCCAGCTCCCAGCTAACGTGCACCCTGTGAGGCGGCAGGTGAGGGCTCAAGGAGCCGGGTCCCTGCCACCCACATGGGAGACCTGGGTTGAGTACTTAGTTCCCAGCCTTGGCCTGGCCCCATCCCGATGTTGCAGGTGTTTGGGGAGGGAACCAGCGGATGGGAGCTCTGGTTGGATGTCTCTGTCTCTCTGCCTCTCATTTAAATAATTAATCAATTAAAATATTTTACATAGAAAAAACAGATTTTCCCCACTCCATTTGAGGAACTCTCGGCGTAGAGGTGAGGATGGAAGCACATTCAGACTCAGCCCTTAGCACCTGGTGAAAACAGAAAGCCCATTAAGTGTTACTCAGGGAAGCCTTGGTTTGCTAGTGTAGATCTTAGAAGGGAGCAATTTTGCTTTCCTGAATATTTTTCTGTGTGTATTTAAAATTGTACTGGTTTCAGAAATGGGTAGGAAAACAGAGAAGTGCAGAGCCAACATTTTCCCTTAGGGTCTTTCTGTGAGTCTTTCCTTACTGTTTATAGAAACCATAGCGGATTAAGTGCTGCCTGCAATGCCACATGGGCACTGGTTCAAGTCCCGGCTGCTCCACTTCCAAACCTGCTCCCTGCTAATGCACCTAGAAAAACAAGTGCTTGGGCCCCTGCACCCACATGGGAGACCTAGAAGTAGCTCCTGGCTCCTGGCTGCAGCCATCTGGGGAGTGAACCAGCAGATGGAAGATCTCTCTCTCTCTCTCTCTCTCTCTCTCTCTGAAACTCTGCCTTTCAAATAAATAAATAAGTCTTAGAATAAAAATAAACTCCCATTATGTTATCCCCATTTCATTATCTCCATTTCTCAGGCAAGAAACTTGAGATCCGGAGAGGTTAAGAGGCCAAAGTGAAGTCACACAGCACAACCCAAGTCTGAACCCAGGTCTACAAAATCACCAAGTTCACAAGCTCTCCAGCACCCAGGGCTGCCTTTCCGGGATCACAGGTGTCACGTGACCAAGAGAAAGGCCCTGGAACCTGAGAACACCCCAGGCTGAGTGGAGGTTTGGAGGCTGTCTCCCTCCTCCCCCTCCCCCTTCTCTTCCTGCCGCTACTCCCACCCAGCCACAGCAGCTCCCGGTCCCCGGGCCCAGGACTCACTGCTGCTGCTGCTGCCTGAGCCCAGTGCCCTGGGGACCGTGTGTAAGAAGCTCGGTGACTCTGGGCCTCCACTCTATAAACCCCTATGAAACACTCCGGATCTAATGGCTGCTATTAATACAAATTATGCTTCATTAAGTGTGAAGCTAAGGAGAACGCAGCCCAGAAGCTCGGGTTCAATACCGAGCCGAAGGACAAACAGAACGGCTATTTTTAATCCTGGTGATGTCAGCGGGGAGCAAGCGCCTGGTGCAGCTTGTGCCTGTCCCGCTGCTGCGGTTTCCAGAGATGCACCCCTTGTCTGCAGCTCGCACTGAGGGGTGAGTCAACCTCTCCAGTCCTTGAGGTATGGAAGGATCTGGAACCTCTGACCTTCACAAAACCTTTTTCTGCAACACTTTCCAAGGCACAGGGAGGGGGAAGCATGGGCAGGTGTCCTGGTGGGGGTTCCTGTTGGAAACCTTGCTGCAGACGCCTGCTCCACTGTATAGGCTGCCCCTCTGCCATCTTGCCCTGCCGCCCTCATTGTCACCCCCCTGCCTTTCAGAGCGCCAGTGCTGCTTCCAGAGGCAGCCAGAGAACAGGCAGGAGTCATACCTGTCACCCTCTTCCAGCTCAGAAGTCACACCTGTCACCTTCTTCCAGCTCAGGAGTCAGCCAACATCTTACGTCAACAGCCGGAGAGTAACTCTTCAGGGATTCGTGGGGCCCACCAGCTCGGTATAGACGACTCAGCTCCCATCACACCACAGACGCAGCCACGGATGGCACGAGAGGAATGTGCTCCGATAAAACTTCATGTACAAGACTCTGGGCGTGGTCAGAGCTGGCAACAGGCGGTCGCCCCCCACTTCTGTCTGATCCAAGCTTTCTGCGCCATCACAGGTGTTTGTGCATGAGCAGACCCTGAGTTACGTGTTTACAACAATGACATCCGTTTACCAACAGACTTGTCACACTGACATGGAGTTTTAAAAATTTCTCTGTGCCGAATTTTGCCGTTACCATATCTGGATTGATGGAATTTGCTTATCTGCCCTGCTGTGCTCAACCAGGCCTGTATCACGTTCATGGGAGTGCGATCTGCAGGCAGCCCTTTTGCTGAGCAATCGGTTTGCTTTCATATTTCACACAGCACGTGATCGTTTTTCTTTGTGCCGAGACTGACAACGAGTGCCCTGCAGTCAGCTCTGCTAATGACAGGCTCCCGTTTCTCCGCGGCGGTAGGTCGGAGACGTGCTCCGCTAATACACACTACCGCGTCCTTTTGCGCACCTGCTCACCTAGAGACGGATGTGATTGCTTTGGCTACTGGGGTGTTAGAGTCCATTAAGGGAGAAGATGCTGGAATTGACAGGGTTGGCTGAGAGTCCCAGCTTGTGCCAGTGAGTCCGTGGAGCTGCTCCCAAGAGCATGTGGGGAACAGGATTCCTGTAGCCCACCAAGAAATGGCGTTTTTAAAAAATGTGTGGACAAGATCTCTACAGAAAAAAGAAAAAAAATCAAAGACAAAAAGGTTGCTATATCAGATGCCAGCTGTCCTACAGGGCAATGAAACCATAGTTAGGAATGAAAGACAGGTCACTCTCTACTACACAGAACTAGAAATTGGCCAGCAACTTTACAATAGCAGGGCTCTACTGAATGGGGAACAGCAAGGTCAATCACAAGGACTTCCCGTAGACAATCCAGCTCCAGCTGGACCGTGAGCTGTGAAGAATCCCAGAGCTCAGGACCTGCTCAGGAGCAGCCCACCTGTTGACTCGATGCTCTTGTGGCCGTTCCGTATAAATGGGTGCCATGCTTTGTGCATCCTCTCGCCTCCATTGATTCACCCGGTGGTAGCCCTGGCGGCATAGCCTGAATGGACAGCAACCTCAGTGAAGGCAGATATAGCTCATTCATTCAGTGTAGCAGCTTCTGTGGACTGGGTTGGCCTGGGGACAATCAAAGCACCCGCAGCTGTGCTCGGATGCCCTCTAGCTGGGGCCATCACGTAAGGCTGAGCTTGTCCTACGGGTTCAGAGGAGCGGGGATTTCACTGGCCTCACTCGATCTAGCAAAGTGTTACTAAAGCAAATGAGGCGACACCCCAAAACTTTCACAACAGTGCTAGTAATCACAAATATTTCATCTTTTTTTCATGGTGCAATATTTTCTTTAGTTGCCTATGGCTTCTGTCCTTCCGTATTAATGCAACATTCCCGACTGTCATGCACGGGTGAAGTTAAACTCACCTAGAATTACTTTGCTATGTAAATAAGCAAAGCTCCCATCTCAGATGCCTCAGACAGACATAAAAGGTGACAGACAGACTTCAGACAAAGGCTTCCTGAACCTCCTCAGGACTTTGAGCAAAGTCTGAACCACAAAGGGTCATTCAGTAAACACTTCGCACCACAAGCCAACGAGTAGGCCCTAGCATGAAAGTAGCAGCAGACAGTATGCAAAAACATGAAGGTGGCTGAGTTCCAACCTTACAAGGACAGGTGGCAGGCTAAATTCTGCCAACCCTCACTCTAGACTACAGCAAGCTCTCTAGACCAGCATGACAAAGAGCTCCTGCCCCACTGTGGGACAGTCCTGCTTTGCCCTCTTCCTACAAGCCTCCATCCTGACAGCCTTACAGCTAAGTGAACTGGCAGTTTGCTTTTGCCAACACCTGCTCGCACTCCATTATTTACAGGCAATTAGCACAACAGTCCCCTCTGCTGGGCGGCATCCAGGTAGAGGCCCACACTTAACAGCTCCCTAAAAGCGAGCAAGGGAAACGTGAGGCTGAGAGACAAGGTGGTGCTTCAGGAGTCTTCAAACCCAGGAGCTATGGCTCAACTTAGAAGGAGCCTGAGCCTGCTGGATGGCACAAAGGCCACTGGCGACTTACACAAAGGGGTGGGGAGGCGAGGGGTGGTGGTTATGGTGCTCACAGAGGAATTTGGGTCCGTGAGCAGCCCCAAACCACACTAGTGGCCAACATGGACTGTGAAGGTGGACATGGTCGGAGGCTGAGGTGGGGCCTGAGCAGTACCCAACAGCACCCAGCAGCTGCACAGGTGCAAAGCTAGACCCTGGAGTGGGCCTGGGGGGACGTCAGAGCAGTGGCAGCCAGAGGCACCAGTCAGAGCTGCTTTGTGTGGCAACAGTAACAGGGAGTGAGGGAAAGACTGGCAATGTAGGTTGCAGACAACCTGATTAGAAGCCACCCTCTAATACCTTGGGGACAGCTCCTTCAGGAAACCATGCAGAAGTCACTTTTTCTCTTTGGGGAAAAAAGCAGAAAGAAAAAGATTCTGAAATACAGGCTTTGAGATACTGAATCAAACCCTTGGGAAAACAGCTAACTTTTATTTCTCCTTTGAAAGAAAAAGGGAGAAACAGGTTCTGGAAACAAAGTCTTTGAAAGAAAGGCTTTGAAACAAGCCCATCTCTGCTCCAAGACTGATCCAGCCAGCCTAGACAACCTAATGATGAACAAATCATTGCAGTTAAAGTGACATGTGTGGTCTGTCGCTGTCGCTTACCTATAAAATATGCTGCACGTGGGAAAGACAGAGAAAAGGCCCTGGCACAGCTGCCCCTCCGCACCCCAGCCTTGTGGGATCCTCCAGGCCCAAAAGCTCTGTGGGCGGAGAATCTGATGCCCCACCCTGTCATTTCTAAGTAGGAAATCACACTCCATTTGATTAATATAAAAGATGCCCCAGACTAAATATTGGTATTCCCCACAACTGCTACAGATTAGCTAGTTCAAAGTGTAAGAAGTAAAAATGCATGACTCAGGAGATTGTGAAGTTAATAGGGAAGGTATATCTGGTCTACTAAACCTGCCAAGACAATTTTACACTATCAAGTACAAACAAGCTGAGTACACGTGTGTCCTGTTACAGTTGAAGGTGTAGTTTGTGGAGAGTAGTGACTGGTGTGTTGTTGTTTTGGGTCTCACCTGTTCATCACCCTCCACGAGGGTTACAAAGATGGCCCTTTCCTTACCACCTGGCCCACAAGCCAAGGAAACTTGGTCTCCATCAGTGGTCTGAGTTCCATCATTTACCCCAAGCACAACTCACATAGTGTTACGGTTTGCATGTGTCCCCCAAAAATCTTGTGTCACTAATTTATTCTCTTCTCTCTTCCTAGAACCTCTCTCTCTTGCCCTTCTACCTTCTACTGTGGGGTGATGTGGCAAGAAGGTCCCTGGCAGGTGCAGCTCCATCAGCTTTGGACAGTTCCAGGATGCTAACACATCAATCTCTCTTCCTTAGAAACAACCCAATCTCAAGTATTTTGTTATGGCAGCACAAAACGGACATATCCTTCCCATCATGTATAACAGGAATGAATGGAACTTGAATCAAGATAGTATTGTAAGTACATGACTTGAAGTCCCCTTCCTGTCCTCCAATGTGGGCACATGATGACGGAATATAAAGAAAAACCAGTAATAGCATAGCCAAGGTCAAAATCAAGATAACTATGTCTGTGGATGTACAAGGGAAGAGAAATCCAAACTGGTGATAGAGGCTGAAACGGCCGACTTGCTCAGCTCTCAGTGTGCAGTGTCTGAGAGTCTTGTTCTTGCAGTGCAGGTAAGTAGTACAGGTGGGGCACCTAGGAAAGGTTATCCTCCAAAAATAGAAAGTGTTTGTGGGGGGAAAGCTGCCGCTTCTCTTCTTCCCTGGGATGTTACAGTGCAATCATAGCATTTCTGAAGCTTCTACAGCCTCTTGAAACGACCGGGGAAAGGAGAGAGATTGAGCTAGAGTCCTGACAGTGTTGGACTACTCAGTAAGCCCTGGAACCTGGACAATACATGATCACTATGATCTGTCCAGTGCATATTCAGACCAAAATCTCCAGCACGCTCTAAAAATGCTGCAGCAATGTTGTTTCTCACACCCATTTTCTCACTGCAGACGCAGCAACCTGTGACCTATGATGTGCCTAGCACTGTGTTAGCAACTCATTCACCAAGCTTCAGGCCCTACTTGGGCATTACAACACAGTGCTTATTCCCCATATCAAAGCCAATTGTTTTTCTGAAAAATTTCTGCTCTGTGTTGTTTTCCCACACTGTGTACTTTTCTAAACTTCAGAACTCTGCTAGGTACTCATGTTGGTGGTGCTGGGGTAATAGCAATTTGCTGAAATGCAAGGTTCAAATCTTGGGTGGTGATGAGACCAGTTAGATCCAAAGATTTCAAGATAGCAAACAGACTGCCCACAAGATCAAACTAGACATGAGAACAGATCCAGATGCAGACCTATAGGGAGCCATATAGACCTGGATCTGGGAGAGGCAGCCAGGGGGAAGAGAACTGTAATGAGCAGCCGGACTCAAGCTACTATGTTGAGATTTCTGTCTTGGGGCAGCTGGTTGGAGCATGGCAGGGTCTTAGAGTCACCTGGTTTCAATTACACTGAATTTTGTTGTTGAGATGAACTCTAATGTATATGCTTTTATGGAAAATTCAGAAATAGAAAAATGCAAATGTGAAATTACCTTCTGGTATCTTCTATTTCATGTGCTTTTCTATATAACTGCTGTATATAAAATTTTATTAACTTTTTAAAACTATATTATTGGGGCTGGCTCTGTGGCTTAGTGGGTAAGGCCGCTGCCTGCAGTACTAACATCCCATACGGGTACCAGTTCAAGTTCCAGCTGTTCCACTTCCAATCCAGCTCTCTGCTGTAGCCTGGGAAAGCAGTGAAAGATGGCCCAAGGCCTTGGGCCCTTGCACCCATGTTGAGCACCCAAAGGAAGGTCTGGGCTCCTGGCTTCGGATAGGCCCAGCTCCGTCCATTTCAGTCATTTGGGGAGTGAACTAGCGGATGGAAAACTCTCTTTCTTTCTCCCTCTGCCTTTCTAATAAATAAATAAATCTTTTCAAAAAACTATATTGTGTACTTTTCTATCATGAAAGAAAATTAATGTCTGTGCAAAGAAAGAGTTTCCTCTTACACAAAGTCAAATACATCCTAACTAAAGCACAGTGTGTGTGCACGTGTGTAGATAGGGAGGTAAGGCAAGCCTTCCTGTGAAGATGAGCCTACAAACCAAAATTCCAAAACTTGTGAGGAAATCAAGTTTAATAAAGGAAAGAAAGCAGAGGCCTGCATTGTGGTGTCATGGCTTAAGCCATCCGATGCAATGCCAGCATCACATATGAGTGATGGATCAGGTCCCATCTGCTCCACTTCAGATCTAGCTCCTTGTTAATGCACTTGAAAAAGCAGCAAAAGATGACGTAAGTGGGGCCAGTGCTGTGGTGTAGTGGGTAAAGCTGCCACCTGCAGTGCTGGCATCCCATATGGGCACTGGTTCAAGTTCCAGCTGCTCCACTTTGGATCCAGCTCTGTGCTGGTGTGCCTGGGAAGGCAGCAGAGGATGGCCCAATTCCTTGGGCCCCTGAACCCCTGTGAGAGACTTGGAAGAAGTTCCAGGCTCCTGGCTTCTGATTGGTGCAGCTCCAGCCATTGTGGCCATTTGAGGAGTGAACCAGCAAATGGAAGACCTTTCTCTCTCTCTCTCTCTGCCTCTGCCTCTCTGTAACTATGCCTTTCAAGTAAATAAATAAATCTTCTTAAAAAAAAGATGACCTAAGTGCCTGGGACCTGCCACTCTCTAGGGAGACCCAGATGGGGTTCTAGGCTCCTGGCTTCAGCCTGGTTCAGCTCCAGGCATTGCAACCATTTAGAGAGTGAACCAGCAGACGGAAGATCTCTCTACTCTATACCTCCTTCTATCTCTGTAACTCTGCCTTTCAAATAAATAAATAATTTTTTAATAAAAGAGCAAGAAAGAAAACAATAAGTAAGAAAAAATAATCAAATATGAATTCATTCTGTCTAAAAGTAAAATTCAGGACAGTCTAACAATGACTTTAATATTTTATTTAATTTTTATTTATTTCAAAGAAAGAAGGACACATATACGGGGTGGGGGTCTTCTTCCATCTACCGATTCATTCCCCCAAATGCTCACAACAGCCAGGACTGGGCAAAGCCAAAGCCAGGGGCTCAGAATTCAGTCCAGGTGTTTTTTTTTTTTTTAAGATAGACTTATTTATTTATTTATTTATTTGAAAGTCAGGGTTACACAAAGAGAGAAGGCGAGGCAGAAAGAAAGAGGTCTTCCATCCACTGGTTCACTCCCCAATTGGCCACAAGGGCTGGAGCTTTGCCGATCTGAAGTCAGGAGACAGGAGCTTCCTCCAGGTCTTCCCTTGTGGGTGCAGGGGCCCAAAGACTTGAGCCATCTTCTACTGATTTCCCAGGCCATAGCAGAGAGGAACAGGAGCAGCTGGGATTCCAACCGGTGTCCATATGGGATTGCTGGCACTGCAGACAGTGGCTTTACCCACTGTACCACAGCACCAGCCCCAAGTCCAGGTCTTTCACGTCAGTGATAGGGACTCGACTACTTGAGCCATCGTCTGCTGCCTGCCAGGGTGTGCATTAACAGGAAGTAGGAATTGGAAGCAGAGCTGGGGCTCGAATCCAGTACTCTGATATGGTACTCGGGCATCCTAAGTGGTGTCTCAATCACTGTGCCAAACGCCCACTCCTGATACTGACTGTAAATAAATATTTCTAGCATCATTGGTGAAATGAAGTGTCCATAAAAAGGACAGAAATTAGGATAAAAAATCAGGCAGAAATGAAAATAACAATACACTATTGAAAAACTAACTAGAAATCTGGAAATTAAAAATGGAGTTATTGAAATAAACTCAATAGGTAGAGCATACTCTAGACTGAAAACAGAATAAAATGGACTAGAAGACAGGAGCTGGAAGATGACCATAAGGGAGATAAAACCATCTCAAAGAGCTCTTAGGACATGTGGAGGACAGTGAGGAAGCAATATCTGAAAACATGAATGCTGGCTATTTTCCATGGCTTAGGGGAGATGTAAGTTCACAAATTAAAAGTTTGCTCTGAGCACACAGCAAGATAACACAAGCCGCAGAAAATTGGACATGTCATGGTGAGGGAGTAAACATAAAAATCCTAAAAGTATCCAATGCCCCCAAAGAACAGATTGCTAAGTAAGCAAGCCATGGCAATGAATGTGCCCTGGGCTGGGATGGGAGCCATTCTCTCTCTCTCTCTGAGTTGTCTTTGGCTCAGCTCTGATTCCAGCAAAGCATCTTAGCTAAAGCTCTCTCAACTCTTGATCCGGCCTTTGTAATCTCCTGCATCTGCCCCACAGTATCCTCCACACTGGCTTCAATACTCAAAATCTGTTCCTCTCCCCTTCTCAGCTTCTCTGCTCACAGCCCTCTTGCTTGTCTCTGTCTCAGCCATTGTCCCTCCAAAACATCATCTCTCTTTATTTTACTATGTTTTCCAGATAGGACTCGTCATGCCTTTCAAATCTGCTTACTATCGACAAGAAGGAAATTGATTAGCAACCATTAGAATATGACATTAAAGGCAGATTTCTAAAAGTGCATTTCACACGGCCTTTCACACTTCACTAAAATCAGATGGTTTGACAGCAGAGTATAAGTGGACAAAGCAAGAAGATAAATCCTCTCAGTGCAATTTTATAGTTTCTGTAACACAGAAGTGTCCCAGTTGATAAGGAGAAGCATCGGTTGTTAAGTGGAAGTCAGGGGCACTAGATCATATTGCAGGTTATCTCCTGCACCTACCCTTAGCAGCATTTCTATGGCACCACCACAGGAAGAGCAGCAGTTGAGAAGCCCAAGGCCCTGGTGGCCCATTAAGGCATCTGAATGACTCACACTGGAAACAGCAGGACTCAACTTCATGACTTCCTCCACCAAACAGGCAGCAGCTGACCAACACAGCTCACCTAGACATGCATCTTCTGCATTTTCCGTGTGGCCTGTATAAATGCTTTTAAGAATGTTTAAACATTTACCATTATTTTTTTGATTTTGCCAATTTTGAGCATTTTAAAGAAGCTTTCAGCCCATGCTTCCAAGGGCACAGCAGTTTGAATTGTTTGGAAATACTGAAGAAAACAAGACAGAAAAAGATGTCTCACAGACTATAGAAATTACATCAAGGACCAGAACTGTCTAATTTTAGAGCATTATACACAATAATTTAAGCACGTATGTCATTAGATGAAACAAATATAAAAGAGAATTGATTGAGGGTTTCCCAAATGTGACAATAACTCTAAAAATTTACATGGCATTTCCAAAAATAAAGTGGTAAATGGAAAGAAATACATCTAAAACTATCAATGATAAAAAGCAAATTTGGATCTACCCCACTAAGGAAAAGACTAAATTACCATTTAATTCTCCTATAAACAATGGTATTATAAGATTCTTGACTTGTGTAAAGGCAATCTAGCAATGCAGCGAGACAAGCTCACCCAGGAAAGCTCATAGGTATCATTTGCTTTATTAGAGGAAGAGGAGGGTGCTGAAGGCAAGAGTGGTTGCCCCACATGCCCAGTGCCTAAGGAACAGCACGGGCTTGCAGCTGCACCACCAGCTGGTGTTGCAGAGCCACCTAATGCCGCTGTCTGAGGGTCCACAGACTGAGAAGCAGCCCTGAACCTGAAGAATGAAGGAAGCTCCAACAAGAAGGAGGCTCTACGGGGTTCCAGAGGTGAGTGCACGGGCCACCTGGACGGAAGCTGCAGTGAGCTGCTCCACCCAGGGTGCAGAAGGGGGACATGTTACACACCTAAGGGCAGCGGGGCAGGGACTTGCTCCACTGCCTCCCTTTGCCTCAGGAGCCAGATGCTCACCAGGAAGGCCTGGGATAGCACGTCAGCTTAATGGCCAGGCTGTCGGTGACCCGCTGTGGTAGGGGCAGAGGTCACAAAGGGCAACTCAGTATGGTGTTACTGTAGCGGGATTCGTGTGCAGAGACAAGACGCCAAGGCCTTTTAACAGGAAGTAGTTTTTTATTATTTCTGCCGGCATAAGGCCCAGGTGGAATTTCTTATCCAAAAGCCTGAGCCTCTAACAAACAGGTGTATTTCCTTATAGATGGTTTTAGCCTCTTTGTCTGCCTTACATGGCTACAAGCATACATTTGATTGGATATTCTAATGTTCCATGGCAGCCACAGGAATTGATGTAATACTGCACATGCATACATGGCTCCTGATGATGTCTTTCCCCCCCACACACTGAGCTGTCCAGCAAGTGTTAACACCATGGCTCTGTACTAACAAGCAGAACCTGAAACGCTTACATAGAAGCAGATAATAACTACAGCTGAAGTACTCATAGGCCAGCAGATAATGACCACACGCCATTCCCAGGGCAAGTTTTTTCTTCTCTACCTGACATCGGGGAGGGCTCTACCTCCACTTCCATCATGTTAGAAGCAAGTTTAATCAAAAGACAACGACCTCTACCACATTGCTTCAGTTTATCATCACCCAGCTCCACGTGGGGACACAGCTTGGGTTCTGAGCACACACGAGAGGGTCCAAACGCAGCCTGTGGGGTGTGCCCTCACACCCTTAATGCCTCTGTGGGCAGCCACTTCTCCCAGCTGAAGCCTACCCTGCCTGGTGCGGTGGGGTCGTCTTCCGCTTCTGTGCAAACCAAGGCTTGCTGTCCTCTGCCAAGTGCTAACCAGAGCTGCAAACAGGTGAAACCTTCATTCCCTGAGTCACAAGTCATGGCCTTCGGCTTCTTCAGCCCCTTGACTTTCAACCTTGAGGCCAGGGCTGATGAATACAGTTGTTCCCAGCAGCAACAAACAGCCTGCTTGCAGCCTGGAAGAGGCACTGCTGACCCCTCCCATTCTGGGTGGGCTTTTCTGGGTTGTAGTTCAAGGACAACCTACTTGTATGGAACATAAAACTGTCCCCAGACATGAGTCACCGCTGCAGATCCCCAGAAAAGGCCAGTCCCCTGCATCAGAACGGCCCGTCAGTTATCTACAACACCGCTAAGATGGTTTAAAATAACCTGTAGTCCAAATTCCAACACTAGAAGCCAGATCTCGTAATTTAGCCGACAGCAAAATCCATCATTTGCTCCTTAGTATTCCACTGAAGGAAAAGCCTGGTGACCAGAGGTTGCAAACTTGGGGCCAACGCTAACCCAAGGGACATGTTTATTCATCTTAAAACTAGTTAACAATAAAAATCAGGATCTTGCATTCTTAGGTTTACTTTTAAATTCACATCTCTGCTTCTTTTGGAAGTTCAGGGGTGCAGGGTGCACAGAGCTGGTACTCCGGCTTAGCAAGCTGTGTCTGGAGCTGGGGCGTGTTATGTTCTCTGCCGCTCAGTCCCCAGGGCCTCTGCTGTCTCCCTCGTTCCCAGCACCTGTCTGGCTCCCGCAGGAGTCTGCAATCCTTGTACACAGGTGCAGCCAAGCCAGGTGAGCCTGAACAAGAGGAAAGAGAATATCCTGAAAGTGTGCCTTCATGTCTTCCACTAAGGGCAGTCCTTGCTGGCGAGGTGACTTTTGACAAGTTCTGTAGCTTTTAGGAACCTCACTTATCTCCTACATAGAATGAGGCTGATGGTATGGCGCCTGCGTGAAGTTTATAAGGATTAAATCATCTACTGTTTGCACAGCACCTGCTAGCTATTATTCTGATTAGTTTGTTCAGACGTAAGCCACATTTCTCTTGAGAAAGATGGGCCTGAAGCCAGCCAGGGCCTCGTCGAGATCAGAAACGTGCAGCAAGCATTGTTTCACCACATAACGTGTGCGATCTATTGGAAAACACACTTTTAGATATCGCCTTAATTCCTCACGATGACCTTGCAAGGGTGATGTCATTACCATCCATAATTTTTTTAAAAGATTTATTTATTTATTTGACAGAGTCACATAGAAAGAGAAGGAGAGGCAGAGAAAGAGAAAGGTCTTCCATCTGCTGGTTCACTCCCCAGATGGCCAAAAATGCCGGAGCTGCGCCGATCCGAAGTCAGGAGCCAGGAGCTTCTTCTGTGTCTCCCAGGGTGGGTGCAGGGGCCCAAAGGACTTGAGCCATCTTCCACTGCTTTCCCAGGCCATAGCAGAGAGCTGGATTGGTAGTGGATCAGCTAGGACTCAAACTGGTGCCCATATGGGATGCCGGCACTGCAGGTGGCGGCTTTTACCCACTACACCACAGCGCAGGTCTTCATCCATATTTAATAGGAGAAATTGTTGAGGGGCAAGGCAGTGCCAGCCCCTCTAGTGTCCTGAACACATCTTCATATCACAGTGCTTGCCGAACCCACTATGATGAGTGCCTGTGCTTGTATCTGCTTTTCTTCCTAGGCTGCGGATCTTTGCTATTAGCAACAAATTAAAGTCACTGCTACAGCCCTTGGGGACCCCCGAGGGCTGAGCCCAGAAAGGCCGCTGGGCCAGCCCCTGTGGCAGCAGGCAGTGCCCGAGGCCAGAGAGGCAGCGAGTCACTGAGAACCTGACTGCCACACCAGTGTTCTCTCCCCTCCACAGGAACGCCAGGATTCTCCCCGCTGCTTCCACAAGCTGGTCTTCGTCCCGCTACTCCTTCACTGGCTGGGATCTGCGAGTTTCACATATGCCGTTGAATGTGGAACCCAGGTGACTGCTGGGGGCTCCGGGAGAAGGAGACGTGGCCTCGCCTCCAGCTGCTGCAGGAAGTGCAGAGCCTCTGTAAAGCCGCTGACTGCGGGCAGCCCAGGCTGCTCCATTCTCTTCACCTCCTCCACCACCACCTGCAACCCACACGTGGTGTAATAACAAGTGGGTGCAGTAGTCAACACAATATCAAACACAAGTTCTAAAATGAGATTTACCGAAGCCTGACTTATATACAAAAGTCGCCCTTTTTGTACAGTTTGATGAGCTCTGAGGCCTTGTAGACAATATTGTAACTGCCAGCACAGTAAGAATATTCTCATCGCCCCAAAAACCTCCCCTGAGCCCTTAGCCCAGCTTCCTGGCTCTGCATCCTGTCACCACAGAGGGGCTTTTTCTAGAATATCATAGAATAGCAGCAGGAAGAATGTAATCTGGGGCCTTAATATGGTGCTTTTAAGGTTCTTCTGTACTGCTGCATCTATTATTACATAATGAGTAGCCATTGCATTGTGTGACTATATTCTGTTCATGGATAAGGGCTGTTTTGAGTTTTTGTCTCTGTTGAATAAAGCTGCCACGAGTGCACATGTACAGATGTTTATGTGGAGTAGGTTTCTATTTCTTCAGATAAATATTAGAATATTAGAATATAGAATATTAGAATTAGAGTGGTTGAGATACACGGTTGCTGTATGTTTACAAAAAACTCCTGCTGCATTCTTTTTTTTTTTTTTTTGACAGGCAGAGTGGACAGTGAGAGAGAGAGAGAGAGAGAGAGAGAGAGAAAGAGCTTCCTTTGCTGTTGGTTCATCCTCCAATGGCCGCCGCGGCCAGCGTGCTTCGGCCGGTGCACTGTGCTGATCCGAAGGCAGGAGCCAGGTGCTTCTCGTGGTCTCCCATGGGGTGCAGGGCCCAAGCACTTGGGCCATCCTCCACTGCACTCCCAGGCCACAGCAGAGAGCTGGCCTGGAAGAGGGGCAACCAGGACAGAATCCGGTGCCCCAACCGGGACTAGAACCCGGTGTGCCGGCGCCGCAAGGCGGAGGATTAGCCTAGTGAGCCGCAGCACCGGCTGCTGCATTCTTTATAGGAAGTCACCGAACCAGTTTTCAAACTGATTGTACTACTTTGCTGTCCCCAAATGTACAAATTTATAAACGTACCAGTTGTTCCACATCCTCTCCGACACTTGGTAGTCTCAGTGTTCTGAACACTGGCCATGCTGATGTATATTGAGGTTTTAATTTGAATTTATTTTGTGAAAAATAATGCCATTCTTGTATCTTCTTCAGTAAAAATGTCTAATCAACTCTCTTGCTCATTTTTAAATAGGGTCATTTGGATTTCAATTCTGAATTTTAATACTTATTTTTATATTCAGGATGTTTATATAATATGTGGCTGGCAAATATTTTGTCCACATGTGGTGCTTGCTTTTTCATTTTCTTAACAGGGTCTTCCCAAAGACAAAAGTTTATTTTTGTGAAGCCCAATTTATCAAAATTTGGTTTTGTAGTCCCTACATTCTGTGTTTTATCTAGGAAGTAATTACATAAGCCCTTAAAGATTTTCTTCCATGTTTACTTGTGTAGGTTTTTATGGATTTAGTTTTCATTATAAAATATGATCCATTTAGGATTAATTTTTATGTATGATGTGAGGTCAGGATCAATGTTCATTTTTTTCCCCACATGACTATGCAATTGGTTCTGCTCCATTTTTTGGGAGACAAACATTTCTACATTGAAGTATCATAGCACCATTACAATGAATCTACATCTGGACTCTATTCCATTGAGTTTCATGTCTGTCCTTATGCATAGAAAAATGGAAATTAACTCTACTGTTTGAGGTAAGTCAGCTTGAGTATGTCCCGAATTGCACATCTCTTCCCTCTCTTACTCCCACTCTTATATTTAACAGCGATCACTTTGAAAAGTTAAGTTTCAACACTTGAGAATAACTGTGTATTGATTGTGTATTCAACCAAAAGTATTAAGTAGAACAAATAAACAAAAAAATACTAAGAGGGATAACGTATTAAGTTGTTCATCAACAGTCAGGGCAAGGGCTGATCAAGTCACTGTTTCTCATAGTGTTCATTTCACTTTAACAGGTTTCCTTTTTTGGTGCTCAGTTAGTTGTCACCAATCAGGGAGAACATATGGTATTTGTCCCTTTGGGACTGGCTTATTTCACTCAGCATAATGCTTTCCAGATTCCTAACAGGGATCACTTTTCAGTTAAAATTTAAACACCTAAGAATAATTGTGTGTTAATTACAGAGTTCAACCAATAGTACTAGAACAAAAAAAAATACTAAAATGGTTAAAGTATTACATTGTACATCAACAGTCAGGACAAGAGCTGATCAGGCCACTGTTTCTCATAGTGTCAATTTCACTTCAACAAGTTTCCCCTTTGGTGTTCAGTTAGTTGTCGCCGATCAGGGAGAACATATGATATTTGTCCCTTTGGGACTGGCTTAATTCGCTCAGCATGATGTTTTCCAAATTCCTCCATCTTGTTGCAAATGACCGGATTTCGTTGTTTTTGACTGCTGTATAGTATTATATAGAGTACATGTCCCATAATTTCTTTATCCAGTCTACCGTTGATGGGCATTTGGGTTGGTTCCAGGTCTTAGCTATTGTGAATTGAGCTGCAATAAACATTAATGTGCAGACAGCTTTTTTGTTTGCCAATTTAATTTCCTTTGGGTAAAGTCCAAGGAGTGGGATGGCTGGGTTGAATGGTAGGGTTATATTCAGGTTTCTGAGGAATCTCCAGACTGACTTCCATAGTGGCTTAACCAGTTTGCATTCCCACCAACAGTGGGTTAGTGTCCCTTTTTCCCCACATCCTCTCCAGCATCTATTGTTGGTAGATTTCTGAATGTGAGCCATTCTAACCGGGGTGAGGTGAAACCTCATTGTGGTTTTGATTTGCATTTCCCTAATTGCTAGTGATCTTGAACATTTTTTCATGTGTCTGTTGGCCATTTGGATTTCCTCTTTTAAAAATGTCTATTGAGGTCCTTGGCCCATCTCTTAAGTGGGTTGTTTGTTTTGATGTTGTAGAGTTTCTTGATTTCTTTGTAGATTCTGGTTATCAACCCTTTATCTGTTGCATAGTTTGCAAATATTTTTTCCCATTCTGTCGGTTGCCTCTTCACTTTCCTGACTGTTTCTTTTGCAGTACAGAAACTTCTCAATTTGATGCAATCCCAAATGGTAATTTTGGTTTTGACTGCCTGTGCTTCTGGGGTATTTTCCAAGAATTCTTTGCCCGTACCTATATCTTGTAGGGTTTTTCCAATGCTCTCTAGTAATTTGATGGTGTCGGGTTGTAGATTTAAGTCTTTAATCCATGTTGAGTGAATTTTTGTGTAAGGTAAAAGGTAGGGGTCTTGCTTCATTATTCTGCACGTGGAAATCCAGTTTTCCCAGCACCATTTATTGAATAGACTGTCCTTGCTCCAGGGATTGGTTTTGTATCCTTGATCAAATATGAGTTGGCTGTAGATGTTTGGATTGATTTCTGGTGTTTCAATTCTGTTCCATTGGTCTATCCATCTGTTTCTGTACCAGTACCATACTATTTTGATAACAACTGCCCTGTAGTATGTCCTGAAATCTGGTATTGTGATGCCTCCGGCTTTGTTTTTGTTGTACAAGATTGCTTTAGCTATTCGACGTCTCCTATGTCTCCATATGAATTTCAGCATCATTTTTTCCAGATCTGAGAAAACGGTAGAGTTAGAAACATACCAGTGGATTCCAATTCAATCCCATCAAGGTGGCATGTACCAATGCCATCTCACTAGTCCCGGTGATCAATTTCTGTTCACAATTGATCGTAATGATAGGACTAAGAGCCAAAGGGAGCACATAAACAAGACTAGTGTCTGCACATACTAGCTGATAGAATAAAAAAGGGAGAGAACGATCCAACATGGGAAACGAGATACACAGCAGACCCATAGAATGGCAGATGTCCTAAACAGTACTCTGGCCTCAGAATCAGCCCTGAAGGCACGTGGATCTGGCTGAAAAGCCCATGAGAGTATTACAGGCATGGAAAGCCAAAACACTCTGGAAAAAAAAACAAAACCTACATGAAAGATCTCCACGAGTGAGATCCCAGTGAAAAGAACAGGTCATCAAAGAAGGAGGTACCTTTCTCTGAAGGGAGGAGAGAACTTCCACTTTGACTACGACCTTGTCTAAATATGATCAGAGTTGGTGAACTCAAAAGGCTTCCATAGCCTTGGCAGCTCATGACAAGAGCCTAGGGTGATTACTGATGCCATAAACAAGAGTGTCAATTTGTTAAGTCAACATCAGGAGTCACTGTGCACTTACTTCTCATGTAGGATCTCTGTCCTTAATGTGCTGTACATTGTGATTTAATGCTATAACTAGTACTCAAACAGTATTTTTCACTTTGTGTTTCTATGTGGGTGCAAACTGTTGAAATCTTTATTTAATATATGCTAAACTGATCTTCTATATATAAAGAGAATTGACAATGAATCTTGATGTGAATGGAAGGGGGGAGGGAGAGGGAAAGAGGAGGGTTGCGGGTGGGAGGGAAGTTATAGGGGGGAAGCCATTGTAATCCATAAGCTGTACTTTGGAAATTTATATTCATTAAATAAAAGTTAAAAAGAAAGGTATTTTCCAAACTGAAAAAAAAAGAAAAATGGAAATTATATACTGTAGATGTAGGGTTGAAAGTTCTGTAGATATCTGTTAGATCCATTTGGGCAATAGTGTCAATTAAATCTGCTGTTTCCTTGTTGATCTTCTGTCCGGATGATCTGAGAGTATTTCAGGCATGGAAAGCCAAGACACTCTGGCAAAAAGATCTCTGTGAGTGAGATCCCAGTGGAAAGAACAGGTCTTCAAAGAGGGAGGTGCCTTTCTCTGAAGGGAGGAGAGAACCTCCACTTTGACTATGACCTTGTCTAAACAAGATAAGAGTCGGAGAACTCAAGGGGCTTCCATAGCCTTGGAAACTCATGACTGGTGCATAGGGAGATTACTGATGCCATAAACAGGAGTGTCAATTTGTAAAGTCAACAACAGGAGTCACTGTGCACTTACTCCTCATGTAGGATCTCTGTCCTTAATGTGCTGTACACTGAGGCTTAATGCTATAACAAGTACTCAAACAGTATATTTCACTTTGTGTTTCTATGGGGGTGCAAACTGTTGAAATCTTTACTTAATGTACACTAAACTGATCTTCTGTTAAAAAAAAAAAAAAAAGAAAGAAACTATCAATTCCCAACTTGACTCTCACTGGGATTAAACATGACAATAGGTCTGATCTGATTTCATCATCATTTAAAAAAAATCATCTATTATTTTTCACTTTATGTTTCTGTGTGGGAACAAACTGTTGAAATCCTTACTTAAGGTATACTAAGCTGATCTTCTGTATACTAAGATAATCGAAAATGAATCTTGATGTGAATGGAAGGGGAGAGGGAGTGGGAAAGGGGAGGGTTGTGGGTGGGAGGGACGGTATGGGGGGGAAAGCCATTGTAACCCATGAGACGTACTTTGGAAATTTATATTCATTAAATAAAAGATAAAAAAAAATTATATACTGTGACTCCTCCACTACTATTCTCTCTAACATTGCTTTTCTAGATGCTTTTCAATTTTGTATAAATTGTAGACATAGCTTCTGAATTTCTATAGAAAACTTGCTCGTGTCTTGATTAGGTTTATATTGGATCTAGAGATTGATTTTAAAATAGATGTTTTAACAGCACTGAGTCTTCAAATTAATGAACATGGTATAATAATCCATTTTAAACCTTTTAGAAAATTTCCATGCAATGACTTTTCTGTATACTGAAAATATATTCAGTATATGCAGATTTTGTGTGGATTATTAAATTTTTTTCTCTTAGACACTTCAAATTTCCTAATTTTATATTTTTATGTTGATTTAAATGACATTTTAAATTTCAGTTTTGAAGTTTTTACTGTTGATATAGGGTACTTTTAACAGTTTATGGAAATGAAATTGAAAAGTAGCTTATTTTTGTGAAAAAAATTGAAATCAATGCAGCTTTTTCTTAATATATATATTCCATGAATTTTTAAAATATATTTATTCTTATTTATTTGAAAGGCAGAGTTACAGAGAGAGAGGAAGATCAAGAAAAAGAGAGATCTTACATCCACTAGTTAACTCCCCAAATAGTGCAAAGGCCAGGGCAGGGCCAGGCCAAAGCCAGCATCCCCTCAGTCCATGTGTCCCCTGTGGGTGACAGGGCCCAGGTACCTGAGTCACCTGCTGCCTCCCAGGGTGTGCATTAGCAGGAAGCTGGGCTGGAGGGTGGGAGCCAGGCACCCCGAGATGAGAGGTACAGATTCCAAGCAGCACTTCACACCGTACCAAATGTCTATCCCTTTACTAGATTTTAATGGATTAAAAATTTCTATGGAGGGGCTGGGGCTGTGGCACAGTGGATTAAATCCCACATGGGCGCCGGTTCTAGTCCCGGCTGCTCATCTTCCAATCCACCTCTCAGCTATGGTCTGGGATAGCAGTAGAAGATGACCCAAGTCCTTGGGCCCCTGCACCCACGTGGGAGACCCAGAAGAAGCTCCTGGTTCCTGGCTTTGGATCGGCACAGCTCTGGCATTTTCGGCCATCTGGGGAGTGAACCAGCAGATGAAAGACCTCTTTCTCTGTCTCTCTCTCTCTCTGTAACTCTGTCTTTCAAAGAAATAAAAAAGAAGTCTTTAAAAAAAATTTCTACAGAGACAACTATGTCTTCTATAGAAGTAGTTTTGTTTCTTCTTTCCCACTTCATGTGCCTCTTAATCCTTTGTCCTGCCTTATTACACTGACTACGATCTCCAGTACAATGTTAAATAAAAGTGGTGAGAGTGGCCACATTTGCCTTGTTTCCAAAATTAGAAGGAAGTCATTCGTTCTTTCACCTCTGAATATGATGTTGTCAATTTTTCACAAGTGTTCTAGAAAGTTACAGAAATACTATTATTTCCTAGTTTTCTGAGAGTTTTAGTCTGAATCATTGCTGAATTTCATTACATATCTTACTGAATGTATTCAGATGAATGGATTTGTATATGTGTGTGAGTCTATTACTATGGTGAATTTGTCAAAAAATAAATTAAGCTCTTTCATTAGCAAGAACTAGAATGGCCCATGATTGAATGAGACAATGATCAAGTAAATTGTAGTTCACATATATACCGGTCTCCTTTATTTTCTCATAGTATCAGCAACAAAAGAGCAAAAGACTATTTAAAAAAAAACCAGACAAATGATACAGCAAATTGTGGGGAAGGAGCCCCCAAATATCTAATATTTGAAGAAATGCCCAACCTCTCTAGTTTCTCAGTGATCTTGAGACTGAGAGCCCTTGAGACACAAAAGAGTTGATGCCATTGGGAAACATCTAATTACTGACAAAACTGGAACAGCTGCTCTCCAGCGCCTGGCTAGGAGAGGAGAGTTTGCCGTAGGATCTGGGAGGGAGCTCTGAGCGACAGAAAGGAAAGCAGCCCGGCTCTGCGGGAGTGATCACGAAGGAACTGTTACCCACACCCAAGGACAAGGAGAAACCTGCAAGAATATTTATCACCGAGCTGTTTGTGATAGCAAGCGGAGAAAACAACCTAGCTGCTCTCTGTCTGGATAAATAATTGTGGCATTTACCTATGATGGAATGATATCCTGGAGGAAGAATGAAAATGGATTAGATTTTTATGCAGTAACATGGATAAATCTATAAAACATATTGAGCAGAAAAAGTAAACAACAAAATGAGGTCTACAGCACAGAGCTATTTATGGAAATTAAAACATATACTGCCTTACATATTTTTAAAGAATAGACTTTATCTGAATAAGCCTCTGAAAGGGGCCCTGGAAGGATGCACATAAAATATTCTAGAATGCGCTTCTATGGGATAAGCTAACTGGAGTGGGTTTGTGAAATAAAAGAGAATAGTTGAAATAAAGCAAACAAGAGAATATCGTTGCACCAAAGACAAGAAGTGTATGGTCCAATAAATCTGCAAAACTCCATCCAAAAGAACTTTCAGTTTTTAGTTTGAGATGGAAGTTTGAGCCCTGAGACAGAGCAGTGGGGGACAGATTCAGAATCCCAGCTGCCTCCACAGAACCATTTAAAAGTAAAAAAAAAATGAGCAGCAGTATCTTTGGCTAAACCCAAAGACACAAACGCCAGTCTGTAGCATCGGGGTGATGTGCTGCGTGGCCCTGACCCCGGGATGTGGCTCATCCCTGTCTCTTCGCATGTGTTATTTTGTTGCTGCCCATGGGAATTATATCCCAACATCACGAACACTGCACCAAAGGGACTTCAGAAATCCAACCATCTCCAACTGCTCTCAGTTTGATTGCCCCAGACACAGGAAGCCTCCGTCCACATCTACGAGAGCAGCCCAGCCTGAGTTCGTCCATCCACTGACAAGAGTGAGGAAACTGTGCATTCTCTCTCGCTCCTGGTGGGGTCATTGCAATGCGCCACCCTACCCAAAGGTGTCAAATCCCCAGCCAGATAGCAAGAGAGATTCTGTGCTCCACTTTAGGTGGGTAACCAGCTGATATGGTATCAACTCCCCAAGGGAAAGAAACCTTGTCAAGATCATTCAGGAAAACACACTGAAGCTGAACAATTCACATTATCAGTCTATCGATACCTTTGTCCCCTGTCTACCTGTCTACCCACCGTTTATTTCTGTGGGGGCTGGGGAGGGGAGAAACACAGTTTCTATTAAAATGCTTCATTTTCATACTAAATTTCTGTTGTCCATTTTAAGTACTCAGATGAACACCATTTCATACTCAAATAGTATCTTGCCTTCAGCAAGTAATATATTTCTAAACAATACTTTATAGCATTTGAACCAACCATTTCATCAATTTCTACTACCATTTTTTGTTAGTCTCAAAAAGAATGATAGGTTATACACTGTACGGCATTTCCATTGCAATGCCATTCCTATCCCAGCTGTGCCGCTGGGTCTGTATTATTGAAACAAACATGCTCTCTCTCTTTTTTTTTTTTTTTTGCTTGTCCACACACTGACCACAGCATGGGGTGTAGCTGTCCCTTGTTCTGGTGAGAAAGTGACTGCCACCCTGTTGAACAGCAGGCACAACTGAGAGACACTGACCAAAGTCCCCGTTCTTGTTACTGGACCCCAGTGTCCAACCACCTAAAACCCTCCTCCCCTTCAGAGCAACTGGTTGAACTGGAATGAGATTCAGCCCTTTTGACGGTTTAGAAAAGAGCTCTCTTGCTCTGAGTGGAACAGGGTTCAGATGTGAAGCCTCGGATGGCCGTGACCCTTGAACTCTTAGACTAGCTGGTCAGGCCGTGCTGCTGAGCCACACGAAGGCAGAGCAGACAGAACAGCAGAGAAATGGAGCCAGAGCAGACTGTCCCTGAAGTCCCTGAAGGCCTCTGCTCTCTGCCTCTGGACATGGAGCTCCCCGGGACACTCCTTGCCATGACTAGTTTGCTTTTTTTCCTTTCTGGTACTTGGAAACCAACTGCACCCTTACCTAGCCCCAGTGTGAAAGCTACTCAGAGGCGGGCGTTGGAGAAACTGCTTTCATGGAAATGTTCCTTGTTTGTGACCCAGCATGTCTCCTCACCCTGGAGGCCTCTCTGCTCATTGGTGACACAGCCTCGCTATAAAGGAGCCACCTTTCTGTCTGAATCTTCCTTCCTCTGCTTCCAGAATCTCTCTCACACCTGCAACTCGATCTCAAGGAGTTAATCTGGCCATAATTTGGCTGTGAGGACCCCGAAGCATCCTCCTTCGTGTTCTCTCCTTCCTCCCAACAGCACTGCGGCTGCACCTGCTCAGTCGGGGCCCCCAGACCCCAAGACAACACCCGCTTCTCAGTGGCAGTCACAGAAATGGAGCTCAAGGGATAGGCCTGTCTGTGGAGGAGTCCTGGGAGGCCACAGCAGACACCAGGTCCCGCCTGACCCTCTGTGGCCGCCGTGTCCTGTGTCTGCTCAAAGCACCCAGACTACTGCAGCCACCTTCATGGTGGCCATTTCTCCACCGGACTTCTCTGTTGCTCCCACACGCAGAGCCCCAGTCTAGCCCTGAGGGTCTCAATCACCCTCCCACCTTCCATTCCCAGACCACCTAATGCCTGCTCATTGTGCCTCTCCTTGTTCTTCTGGGTCCACATGCCCATCTGTCCGCCTTTCTAAGTTATTCTTGTCTTCCATGTCCCTGCCCCTGAGGAGCAAAGGTTTAGGAAAAGGGCATGTTCTATGACATCAGACTGACCTGGGTTGAAATTCTACCTAGGAGGACCAGCACTGTGGCACAGCAGGTAAAACTACTGCTTGTGATGTTGGTATCCCATACTGCAGTGCCAGTTTGAGTCCTGGCTACGCCTATTCCAATCCAACTTCCTGCTTATGTGCCTGGGAAGGCAGTAGATGATGACCCAAGTGCTTGAGCCCCTGTCAACTATATGGGAGACCAAGAGTAGGTTTCTGGCTCCCAACTTTGGCCTGCCACAGATGGACTCTTGTAGTCATTTGAGGAATAATCCAGCAGATGAAAGATCTCTTTCTCTCCTTCTCTCCCTCCCTCCATTCTGCTCCCCCTCCATTGCCCTGTCTTTCAAATAAATAAATAAATCTCTTTTAAAAGAATGAGTTTAATAATAAATAAATAAATTCTACCTAGGACAGTCATGAATAATGGGAACAGGCTGAACTTGTCCCAAGCAAGGATATCAAGCATTCAGGATTCACCTGTGCATGGCCACCTGTCCCTGCACCCCCTCCTTCCCCTAGTGGAGTCACGGATACTAACATCAGGAGCACACCTTGCAGAGACAACCTCTGTGTTTCCCTGAGCAAAGCTGTGGGCGCCCCCGCCCCCGTAAGCTAGGCTGACCTGAGTGACAGGCAGCTGACAACAAAGGCAAAGCAGGAGGCTTCCTTTCCAGACTCACCTCTCCAAAGGAATAAGAGAAAAGGAATTTCTAACACCAAGAACAGAGCGCTTCTTTCCAGCCTTCAAGCCAGCCCTTTTCTGGGTGAGATCATTTCTGGGCAGAAGGTGCCCGGACCTTTATTTACAAGCTCATGGGATCTGAGAGAGGGGAAAGAAGAAAGATGAAACTCAACTGACACATTGAGCCTTCCAGCTCGGGAGCAGAGACCACCAACCGCCTCTGCTTCTTGGGTCCTCCCTGAATGTCTAGGTCCCCAGAGTGGCATTCGAAGACCTCGGGACCCAGAATGATCTTAGTCCTTTGGCACAAAACCCTTCTAAACAGTAACACATCATGTTACGTTTATGTATATATATGAAACCAAAACCCTTCCAGCCCGCTGGTTTTCACCCCCAAGACTCCAAGGGGCAAAGCCACTCAGATTTGTGGGTCTATCTCAGTTCTTCGGGAGCTTACCCTTCCTTTGTTCCTAATGAACGTCCCAGGTAGCTCCTCTGACTGTTAGCAAGACCCTACATCCACCAGAGCAGAAGTCTCTCTGGAGGCTCTTGGAGCCCATGGCTTCTCCTAGCCTGTGTCCACTTCCCACTGCCTTGTGTTCCAGTCTGTGCAGCCTCCTTCTCCCTCCCCAACACTGTCAGTGTGCCAATCACTGCCCTCGATGGAGCAGCTTCGTTACTGTGGACCTACCCTCACAATATGTGCAATGATAATAGTGAGCATTCCATGATTAATAATTTTGCTTGCCTTCTTTGAAATTTGAAGAGCTTCTGCGCAATCCCTTGGCTCGCCTGAGCCCATCAATAAAAGATGCCCAGAGAAATTGGTGCTGAGCTCTCCTTCTCACTCTCTAAGTTTTGCTCTGCAAGTAGAGACCGCCAGTGTCCTTGCAGCTGTGGGCACTTCCCTCAGAAGTGAGTGGGGATGGTGGCATCTCCTGCATTGGAACTCTTAGGATAGGGCCTGCTCAGCGCTGCAGCCCTTCGTCCTCTCCTCCCCCTTCCTCAGGCCAGGTGGGATGCAAGCTAACAGAAAACAATAATGCCTTTCCCGAGGGTTTTTCTTCCTATCTCTGACAATGGCCTGATTTGACATTTTCTTGACAGTCTTCCGGGCACTTCACACTTCTCTAGAAAATGTTGAAAGCAATTTATAGGTTCTCTGCACATACAATAAATAGGTTTCAAAGCAATATCACTCAAAATTGCCATGAGTATCCGGACTGGGCGAGACACTGTTTTGTCCCTTGTTGGTTTCCTCTGGGTGATATTACCAAATAATTATAAGGACTATAAAGGTTGAAGTAGCACTTAAGTGCCCAAAAATCACTGATTTTCTGTGACAGACTTATCATTGCTCAAAATATATGTCTCATGGAGCTAGTGTTGTGCTGTAGTAGATAAAGCTGCCGCCTGCAATGCCAGCATCCCATGTGAGCACTGGTTCGTGTCCTGGCCACTCCACTTCCCATCTAGTTCCCCCCCAGCTAATGGCCTGGGGAAAGCAGCCAAAGATGGCCCAAGTGTTTGGGCCTCTGTCACCCATGTGAGAGACCTAAATGAATGTCCTGGCTTTGGCCTGGCCCAGTCCTGACTGTTACAGCCATCAGGGGAATGAACCAGCGGATAGAAGATTTCTCTCCATCTACCTCTCCCTCTCTGACTGTAACTCTGACTTTCAAATAAATCAATCTTTAAAAAAAAAAAAGTCCCTGGCCAGCACCAGGGCTCAATAGGCTAATCCTCTGCCTGCGGCGCCAGCACACAAGGTTGTTGTCCCGGTCAGGGCGCCGGATTCTGTCCCGGTTACTCCTCTTCCAGGCCAGCTCTCTGCTATGGCCCGGGAGTGCAGTGGAGGATGACCCAAGTGCTTGGGCCCTGCACCCGCATGGGAGACCAGGAGAATCACCTGACTCCTGCCTTTGGATCAGTGTGGTGCACCGGCCGCAGTGCGCCGGCCACAGTGGCCATTGGGGGGTGAGCCAATGGAAAAGAAAGACCTTTCTCTCTGTCTCTCTCTCTCACTGTCCACTCTGCCTGTCAAAAAAAAATAAAAAATTTAAAAAAGAAAAAGTCCCAGAAAATGACAATACTGTGTATCACACTGCTTCTCCCAATCTCTTTTTATGTCCAGCTCAAAAATTCTTGTTTAGCCTAGATATGGTGGATATCTGTTGCTGTTGACTGCTCTGTCTACTTTCCACTGTGCTGATAATTTACCTGTCTCCCTCCAAGACAGGTAAATGCCTCCCATACAGGCTGGGTCGATATTCAGGGCACACTCAGCTCTACAGGTGAACATATAACTTAACCCCAAGCCAATCAGCATGTCTCCCACCACAGTGATTGGTTTAGGAGTAGTCATATGACCCAACCAGAGCCGATAATATGCAAAAATATGCTGCTGAGGCTTCTGGGAAAGAGACAGCTGTCTTCACATCTGGGTTTACACCTGAAGAAGGACACAGTGTGACCCTGCTGCCATCACTGTGTCACCACATGGAACCTGAGACTGATGCCAAGACAGCAAAGGAGAGACTGGGGCTTCAGAACACTGAGTTCTGAGACCCAGTTGTGCCCCAAACCCTCCAAGCCCTTGACTCCAAATAAGTCAACAACAACAACAAATCACTTTTTCCTGCTAAAACAAATTTAGTTGGTTATTCTTTTACTTCAAAGCAAAGGACCATGAATGCCCCACCAAGTACTCCAATTTTAGGTTTGAAAAAATACTCTGTGAAGACAAATGTGGAAATGGACAAAGGGCTTCTATTCCTACATTTCCTGAAGGGGCCAGCACACCCCGGGCACTCCCTGACTTAGCAGGGAGTGTGTGCTCCACTGATGGACTAAATGTTCACAAAAGGAAGTTACTAACAGTTCATGCCAAGTGTTAGGGAAGCCCTAGCACTCAAAGCAATGCCATTGAACCTGCACTCTCCAGGCTGAATATGCAACACACAAGACAAACCCTGAACCACAGATCAAAATGCCTGTGAGCAAGGTGGCGCTCCCCAATGAGGCTCTCGGCAAGACTACCTGTCTCCCTGAGCTAGGAAGTAGAAGAAAACCAAGGAGCAGCCCCTCCCTCCACGGCTGATTGCAGATGGCACCCCTGGAGCAGTGAACGGTTGAGCTCAGAGCTCAGAGCTGCAGAGTGCCTCCCACCACAAGGGGGCGCAGGGGAGGCGTGGGCTGCAAGAGCAGCAGGAATGGATGACCAAAACCCAAGCAGAGCCGCAAGTCCCCAGCAGCCTCCTCCCGACGCCAGCGCGTGGGTCGCCCGGCAACCTTGAGAACTCTTTTCAGAGGAGGAAGGCTCAGAACCTCCAGGGAGGTCAGAGCGTGAAGGCGGGACTGAGACGTGAGCAGGCGCGGTTCTGAAAGCTGCGACAGGAGCAGAGTTTTGTTCTCATCCACTGCATCCCGTGAGCCCGGTCAGCTCCTTCAGCCCGGAGGTCCTGGGCTCCTGCGGGTCTACAGTCGCAGGGGAAGCGGGTCCGAGAGGAAACGTGTGGGAACTGGTGTGAGGAAAAACAGCGATGCTCAAAGGAGGCCCGGCTCCCCTCACCCGGGGTGCAGCTTCCCACCTGTCACCGCGTTGATGGGCAAGCTCTGAACTAAGTGTGGGATTCCCCTGCTGTGGATACAGTCTTCTAGGTTCAGAATTACGTCCCTAAAACACAAAAGTCAGAGTGTTGGCTCCAGACCTGGCTGCTCCATTTTCTATCCAGTTCCCTGCTAATGCGCCTGGAGAGTCAGCCGAAGATGGCCCTAGTGCTTGGGCCCCTGCCACCCATGTGGGAGACCAGGGTAGAGTTCCTGACTCCTGGCTGCAGCCTGGCCCAGACCTGGCCGTTGTGGCTGTTTGGGGAGTGAACCAGCAGATGGAAGATCTCAGTCTGTCCCTGCGTCACTCCTTCTCTCTCTGTTGCCCTGCCTTTCAAACAAGTCCATCAACCCACCAATCTTTCACAAATACATAAATCGCTCCGAAGAGAAAACAGCTCAGATGTGAACTGTTCCCAGTCATTTGCATCCCTGAGTGAAGACTTGGCCACGAGGGAAGAAAGTGAGAAGCAGGGACATATGACATGAGGATAGGGAATGGGGACATCACTGGCGAGCACGCAGGACACTGGAGGGCCAGGGCACAGGCTGGGGGTGACCCGGATTCAAACCTTGACTCTTGCGTCTGCTAACTGTTACCTTGGGCCAACGACTTCACTTCTTTGAAACTCAACTACACTCTCTGTCGCTCTCCGTGGCTTTAGCTGTTACATCCTCCCTGCCAGGAGTGCCCACACATTCCATGCTGTTCACCTGGAAACTCCTCTCCAGGCTATGTCACCTGCTCAAGAGAACTGGGCTGGGGAGACGCCCCTTGTCTGGACACCTGGCCTCCACCTCTGACTTTCTCCATGAAAGGGAGAGGGCCTTAGGATTCGGGGTCTGTGTCTTACTCGTTCGTACATCCCCAGTGCTCAGGAAACAAAGAAAGAAGAGGAATTACAAGGGCATTCACCCAGGAGAGGTGGGAATGTTGGGCTAGGGTAGACCAACCTGGGGTACCCTGCACGAGGCTGCTCCTCCACTGTAAGAGACCATGTAAGAGATGTGTTGCAGGCAGGGCAGAGAGAGAACCGGGCATTCTTTTTACCCCCCTCAACCAACTCCCTAACCTGGAGCAGCAGTCTGAATGGAGATGAGACAGGAACTGTGACCTTATTAATAGACAAAGTTGAATTCAAGGTCAAAAGCACTGCAGGAGGGCAGAAGGAGTGACTTTATAATGATGAAGTCTGCAACCCATATAGATAATACTGTCACGAACTGTTAGAGATCAAATAACAAAGCATCACCCTTTGTAAAGTGAAATCATAGGAAATACAAAGAGAAACTGACAAAAATATAAAAGTAATTAAGGTTTTAATGTATCTCTGACAGATAAAGCATATGAAATAAGTAAGGATATAAAATATACAAACTGCATAATTAAAGTTATAACTTTGTAGGTTGCTATGGCACATTTACAAAAATTACCATCTTTTAGGAGTAAGGTCCAAGAAGCTGATATAATAGAAACCACATTCTAAGACTGCAATACAATAAAACATTAAATAAGTAAGGAGTATAGAAAAGCCAAACATTTAGAAAATTGGGGGTGGCCAGCGCCGCGGCTCACTAGGCTAATCCTCCACCTGTGGCGCCAGCACTCCAGGTTCTAGTTCTGGCTGGGGTGCTGGATTCTGTCCTGGTTGCTCCTCTTCCAGTCCAGCTCTCTGCTGTGGCCTCGGAAGGCAGTGGAGGATGGCCCAAGTGCTTGGGCCCTGCACCCACATGGGAGACCAGGAGAAACACCTGGCTCCTGGCTTCGGATCGGGGCAGTGCTGGCCATAGTGGCTATTTGGGGGGGGGAGGTGAACCAATGGAAGGAAGACCTTTCTCTCTGTCTCTCTCTCTCACTGTCCAACTCTGCCTGTCAAAAAAAAAAAAAAAAAAACAATTGGGGGTAAAACTCTCCCAACTAACTGTCAGTCAGAAATAATACACTGCTATTGTTAAATATCTAAAAAATAAAACAATAACATTACAAATTAGAACTGGGGTACATTTAAAATTTTACCCAGAGCAAAATTCATATCGTCAGACATTTATATTACATAGGAATGGAAATAAATTAAATAAACATGCAACATAAAGAATTAAAAGGAAAATAAAAAGCAATTTAAGAATAATATTCAAAGAAAGTATAAACTAAAAAATTGAATTACTGATCAACAAATAGTAGAACTAAATATTTTAGGAGCAAATTCTTTGGGGGCCAGTGCTGTGGCATGGTGGGTTAACCCTCCGCCTGCAGCACCAGCATCCCATGTGGGCACCAGTTCTAGTCCTAGCTGTTCCTCTTCCGATCTGGCTCTCTGCTATGGCCTGGGAAAGCAGTGAAAGATAGCCAAGTCTGTGTAAGACCTGAAAAAATCTCCTGGCTCCTGTCTTTGGATCAACTCAGCCCCAGCTATTGTGGCCATTTGGGGGGTGAACCAGCAGATCAAAGACCTCTCTCTCTGTCTCTCCCTCTTTCTGTCTATAACTCTGCCTCTCAAATAAATAAATTTTAAAAAGAACTTTAAAAAATAGAGCAAACTCTTTGGAGAAAAAAATCAATACAACCAACAAATCATTAATTAGTATAATAAAAGAATCATAAAATTGGGGTAAAGAAAGGAAAAGACACTAATGCAGAAGAAATCCAAATATATGTAAAAGAACACATTCCTGATGATGAGTTAATTTGAAAATCTGAGTGAAATGTATGATTTTGAAAGGAAAATATAAATTACCAAAATTGACATAAAGAGAAAAAAGCATGGCAGTAACTAAGAAATATGTCAAAGAACTATCCCCCCTCATCTCCCATCCACTCAAAGTACCGCAGCTAGATGAGTTTACAAACAAATTCCAGCAAATATCTGAGGAGAAGTTAACCCTTATATTGTAAAAAATAAAGCAAAAACTGCTCCCAAGTAGGCCCAAAGGAAAAGAACAAAGCCCCCAGCACTATATAAAAGAGGTAATGGATTTACAAGAAGACCCCATGGAACAGGTGGTACTGCTGTGGGGATAACCAGAAAACACAAAAACTCCCACCTGCACACCCATTACTGTAGTCTTCTCTAACACCTGAGCTGTCAATCAAAGAGCTACGAAATAAGACTCTTGCCTCATAGGAGAAGGCCATGAAAGACAGCACGCTCGATGCTGTCCTGGTGTCCTGCTCTATCTACTGTCCCCTCTCCTTCTGGCTGAAGCTGAAGTCAGGCATGACCTATGGTCAGGGTGACCATAAGAACTCTAAAATGAGCTTTGTACTCCACAAGTGTCTTTAAGTTCTTCTACTGTTGGAGAAATCTAACTTGGAAACTCTAGATTATATATATATATATATATATATATATACACACACACACACACACACACACACACACATTTGAGTATACATATTCAAAGAAAATGCCATAGCCCTACATCAAAAACTTTGGCAAATTGGTGTGCAAGTATATATGTTATGGATAAATTAAAACTTAAAGCTTGATGCCTGGGAATGCTAAGTTTGTAACAACAGGCTAATTTCCATTACAATTCTTCTGCAGATAGCAATGATAAGCTCGGTAGAGATTTGGAGAAGAATCAGTCTTTCTGAAAGCATTAAAGAGCAGTCCGATGCAGGCAGAAACTAGAGGAGCCTGATAAAGGGGCCAGCTCCAGATACTGGTGTGTGTGGATTTCCTTCCGCAGACAGGTGCCAATCCGTATACATGAGACTGAAGTCCAGCAAGCATCCACAATCCTGCAGCCCGAGAATTTCGAGGCTGGAGTCCAGAGCTCCCAAGTGGCTAGAAAGTAAAGGCACAACAAAGTATGCATGTAATGTCCAGTAAAATCATCACCAGATCCATGAACTGCACCTGTGCGGGGAAGAGGCTCTAGGAGGCTTGGCAGAAAGCAACAGGTGGAAGGCAGAAAGAATAAAGCATGCATTTCATTTACTGCCTCCTTTAGAAGAGACAGAATTTGGAGTCTGGATCCAACCAAGAAAATTGCCTTCTGAACTAAGTATCAGCAGAGGAAGATGAAGACATCAGAGGAAGATAACAGAATCCAGAGTCTCAGGCATGTGTTATCCGCAAAATCCAACGCACAACCACACTGTACTTTGCAAAGTGAAAAGAAGGGGAAGCGAGGTACAGTTAAGGGGAAAATCAGTCTACATCAACTGACTCTGGAGGACACGGCCATCGGGAACATCAGATAAGGATGTGAAGTCAGCTATTACAAGCATTTTTAGACACTTACAGGAGATAGGATCAAAGTGCAGGAAGAAAGGAGGATCCTCTGCAAAGAAGCATAAAAGAACTAAATGGAAAATCAAACACGGAGACGCGTAACGTCGGACAAGAAACATGCGTGGATGGGCTTAACAGCAAATTGGGAATGGCAAAGCAGAGAGTCACTGGACTTGAAAAGACATCAATATCAATTTTCCAATATGAAGAGCGGGGAAACAGGCATTCATAACAGACGTGAGAGGACACAGCCGTCTATGGGATGGTATCAAGTAGCAGAACGTCCACGCAACTGCAGTCCCAGGAGGGCAGCTACACCACGCACAAGACAGGAATATTTGAAGAGATGATGACTGAAATTTCTGCAAATTGTTTTAACATCAACTTACACATTCAAGAACTTTGAAGGACCTGAAACAAAATAAATATAAATTCAAATCTAGTCATGCCACACAGTTGGACTGCTGAAAAGCAGAAAGTGAAAATCTGAAAAGCAGACAAAGAACACATTACATAATGGTTTTGCAAATAAGAACAATGTTTGGCTTCTCTTCAAAGACAACAAATGGTAGAAGACAGTGAAAGGACATTTCTGAAGTGCTGATAGAAAAATTCAAAATTCTATAACCTGCCCAAATTGTTATTCATAGATTGAAACTGAAAAAATACATTTTTACGTAAACCAAGACAGACAGCATTTGTTACTGGGAGAATAATACTTAAAGAAATGTTGAAAAGTCACAAAGTTCTTCAGAATGAAGCGAACTACACTATATAGAAACTTAAATCTACACACACACACACACACACACACGAGGAGAATTAGACATGGTATAGATAAGTGTCATTCAAACCATTATTGAACGTTTAATACCTTTGTAGAATATATGATAATTTAAAGTAAAAATTATTGATACTATAAAGCAGACTTTACAACATATGAAAATATATACTATAAGAATTTCCTGGAAGACTAGGAGTAAAAGGGAACCAGGCTGATATAAGACTCTTATTAAGGAACCCAGGTATAATATTGAAATATTTGATTAATCCAATAAAGGCAAAGAAAGGGGAAACATTAACACAATGGATGGAACAAATAAAAGTCAATACACAAAACTGTTTAACTAAATCCAATACCAATAATTACATTAAATGTAAGTAGACTGAATACTACAATTGAAGATCCAGGACTGTCGAATTTAATTAAAAAGCAAGGACATGCCATTGGCAGGAGATGTATTTGAAATACAAAGGCAAAAATAGATTGAAAGCAAGGATATAAAAAACACTGCATCAACACCAAACATGAAACGTAGGGGCAGGCACTCCATGTAGCAGTTCAGATGCTGCCAGGGACATCGACATCCCACACTGGAGTGTCTGGATTTAGCTTCCTGCATCTCCCGGATCCCGACTTCCTGACAATGTCCACTTTGCAAAGCAGCAGGTGTGGGCTCAAGTGGTTGGGCTTCTGCTACACACATAGAAGACCAGAGCTCCCAGTTCCTGAATTTGGCCCAGACAATACCAGCTGCTGTGGAATTTGGGCAGTAAACCAGCAGAATTAGCAGACCTCTCTAGTCTCTCTCTGTGTGTGTGTGTGTGTGTGTGTGTGTGTGTGTCTTCCAGATAAATAATTTTAAAAGGAGATATTAATATGCAAATTTAGTAATTCATTATATAAGAAAAATAGTATTAGTAAAAAGATCAATAAACATAGATAAAGAGGGCTTTCATTATGATAAAAGAGCCAGCTCATTAGTGGCTCACTACTTGAAAGTTGAAGTTACAGAGAGAGAGGGAGAAAGAGATATATCTTCCATCTGCTGGTTCACTCCCCACATGGGTTCAACAGGCTGAGGCCAGGAGCCAGGAACTTTTTCCAGGTCTCCCATGTGGGTAGCAGGGGCCCAAACACTTGGGCCATCTTCTGCTGCTTTTCACAGGCCATTAGCAGGGAGCTGGACCAGAAGTATAGCAGGTGCGACATGAACCAGTGCCCATATGGGATGCCAGCATCACAGGTGGTGGCTTCACCTGCTGTGCCACCAAGTGGCTGCTACGGCCGGCGAGTTGCGGCCGGCGTGCTGCGCCGATCCAAAGCCAGGAGCCAGGTGCTTATCCTGGTCTCCCATGTGGGTGCAGGGCCCAAGCACTTGGGCCATCCTCCATTGCACTCCCTGGCCACAGCAGAGAGCTGGCCTGGAAGAGGGGCAACCGGGACAGAATCCGGCACCCCGACTGGGACTAGAACCTGGTGTGCTGGTGCCGCTAGGTGGAGGATTAGCCTAGTGAGCCACGGCGCCGGCCTCTTTTTACTTTTTTAAAAGATTTAATTATTTATTTAAAAGACAGATTTACAGAAAGGCAGAGGCAGAGAGAGAGGTCTTCCATCTGCTGGTTCACTCCCCAAACGGCTGCAATGACTGGAGTTGCGCCAATCTGAAGCCAGGAACAAGGAGCTTCTTCCTGGTCTCCCACATGGGTGCAGGGGCCCAAGGACTTGGACCATCTTCTACTGCTTTCCCAGGCCATAGCAGAAAGCTGGATTGGAAGTGGAGCAGCTGGGACTCGAACCGGTGCCCATTATGGGATGCTGGCACTGCAGGTGGCGGCTTTACCTGCTACGCCACAGCGCCGGTCCCACGAAGGACCAGTAAGTGAAAGTAGGTCCAGTAAGTGAAAGTTGTGCTGCTGCTTTAATCCTGTGACTCAGCAAATCCAATGGCACTTGAGGCATCTGAGGTGAACAGGGACACCACATGAAGCCTCTGGAATCATCCTACAGGAGGATCATAGCACAAGAGCCTTGGGTTTAGGGAGCACAGCCATTCCCACTCTGTTACACTTTTTGAGAAAAAACTTTTGGCTTTTTCTCTAGAAAAGATGGAATAAATCTCAGAAATATTAAGTGATCAGGTATGAGCTGTTATTCATGAACTTGATAAAATCTGATTCTCAGGACCCGTGTTGTGGCCTGGTGGGATAATCCGCTGAGAGTGACACCAGCATCCGTTTGGAGCACCAGTTCAAGTCCTGGCTGCTTTTCCTGGGAAAGCTGCAGAAGATGGCCCAAGAGCTTGGGCCCCTGCCCCCTACATGGGAAACTCACATGGAATTCCAGGCTCCTGGCTTCAGTGTGGCCCAGCCTCTGCTGTTGCAGCCACTGGGGGAGTTAACCAGACGATAGAAGATCTCTTTCTCTGTGTCACTCTGCCTTTCAAATAAATAAAATAAATCTTTTAATAAAAGTTGATCCTCAAAGCCATAGGCTACTAGGCATAGGAGCTCTAATATGCATTGGCATTTTATGTACAAGACCTATTTTGAGCAGATCCTGTGGGTATAAGTAAATTTTATGAACAAGTAGCTGAGATTCATATGCCACTTCTTACCTCATCCCAAACCTTTTGCATCATGGGAAATCCTTTTAACCAGTTGAGGTCTGGTGCACTGCACAATATCCTGACTCAGACCAAAAATGGCTGCTACGGAATTTCAACCCAAATCCAGCAGTGAAGAGCGGTCCTCCCAGAACACAAATCATCCACTGGGCAAGATGACCAGAGATTCCATCTTAGGTATTCATGGGCATTAGCTAGTTGTTTTGGCCTCAAGGTCCATGATTGGGAACAAAGAGATTGATGAGCAAGAGATCCGGGGGGAATTTATGTTGATCAGTCTCTCAAATGAACACCTGTAAATATCCACGTCTTATATGCTCATTCATAGGAGGTTTTTATAATCGACTGGACAAAAAGAATGTGTTGATGTCAGTCATCCTCTCTCCTTAGTCACCACAGGGCCTGCTCAGTGGGCTCCTGAGTCCCCTGAGGCCAGGCATGAGCTCAAATCTGCCCGTCACCATGACTGAGCAGGAACTTGCCAACAGCAGAGATCCGTGTGGAAAGCCCAGTGTGGGGTCATCCCTTGGGAACCACTCAAGCACCCCATGGCAGGTGGATTACAATGGGCCCTTTCTGCCATAGAGGGGCAACAATTTGTCTTCACTCAAGTAGGCCCTTCTGTTGAATATGGATCAGCCTACACTGCCCAAAGCCCTCTATGGATTTATGAAATGTTCAGCCTCTATCTCATTAGCCTTCAAACGTTGCTTCTGACCAAATAACTTTTTTTTCAGGGCAAAAAACAAAAATTCAACAGTGGCTCATGCCCATGGAACTCTGGTCTCAGCATGTGCCCCTGTACGTAGTACTGGGCTGATAGAATCGTGGAGTGGAATGGCCCATTGAGGATTCGTTACAGAGCCAGAAGGGACAGAATATCGTGCAAGGCTAGGATGCTATTGTAAAGTTGAACCTGTTAAGCCTAAACCCAGTATGTAGTATGCTTTCCCCCCCAGCCAGTGTATGTGAGTCTAGGGGTCAAAAGCTAGAAGTAAATACCACCTGTCTCGGGGCCGGTGCTGTGGCTTAGCACGTAAAGCCGCTGCCTGCAGTGCCAGCATCCCATATGGGCACCGATTCAAGTCTCAGCTGCTCCACTTCTGATCCAGCTCTCTGCTTCAGCCTAGGAAAGCAATAAAAGATGGCCCAAGTCCTTGGGCCCTTGCACCTGTGTGGGAGACCTGGACGATCTCTCTCTGCCTCTGCCTCTGCTTCTCTGTAACTCTGCCTTTCAAATAAATAAATAAATCTTTTTAAGAAAAAAAAAAGGAAATTGCCTGTCCCCTTATTTCCCGTGACAATCCACTTGAAGAATTTATACTTCCCGTTCTTGTCTTCAATCCCAGGTGAGAAATCTTGCCACTAGGCAACACTAGGTGGTTTCGTCAGATTGGAAGTTGAGATTGAGACCTGTTCATGTCAGACTCGCTGTGCTTGTGACCCAACAAGTGAAGAGGTGACTTACTCTTCTGTCTGGAATGATTAACCCCGACTACCAAGGGGAAATCGGGTCGCTGCAGGGAATGTCCACGTCTGGAACCTGGGTGGTGACCCCTGCAGGCCTAGCATGGGCAAATCATTCAGGTTAACATGGACCAGCTATGGCGAAGCAAACTCAGGACTGTCCTAGAATGTGAGTGAACCGTACGGTTCATGCTCCCTTTCATATAATTCGCACGAGAAAAACCTGAGTTTTATAGTATTGCTCAAACTAAAAAGACTGTTTACTTGATTCAATCCAGAAACTACTTGTTTTCCTGTGACATTCAAAAAACCTTTTGTTACAAATTAAACATGTGAATGTGATATATAAAAACAGTGGCAGGCTGGCGCTACGGCTCAATAGGCTAATCCTCCACCCAGCCGCACCGGCACACCAGGTTCTAGTCCCGGTCGGGGCGCCGGATTCTGTCCCGGTTGCCCCTCTTCCAGGCCAGCTCTCTGCTGTGACCCAGGAAGGCAGTGGAGGATGGCCCAAGTGCTTGGGCCCTGCACCCGCATGGGAGACCAGAAGTACCTGGCTCCTGCCATCGGATCAGCATGGTGCGCCGGCCGCAGTGCGCCAGCCGTGGCAGCCATTGGAGGGTGAACCAAGGGCAAAGGAAGACCTTTCTCTCTGTCTCTCTCTCTCTCTCACTGTCCACTCTGCCTGTCAAAAAAACAAACAAACAAACAACAGCAACAAAAAAAAAACAGTGGTCTATCATTTGGGAATGTAAATCCTCCCTCCATATTGGTTTATCAGTAAAAATCAAAATGAATTTGTAAAAAGTAAGCAATATCTTTTTACATTTATTATTTATTTATTCAAAAGGGTTGAGGTGGGGGAGATCTTCCATCTGCTGGTTAACTCCTCAAATGGCCACAACAGGCAGGTCTGGGTCAGGCCAAAGCCAGGAGCCAGGAACTCCATCTGGGTCTCCCGCATGGCTGGCAGAGGCCCAGTTTCCTTTGCAGGTGCATTAACAGGCATTTGGATCTGAAGCAGAGCAGCTGGTATTCGAACCAGCACTCCAATACGGGATGCTGGAGTCACCTGCTATACCACAATGCCAGCCCCAAGAGCAGTATTTTAAGAACCTGGGATATATCTCCCAAGTGACTCCACGCATCCATGAGCTTTATGAGGTAATAACCCAACTTAAGAACTTCCAAGTAGCCAGAGATCTCAGACAGAGGAAGATGCTCCCCACCACCAAAGGAGGGCAAGGAGGAGATGGGGGGGGGGGCAGGGGTTGGGAAATGTTTTCTGCTATCAACAAGAGGCAGGAGCTGATGGCAACAAAGGCCCATTCCAGTTCCATTGGTGTGAGTCTCCTACTTGAGGGTATACGCAAGCCAACTGCCAGCCCTCTGCCCTCTTCCACTTCTCCCAATGCCCTCCAAATTGTTCTGATCACTAGTAAGACTCACTATTCAGTAATGTGCTGAACAGGTGTTCTGGAAGCCCAAGATCCATCTGACACTTTGCTGTGAGGCAGGTGCACCGAAATATCTTCCTTGGTCCCAAACAAAATGGGACATTTTGCAAGCATGATGCTTCCGGATGCAGCGTCTGGAAAACCCTAACAGGGAGTTAAGTCACATGCCAGATACTCTGTGAGGACTCACCAGCATCTCATTATATGTAAAAATGACCCATAAGCCAGGTATGCTTATCACCATCTTCCCTATTTCACAGATGAACAAACAGCAACTGAGAAATACTGTGACTCACCCAAAGCTACACAGCTAATTAGTAACCAAACAGAATCTTGAGCCCAGCCTAGCAGAACCAAAAACCCAGCCACATCGCCCCAAATTGTAGGTGCTGTGCAGCCGGGCCAAGGACTATGCTTGGAGTAGGAGGCAGTACTCTATTGTGCCTCTCAGTAGCATGCATCAGATTATTTAGCCCCTACAACAAGCCCGGCATTTCATAACATGCTATTCAGACCTATCTGATTTAATTCCCACTACCATCCGAGCAGGTGGATGCTATGATAATTCCCATTTGAAGAAGGGAAACCTGAGGCATCATAAGCTGACGTGCTAGCCAAAATGAAGACAGCTCCAACAGACGGAGGCAGAAGCCTTACCCACATCTGGCCAGTCCCCTAACTGATTTCTTTAACCTTCACCAGGTTGTTAAGATATATCTGTCCCCAGACACCCTGCCAGGTTTACGTATAATGCAGTCATTCATGGATCAAGGAATGAAATATTCTCCAAGAAAATTAGGAGGTCACAGCCAACTGAGACTACAGAAGAAATATTGCTGCAAACTGTGGTGCCATCCTGTGCTTCCGATAATTCTCTTAAGAGAAGATGCATTATGTTAGTTTATCATTTTAAATAAATTCTCCACGAGCTATTTACCTGTCAGTCTCTATCTGTAGGACTGTTTTCGCAACATCAGATAAATGAGCAATTAGAGAGTTTAAAAGCCTCTTAAATGTAGTGGAGCTTATAAACCTGAACTCCAGGGACGGTAAATGTCACCTCGAATGTCTTCCATACACACTTCCTGTCTGTTCTTCATTTCCACAGCTGCACACGGCCCTCCTTTTCCCCGTCTGAGGACACCTGCCTTCCAGCACAATCTAATGAGAGAACTATGGGCCGGGGGCACAGGTTCCTCGGGGATCCAGACCCAGCGGTCCTTGGGTGGCCTTGACCAAGTCAGTATTTGTCCCGGGTACTTTGTTAATAAAAGAAGAAGGTTGCAATTAGATTATTTTGAAGAGCACTCCAAGCTCTAAAAATCTATGCCATTGTGAATCTAGGACTCTGACTATGCCTAGTTTCATTCTGGACAATTTCCTGGCAGGAGGATTCTCAACCAGGGCAGGTTGAGCCCTCAGTAAATAATGGCTATTGTCGTCATCATTGCCATTGGATGAAGTAGGAAGTCTATAAGGAGTTAAACACCAGCACAACCAGCAGAATCCAGATCTAAATTCCCATCATTAGGGACTCATCTCTTTGGGTTTAGAAGGTTTAAAAATACCTCCAACAGGAAGAACACTTTGACACAATGGATTTTAATAAAAAAGATGCAGAACTCATTTGTGCAAAACTCCAATCCTTTACTGAACCCCCATATACAACACATAGGTAGGAGTTTTTCTGTAGGAAGCAGGGGATGGGGAAATGGGCAGGGACATCTGGGAGTCTCTCCATGCAGTCTCCTCACCCTCACATGGACCCAAAGGCACTGCCTCCAAAGTCTAGGATTCCTCAGAAGATTCTTAAGAAGCTCGCTTTAAGCCAATGCCAGCTCACAGTCTTAGGAGTAAAATCCCATCAAGATTCAGAGCTCATAGTCCTTTAGGAGTAAAATCCCGTGGAGATAAAGGTGCAAATGGGCAGTGGAGAAGATGATGAACGAGTGGGTGCACAGAGGCCAGATTCCAGGACAGGAGGGAAAAGATAGCCACTACCCTATATCAGAGGCCTTCTGTCCACCAGGCATTCTGCTGGGTGCTTTAACCTGCAACAAGGGGCAAGCGTTTTTAAATTACACAGGTACGGGGCCCTGTTACCCATGCCGCGGCTTTCAACAGCCACTCTCTGTACCGGGCACTCAATCCCACCCCCAGTTCTCTGCTCAGGACACTGGCCCAGTAAATCTCCCCTCTTTCCTGTCAACCTTCTGCCACCTGGATCGCAGCCCCAGCTCGCTAACTGCTTCCCGTGCCCCTTCGCAGTGTATTCTCTCACTGACTGGCAAAGCGACCCATCACCGCTATGCTCCAAGTGACAGCCAGAGTCCTTCTCGGGGGGAGGGGGGCCAAGGACCACAGGATCTGAGCAGGATCCTCACCTCCTACCATGCTCCCTCCTCCTCCCTCTGCCTCAGCCACCCTGGTTCCTGCTGTTCCTGGAATATCAAAGGCGCACTCGAGCCTAGGGGCCTTGGCACTGTCTGTGCCTTCTGCCTGGGCGCCTTCTCACACTGCACGTGGCCCACTCCTATCTCCCCCAAGCCTGGCCTCCAGTGCGCCCGCCTCAGTGAGGCCAGCCTGAAGTCCCTGTTTAGCCTTTCAGCCCACCCACGGACGTGGGCATGTCCATCTCTCTACCTTTTACGTGAACTAACCTGCTGAAATCCTAACTCCTCACACCTCAGAATCAGAGCTTATTTGGGGAAAGGGTCACAGCCAACGTAACCAGTTAAGATGAGAACTTACTGGAATACAGTGGTCCTGAGTCCATTCAGACTGGTGTCCCTGTTCAAAGGGGAGACTTGGGCCCAGAGACAGGCCTGCTAATAGGGGGACACCATGGGAAAGACTAGGCTTGTGTTGCCACAACCAAGAACCAGCAGAGAAGCAAGGAGGGGAGCCAAGCAGCAGGGCCTTCCCCGGAAGCTGTGCAGGGAACCTGGTCCTGCTGATTCCTTGATCTCTGGCTTCGGCCTCCAGCACTGGGAGCCAGGAGCCACCTGCTGTGGGCACCTCTGCCTCAGCAGCCCCAGGGAACGAACACACTGCCTCTGCTCTGCACCTCGGAACCTTCCAGCATACTACACATTTCTTTTTTTTTTTTTTAAGATTTATTTATTTATTTGAAAATCAGAGTTACACAAAGAGAAGTAGAGGCAGAGAGAGGAGAGGTCTTCCATCCGCTGGTTCACTCCCCAATTGGCCACAACGGCTGGAGCTGCACTGATCTGAAGCCAGGAGCCAGGAGCTTCTTCCAGGTCTCCCACGTGGGTACAGGGACCCGAGGACTTGGGCCATCTTCTACTGCTTTCCCAGGCCATAGCAGAGAGCTGGATCAGAAGTGGAGCAGCCAGGTCTCAAACCGGTGCCCATATGGGATGCCGGCACTGTAGGCGGCGGCTTTACCTGCTACACCACAGCGCCAGTCCCACACTCCGCATTTCTTTTGTATTCCGCTTCATATCTACCGTCTATTTCCCTAAGTCAGCTTTGTTCACTGACCTCTATCAGGGAAAGGTGTGAATGAATGCTTTCACATGAATCAAATAAAAAAAATTCCCCCCTCCCTTTGCATTCTCAAGAGACCCCATCAAATCCTACCTCGATCTTTTACACCTTAGCGCCCAGGCTTTCCTTGACACCCCTCCCCCCGCTTCCCGCCTGGCTTAACCACTCCCACGGACCTTCTTCCAGTCCCCCCTAAAGATGGCAGGTGGGTTTGGTCCTCCCAGTGAGAGGAGTGTGGCCCAAGAGGGCGTGGTTACACCCGTGTGCCACATATTGAATCCTCACAGCAGCCCTGTGCAGCAGGGAGGGAGAGACTGAGGCTCCCACAGCTCAGCCGTAAGCCCGCGGCCGGGTAAGCATGCAATCCTGCTCCGGGCGAGGCGGCGTTTCCGGGGCAGCAGTGGCATCTTTGCCCGCGTATTGCGCGGTCCCATAAACACCGCGGAACCTTTCCCGGTGTCACCAGGCAGCAAGTGGCAGAGCTGAGCGGAGACAGCCCAAGCTGTTGCATAGAGCCTACTGTGCCTGAAGCCCATGGGCCCCGTCCCGGCTTCTCATTTCTCCCAAAGTTTTTAGCAGCCTCGCCTGCCTACTGCCCCCAGAACACTGTCGCCCTCTCCCAACAGCCTGCTGGGCGATCCCACACGTACGCTATGCACAGCAGGGGGCTGTCTTTATTTTTTTAAGTAGTCCCTCACATACACACATACGCCTGAAAACCGCTCCAGGTGGCTCGATTTGGCTTTAAATTATTCCTTTTAATGACTACATGGTATGAATGTATCACAGTTTATGCCTCCATGTGCCCTGGTTGGGTATTCAGTTTATTTCCAGGGCTTTTTTTTCCTTCTTGTTAGTGTTGTTACATTAAATTTTCTTATAGAAGTGTTATCTGTGACAGATTCCCTAGAGGGAGATTACTCACATTATATTAAAAAAAAAAGGAAAGGTATATCTACTTCTACTTGTTGTAATGGAAATTTCCAAATACCTAAAAGTAATACAGAATGTGGTAAAGTCCCACAAACCTGTTGGCCAGTCTCTGCAGCTGTCAACATACAGCCCATTGATTTCATCCAATTCTCTACCCATGCCCCTACAACACAAATTACTTTGGAGAGGAAAAAAGAAAACAAGTGATTTTATCACTTCACATGTAATTATCTCTTTCTGTATCTCTAAAAGTTGAAGACTGTTAATTTTTATTTTATTTATTTTTATTTCATCAGAAAGACAGAGGGAGACGGAAAGAGACCTTCCATCTACTGGTTTAGTCGCCAAATGTCCACAACAGCCAGGGATGAATCAGGCCAGTCAGGAGGCTGGAACTCCACCTGGGTCTCCCAGGTCAGTGGGGAAGGCTTGAGCCTCACCTGCTTCCTCCCAGGGTGCACATTAGCAACAAGGGATGAGGTATCCCATTCACTGCCTGAACCAGTGTGCCAGACACCCAGATGCCCTGCCCCCATGTATAGGTTTTTTTTTTAATGCAAATAAAGGATTAACAAAACTAATTCTCCTTCTCTGTGGAGAAATGACCTTCAGTTAAATTTCCTGCTCCATTCCCCTGGAAACCTGATAAAGGTGAAATGCCAACTATGTTACCAGGCAATACTGCTTATGGGAAAAGCCACCTCTAATTGTGAAACCACACCTGGCTTGGGAGCGCTCTAAGCACCTGGTAGGAATCTACAGAATGCAGTGGGCTCTTGTAACCGGGCATAGGGCTTGCTGGAACCCCTGGATGCTAGTCCCTTGGGCAATGGGGCTTACAAGCAGGTTGGCGCCCATACCCACTGGGAAAGGGCCCACAAGACAGACTGTGAGATGGGGATTTGCACATGGGGGGTTTGTTGGGGAGTGTGCTTGGAGAGTGAGGAGAACAGGACTATGCAGAGGGAAAAGCTCACCTGTGATATCTTTCCAAGTGTAAACCTCAGCAATCCAACAAGACCTCCCTGGAGCTGAGGTGGTTCTTTAAAAGGGTCCCCGTTTAAACAGCCTTGCCCTCACATAGCACCATAATCCTGTAACAGTGCCATAATCCTATAATGGCTTCCCTCTAGTGAAAGCTGTTTCTGGACACTCAGCTGTGAACCGGGAGCAGGCAGATGGCAGACAGCGGGAGGAAGGGGTGTGTCAGTCCCACCGACCGAGCGTGTACCTGGGCAGCACACCCCAGCATCCTTGTACCTGGATAGCACACCGCAGCATCCGTGTACGGCTCACACAGTCTCACTGCTTCCCACCTGAGCTGTCACACCTGCTCTGCCCTGCCCTGCCCTGCCCTGCCTGCCTGCTTCCTTCCTGTCCTCTAGCATCTGCCTAAACTGGTGCAGAGACAGTCCTGCAGAGTCAGTTGTCAAGTGTAGAGCTATACACACCTTTCCTGCCCAGACCTGGAATCACCCATTTCACCAAAAAACCCTAGTTCTTTTTAATGATATTCCCAGATCACAGCCTGGGGAGACCATGGGACTCATTACTACCAGGCAATTCATGGTTTCTGGGCATTTTCTGTTACCAGAATGAGGATAATTTTTTTTTATTTTTTGCAGATAAAATACAGCATGGGTTGACACTGTTATTTACAATTCAAATTCAGGACCACAAGGTTTTCTTAATTTCAGCAGTGTTCTAACTGTATGTCTTTTCCTCCATGCCAAAAATTCTGATTCTCATTGATATCAACATAATTCCCCACTTGACTCATTGCACAACACATACACACAAACATACACACACACTCACATATACACACATACACATACCTACACACACACACCCCTACACACTCACACATTACACATACCTACACACACACCTACACACTCACACATTACACATACCTCCACACACAACTACACACTCACACATTACACACACATTTATGCACACCTCCACACACTCACATTTACACACATACATAACTACACACATCTTCATATACACCTGCACACATACACACACAACTACAAACTCACACATATATGTACACCTCCACACACAGACACACACATGCACACACACACACAACATTCATAATAGCAACACCAGCATGGCCACTAATGATATGATTAGTGAAAGAGTTTGAGATTTTGATTTGTTTGGTTTGGTTTGTTTTGTCCTCAGGGATAAACTTCCCTGGGGGAAGTACAGACATATTAATGAGTTTTAAATTAACTTGAAATAATTCCTCTTTTTATGGGTGTGCCACCAACTCAGTTTATAGTTGGGCTAATTTGTTCCATTTTTCCTTATTTTTAGATTATTCTTTCTAGTTGATTTTGTTGTATAATTAAAATATTTAAATGGCTTTAAAATCAATTAGATAAGTTGAGAATTACATACAACCCAGTCCACCTTGTACTTGTCTTCTCTCATGAATCTAAGCTTTGTTTCCCTCTCCACATCATAAAACAGCAAAGATTGAAGACCTTTCCTGGGCTGAATGTAGCATATCACAGCCACCTTTGTACAGCTTACCTTTTCACACAGTGACGTGTCTGAGAAATCAGGTTGGAACAATAGACAGGCTTTTCTCATTTCTGTAACAGCTGCATTGGAAACCACTATGTGGGTGTACCTTAGCTTATCTGATCAGTTTCTACCGACAAATATTAGGATTGCCTCTACTCTGGTGCTATTACAAACAGTGTCATAATAAATAGTCCCAGGAATTATATCTTTTACTTTATATTTTTGTTAGTATATCTTTGGGTGCTATTCTTAGGACTGGTATTAATTTTGAGAGTTTTGTCAAATTCTACTCCATGGGGTTTGTGTTATTTAACATTCTTTTTTTATTTATATGATTTATTGGAAAGGCAGAGAAACAGAGAAAGAACAAAAGAAAAACAGATAAAGAGATGGACACAGAGAGAGAGATATCTCCTGTCTGCTGGTTCACTCTCCAGATGCCCACAACAGCTGGGGTTGGGGACCAGGCCAAAGCCAGGAGCTGGGAACTCAGTCCAGGCTCCCACATGGATGGCGGGCACCCAATACCTAAGCATCACCTGCTGCCTCCCAAGGTGCACATTAGCAGGAAGCTGCAATCAGGCACAGAGCTGGGACTTGAACACGGGTGCCCCAAGTGGCATACCAACCATTATGCCAAAGGCTTCCCCACCTCTGCATTTAACATTATTTTATTATTATTATTATTTGTTTGAAAGGTAGACTCATAGAAGGAGAGACAGAGAGAGAGAGAATCTTCCATCCATTGGTTTACTCCCCAAATGACTGCAACAGCCAGGGCTGGGTCAGGCAGAAGCCAAAAGACAGGAGCCAGGAGCCAGGAGGTTCTTCCGGGTCTCCCATGTGGCTGCAAGGACCCAGGACTTGGGCCATCTTTTGCTAATTTCCCAGGGATCCAAAGTGGAGCATCCAGAACTCGAACCAGCACCCAAATGGGATGACGGCCCTACAGGTGGCGGCTTTGCCCGCTACGCCACAGCAACGGCACTGCATTTAACATTCCTACTAGTAATGTATGGGAATTCCTCTTCCCCAAGAGCTTTGCCAACAGACTACATCCTTCTTTGTTTGCAATTTTGGTAATCTGTTGGGGAAAAAAGTATCTCAGCATAGTTTTATTTTGCATTGCTCTTTTTGTGAGCAAAGGTGAGAAAATACACACATCGTTATGGGCTATTTATATTTTCTCTGTAAACTGTTCATGATGATAGCTCATTTTCCTACAGAAGTCTTGATTTTTTTCCATTCAAAATTTTCAGAAGCTTTCTATGTGTTAAGGTTTTCAAATCTTTGCCCATAATGTCAGTTGCAAAATTTCTGCTAATTTATCTTTGTTTTTCTACTTTGTTGAATAGATTTTTATTTGTGTGGATTGTTTGCTTTGTTTTTCTTTGTTCCACCCTTAAAAAGACTTTCATGTTCTACAATTATCGTTCTCTTTTCACCAATCTTTTTATGAAAGTTTTCCCTTTTTCGCTTTTATACACTGTGTCCTAATTAGGAAGGTCTTCCCCCATCCCAGGTTAACAAGCAATTACTCCATGTCTTCCATTACATGCGTGATTTGCTCTTTTATAGTTAGATGGCTGATGCATTCGGAGTGTGTAGTGGTGCCTGGAGTGAGGAAAGAACTCAATGTTTGGAACATATACCTATCCAGGCCATCCAGCTCTATATACTAGATACCCCATCTTCCTCTTCACTGATGTGAAATGCAGCTTGTGTGATACATTACATTTCCATCTACAGTTTGGTCCATTGAGATTTCTGCCCTCTCCGCCAGTGAGTAGTCATTAGTCTGTTCCTCCAGCCATCCTGGCACTCTTCTAACCACAGAAGCAGCTTTGTATTTACCTCAATAGAGCCCTTCACTTCTCTTCTCCATCACAGTTTTACCAATTGTTCTCGTCTGCTTGTTCTTCCAGATAAACACCATAGTCATCATTCCTAAATTCAGCAGAAAAAAATCTGCAGATCATATATTTTAATTTTTTGCATTTGAAAAGCAGAGTGCCAGAGAGGGGGAAAGAAGGAGAGAGTGAGAAAAAGATCAATCTTTCATCTGCTGGTTCACTCTCCAAATGCCTGCAACATGTATGAATGGGCCAAAGAGAAGCCAGGAGCCAGGAACTCCATTCAAGTCTCCCACATGGGTGGCAGAAAGCTAAATACCCAGGCCATCTGCTGCCTCCCAGTTGCATTAGCAGGAAGTTGAATGAGAAGCAGAGGCAGGACTTGGTTCCATGTACTCCAGAATGGGATGTGGGCATCCCCAGCAGTGGCTTTAACCCACTGAGTTACAATGCCTGCCACCACATATTGCATTGGAATTGCAATGAATTCATAAATTAATTTAGTGAAATTGACATCTTTAGGATAGTGAATCTTCCTCTCCATTAATATGGCAGATATTTCCATTTACTGAAGCCTACATTTAAGTCACTCAAGGGTTCTTTAAAGCTTTCCTTTTATAGGTTTGTCTTTTCTGCTCAAGTTACACTTAGATATTTTCTTTTTTGGCTTGTTTGGTTTCCTAATAAAAACTAGATCTTTTACATCTTATAACTACCTTTGTTTGTACATATAGAATTTATTGTTTTTTAAATTTTTTATATTTATTTGAATGAGACATAGAGAAAGACAGACAGAGAGTGAGCTCCTTATCTCTGATTCATTCCAAGTGCCTACAACTTCCAGGCCCTGGGCTGGGTCAAAGCTGGGAGCTAGGAAATCAACTCCAGGTCTCCTGCATGGGTGGCGGGGAACCAGCCACTTGAGCCATGACTAGCTTCCTCCCAGAGTGCTCATTAACAGGAAGCTGGAATTGGGAGCAGAGCTGGGACATGAATCCAGGCACTCCAACAGGGGATGCAGGTATCCCAAATGCCCACCTCCAAGTAGTTAGTCTTTGCATGTTGACTCTATAACCCAATATTTTAGTAAATTTTCATGTGGTTTATAATGTTCATTATTTTGGGCTTAAAAATATATCCAAATTACCTACAAGTGGAGAAGGTTGTACATCTTTGTCTTTGCTAACCACCTTATCGAGGTACGATTGAGATACAAAAATCTTAATGTGTAGAAGTTGATTAGTTATTAGGTAAGTACACACCTTTGAACTCTCTTCCACAAATCTGCTATAAGTCTATCCATTAGCTCTAACAGTTTCCTCCCAACTTCTAATTTAATATTTTTATTATTAAAAAATAAGAGCTGGGGCCGGTGCTGTGGCACAGCGGGTTAAAGCCCTGGCCTGAAGCGCCGGCATCCCATATGGGTGCCAGTTCTAGTCCCAGCTGCTCCTCTTTTGATCCAGCTCTCTGCTGTGGCCTGGGAAAGCAGCAGAGGATGGCCCAAGTGCTTGGGCCCCTGCACCCTTGTGGGAGACCCGGAAGAGGCTCCTGGCTCCTGGCTTCGGTTTGGCTCAGTTCTGGCTGTTGAGGCCATCTAGGGAGTGAACTAGCAGAAGGAAGACCTCTCTCTGTGTCTCTACCTCTCTCTGTAACTCAGTCTTTAAAAATAAAAAAGGAAAAAAATAAGAGCTAAGTGTGAAGTACAACATCATTAGCTGGAGGCACTATAACGTGCTTTATTCATCTTGTGTAACTAAAACTTTGTACCATTGAAGTGATACCTCTCCATTTCTCTCTTCCACGTGCCCCTGGCAATCACCATTCCCACCTTCTTCTAAGAGTTTGATATTTCATGTTCATAAAGTAAGTGGTATCATGTAATCTTTTGTGTGTTTGGCTTACCTCACTTAGTATAATGTACTGTAGATTCACCAGTGTTGTAAATGGTAGGATTGCCTTCCATTTTATTGAAGATTTATTTATTTATTTGACAGGCAGAGTTAAAGAGAGAGAGAGAGACAGAGACAGAGATCTTCCATCCACTGAAGGCCACAATTGCCAGAGCTGAGCCAATCTGAAACCAGGAGCCAGGAGCTTCTTCCAGGTCTCCCACGTGGGTGCAGGAGCCTAAGCACTTGGGCCATCTTCTGCTGCTTTCCCAGGCCATAGCAGGGAGTTGCGTAGGAAGTGGAGCAGCCCAGATTCAAACTGGTGCCCGTATGGAATACCAGCACTGCAGACTGAGGCTTAACCTACTAAACCACAGCGCTGGGCCCATCTTCCATTTTACAATCAAACGATATTCATGTGTGTGGTTGTATGTGTGAGTATTACATTTTCTGTGCTATTTGTATTTCTTTTTTACAGAAATGTCCATTCAGATGCTTTGACCATTTTTTAAACAGGTTATTTTTTGGTTTTTGCTATTGAGTTGTAGAAGTTTCTTATGTATTTTAGATGTGGGCCATTTATCAGATATATGGCTTGCAAATATTTTCTCCCGTTCTGTAGATCACTTTGCATCCTGTCAATCATTTTTATTGCTGGGCAGGTTTTTACTTGTCAAGTTTTGCCTTTGTTGTCTGTGCTTTTCCTGTTTCTTTTGACCAGTATTTCTTTAAATACTTTCTCCTAACTAGGAAGAATTTCTAATTACTTTTCAATTTAAACATATAACACACATATAAAAATGTACATATTTATGGGGTACTCTGATGTTTTGTTACATGTATACATTGTGTAATGTCCAGTCAGGGTAAATATATTCATCCTGTCAAGCATCTAACATTCTTTTATAGTGAAAACATCTGAATTCCATTTTTTATACAGAAATATACAGTAAAGTAACACTATCTGTCATCAGCCTACTGTGCAATAGAAACCCAGAACTTCTTACTGCTACCTAGCCATAACCTAGTACACATCTACCAGTCGGCCAATTTTAGGGAAAATCTTGCATTATTTTCTCTACTCATCATATGACAGGTGATTTGTTTAGACTTTCTCTTACGGCTGAGATCAATCTGGTAAGCTGGATATTTCCAGAAAATTCTCTATTTCATTTAGATTGTATAATCAATTTTTAGAGTTCTGAATAATAGTTCAATATGACTTTAAAATTTCTATTATCCAAGGGCTGGCGCTGTGGCATAGCAGGTAAAGCCTCCGCCTACAGTGCTGGCATCCTATAAGGGCTCTAGTTCAAGTCCCAACTGCTCCACTTCTGATCCAGCTTTTCTGCTATGGCCTGGTAAAGCAGTAGAAGATGGCCCAGGCCCTTGGGCCCCTGCACCCTCGTGGAAGATCCGGAAGGAGTTCCTGGTTCCTGGCTTCAAATCAGCACAGCTCCGGCCATTGCAGTCATCTGGGGGAGTGAACCAGTGGATGGGAGACCTCTCTCTGTCTCTGTCATTGCCTCTACCTTCTGTTACTCCTTCAAATAAATTAAAAAAAAAAACTCTACTGTCTGGATAGTTACTTTTTCTTTGCTTAAATTTTGCGTTTTTAAATATTTCTCTATTTTTATCTGTTACATATGTGGGGGTTTTGTCAATAAGGTTCATTGTTTTTCCCTCAGAAAATCAGCTTTTAGATTTATTTGCTTATGTTTTCTGTTTTGTGCATTAAATTTGGGCTTTTGTCTTCATTAAACTTTGCCCTCAGCTTTTCTGTTTACTTTGTTGTATTCTTGCAGTTTCTGAATTGGGTCTGTAATTCACTTCTGTGTTTCATTTTTATTAATAAAGTTAGTGCTATTAATTTCCCTTTGAAACTAGCTTTAGCTGTATCCAAGATCTTGGCATGCCGTGCTTTTTTAAAATTATTTTTATACTTAAGCAAATCTGAAATTTCATTTCTATTTTGTTTTGCCATAAATGTCATTTAATATTATTTTTAAGTTACCAAGAAGAAGATCGTTTGGAGTTTCTTTTTCCATTTTTGAGTTCTAGTATTCTTGCACTGTAACCAGAAAATGCTATTTCTATCCTTTGGAATTTATCAAGGTCTTGTTTGCTTGCTAAAATATGGCCAAGGTTCATAAATCTCCTTACATATTTGAAATGTTATGTTTTGGATTCAGAATTATTCATTATACTGTTTATATCTTCAGTCTTACAAGTTTTTGTGCAATTGATCTGACTGTAATTGAAAAGTCTCAGTATTAATGTGCTTCTCCTTTTATGTCTGGTTTCTGCATTACTGAAGTTTTTTCCATGTTAGTGGGTGCATAAATGAATGCAAAATTTCTTTTTTAACATTACCAGATGTCACTCTTTTTCTCTTTCAGATGCTTTTCTGTCTGAATTCTACCTTTCCAGATAGGATTGCAAAAAGGCCTCGTTTTTGTTTTCGTTTCTTTTTCTATCTCTGTCTATGCTTTTATTTTTAAACTTTCTGACTGTGTTTTAGAAGTATCTCTCATATGGATTTTACTTTGCTGGCCAGATATTTTTATAGATGAGTTAAGCCTATTTATGTTGCTTCATTTCATCAGTATATTTGGCTTTGGTTCTATTATGTTGTTTATATTGTACTTTTACTTTTCCTATAAATATACTCAGACTATGTTTAAGATACATGCTCTATTTTATTTATGCTCTCTCTTTTTTGATATTTCTGTTTGCATAATACTGTCTTAAAGATAGCAGCAAATTCTTTGCTACTGCTCACACTGAGAAGTAAGTCTGTAAGTCTAATTCCTCCCCTTAAATCTGGTCTGGCCTTAGTGACTGCTTCATTAATAGAATTCAGTAGAGATGTGGTGTAAGACATCAGTATCAGGTCATAGGATGACTTAGCAATCACACAGGTATCTTGATACATTCTCCTGGTGTCCATGTAAGAACTGCCTTGCAAGAAGTTCAGTTCCTTGAGAACCCAAATTAAAGAGACTGACAGTCTGAGTTGAACCTAGTCTTTTAATGAACTCTTCCAAGATTGCACACATGTCAACTAAGCCAGGTTGAGGTTTCAGAGGAGGAAGCTTATCAGGTGTAGGTAGCTAAAGAATTCAATTCTCTGTACAATCATTATCCAACCACTAAGACAATAGATTAGAGGTTTGATGGCTAAACATAAAAAATAAAACAGAATTTAAGAATTGCTTCAGAAAAGTAATTAAACAAGAACAGCAGCAATAAGAACCAACCCTGGGGAGTGTGGAGAATCTGAATTCCACAACTTCCCCATTATATTAGTTGAAATATCCATTTATTATGACATGCAGAAAAAGGAAAAAAAAAACATGAAAATATGACCTATTCACATGAGAATAGGAAAAAGTAGTCAATAGACACTGCCCCTGAGGCACAGATATCAGATGTTCTAGACAAGGACTTAAAGTCAGCTACTTTAAGAAAGGTAAAGAATCCAAGAAAACCATAAAGAAGTGAAGTTTAGAACAACATCTCATCAAATCAGAGATATTTTTATGCCCAAAACGTCTGATTCCCACCAATTAAGACCACCAGGAGCCGAGGCTGATGCAAACACAAAGGTTTTATTTCAAACGCGAGTTTGGTCTGACGTCCGCACCAGGCGCAGCTGGACTGGATCGGCGGCCCCTACAGTAAGGTCGTTAGGATTTTTATACAGTTGAACAAACAAGTTCAGCTATACAGCATCTGACAGGCTTATATTTTAAATTTATACTTGTTGTTTTATAATTGGCTAAAGTTTAGGGTCTGAGCTGCTAGGGTGTACGTGCCAAACTGCAGGGTTTCGGGATGTTATCAATCACCTTAACTGTCTGAAAAGACACCTGGAACTTTGCGTATTTCCCTGTTATCTGTTAATTTGCTGTTGCTAGGAGAGTTTATCACAAGAGGAGTTTTATTTTCTTTTTTAGGAGTTTTTGGCTTAGGGTTCAGGGCCTGGTCAGGCCCGAATTACAAGATGGAGGCCTAGTCTAAAATAGCTGCGCCTTGATCCAGGCTCAGATCTCTCCATATGAGGAAGAAGCAGAAATTGTAAAAGACAACCAAATAGAAAGTTAGGAGCTGAAAAGGGCAGTAACTAGGACATCATCCAGCACAGTGGAATAGACATACAGGGACTGCTAGAAGTAGAGGAGAGAGTGAACAAGAAAGAATGTTTGAAGAAACAAAAGCTAAAAGTTCCCCAAAGTTTATAAAAAAGATTAGCTGGGGCCAGCGCTATGGCATAGTGGGTAAGGCTGCCACCTGCAATGCCAGCATCCATATGGGTTCCAGTTCGAGTCCCGGCTGCTCCACTTCTGATCCATCTCTCTGCTATAGTCTAGGAAAGCAGTAGAAGATGGCCCAAGTGCTTGGGCTCCTGTACCCACGTAGGAGGTGGCCCAGAGGAGGCACCTGGCTCCTCGCTTTGGGTCAGCACAGCTCCAGCCATTACAGCCACCTGGGGAGTGAGCCAGTGGATGGAAGACCTCTCCCCTGTCCAGCCCCTGCCTCTGCCTCTCTGTAACTCTGCTTTTCAAATAAACAAATCTTTAAAAAAATATTAATCTACATATCAAAGAAACTCAATAAATTCCTAACATGTTCAATTCAAAAGACCCACCCTGGACAAATAAATTGTTTCAAAAAATAAAAATAAAGAGAGATTTGAAAAAAATGAAAGGAAAACAACTCATGTATTGCTCTTAGGTGAGAAGTGACTTTTGTACAAAGCATCCACAATAAAAATTAACAGTAGATTTCTCCTGAGAAATAACAGAAATCAAAGGTATGGAATGACATATTCAAAGGTTAAAAGAGAATAATATCCAGCAAAGCTATCTTTCAAAATAAAAGAGAATTTTATATCCAGCAAAGCTATCCTTCAAAATAAAAGAGAATTTTATATCCAGCAAAGCTATCCTTCACAAATGAAGAACAGGGGTGGGCATTGGCACAGCAGTTAAGATGCCACTTGGGACACCCACTTCTAATACTGCAGTGCCTAGATTTGACTCTTAGCTCTACTCTCAATTCCAACATCCTGCCAATGGAGGCAGTAGAATGGAGGCAGTAGAGAATAGTTCAAACAGTTGGTCCCTGACACCCATTTGGAGAACTGGACTGAGTTCCAAGCTCTCAGCTTCAGCCTGGCCCAGGACCAGCTGTTAAAGAGTATTTGGGGTATGAACCAGTAGATGAGAGATAATTTTCTTGCTCCCTCTCTCTCTCTCAAATGTAATTAATTAATTATTTTTTTAAAATGTAGAAGAAATCAAAAACACTCTAAAATAAATAAAAACTGAGACAGCTCATTGCTAGTAGGTACACACTTAAAAAATACTAAAGGGAAGTTCTCAAGGCAGAAATGAAAGGGCACTAGAGAGTAGCTTAAATCTATATAAAGAAATTAAGAACACCAGTGATACAATAAATACGCTAAAAGGAGCATGGATGTATTTTTTGCTTATAATTCTTTTCTCCCACCTGGCTTAAAAGATTACCGTATAATTCAATAATCATCCATCTGATGGGCACATAACATATAAAGATGTAATTTGTGATGATAACAGCATAAAGCAAAGGGCAAATGGACTATACAGAAGCAATTTTTGCATACTATTGAAATTAAATTGGCTCTATTCAGAATCAGATTTTTGTAAATTAAGTTGGTAATGGTTATCCCCAGAGCAACCATTAATAAAATAACTAGAATGTATGTATTAAAGGGAACAACAGTGTTTTAACAATACATTAGGAAATATCTAGTGCAAAAGAGGATAATAATGGAAAAACTGAGGAACAAGAGACATAAGAAATATAATAAACAATAGAAAAATGGCAAACCAAACTCTACCTTATACATCACTCCATAGGAGGTGGGATCATGGCATAGTGGGTTAAGCCACATCTTGGGACACCTATATCCACATTGGAGTGCTGATTTGAGTCCTGGCTGCTCTGCTTCCAGTTCGGCTCTCTGCTAACATGCCTGGGAAGCAGCACACAATGGCTCAAATACATGAATCCCTGCACCCACGTGGGAGATCTGGATAGAGCTTATGGTTCCTGGTTTCAGACTTGCCCAGCCCCAGTTGTTTGGCCATTTGGGGAGTGAACCAGTTGTTGAAAAGATCTTGGCCGGCGTCACAGCTCACTAGGCTAATCCTCCTTCTGCGGCGCCAGTACTCCAGGTTCTAGTCCCGGTTAGGGGGCCAGATTCTGTCCTGGTTGCTCCTCTTCCAGTGCAGCTCTCTGCTGTGGCCCAGGAAGGCAGTGGAGGATGGCCCAAGTACTTGGGCCCTGCACCCGGATGGGAGACCAGGAGGAAGCACCTGGCTCCTGGCTTCGGATCAGCACAGCACGCTGGCTGTAGCGGCCATTTGGGGGATGAACCAACGAAAAGAAGACCTTTCTCTCTGTCTCTCTCTCTGTCTAACTCTGCCTGTCAGAAAGAAAGAAAGAAAGAAAGAAAGAAAGAAAGAAAGAAAGAATCTGTCTCTTCCTCTCTATGTCATTCTGCCTTTCAAATAAATAAATAATTTTTTAAAATCCACTAAACGAGAATGAATTAAACTCTCTAATTAAAACAATTTTGGCAGAAAGATTTTTTTTCTTTTTTTGACAGGCAGAGTGGACAGTGAGAGAGAGAGACAGAGAGAAAGGTCTTCCTTTGCCGTTGGTTCACCCTCCAATGGCCGCTGTGGCTGGCGCACTGCATCCGGCGCACTGCGCTGATCCAAAGGCAGGAGCCAGGTGCTTCTCCTGGTCTCCCATGTGGGTGCAGAGCCCAAGCACTTGGGCCATCCTCCACTGCACTCCCTGGCCACAGCAGAGAGTTGGCCTGGAAGAGGGGCAACCAGGACAGAATCCGGCGCCCGACTGGGACTAGAACCCGGTGTGCCGGCACCGCAAGGTGGAGGATTAGCCTATTGAGCAGCGGCGCCGGCCAGAAAGATTTTTTTTTAAATATCCAGCAGTCTGAAACCAGGAACCATAAACTCTATCCAGATCTCCCACATGGGTTCAGGGATTCATGTATTTGAGCCATTGTGTGCTGCTTCCCAGGCATGTTAGCAGAGAGCTGAACTGGAAGCAGAGCAGCCAGGACTCAAATCAGCACTCCAATATGGATATAGGTGTCCCAAGACGTGGCTTAACCCACTATGCCAACAAGGAATCACTTTAGATTTAAAAACACACAAAGGTTGCAAGTAAAAAGATAGAAAAAATTTCATGCAAACACTAACCAAAATAAAATTGAAGTAGTTTAGCTGATATCAGACAAAATATATTTTAAGGCACAAATTGTTACTCAGCTGAATTTTGTTTTGTTCTGGACATTTTATCACGATGAAGAGTCAATCCCACAAGATATTAGCATAATAATATGTCGGGGAACGGGACAGCCTGGCCAGCTGTGCCGCTCCCGACAAGAAGTTTAGTGCTGGGCTTTTTCCACCCTGCCCGTTGCTAATTGCAAGATCCTGTTTTGACTTTAAGCATCCTGTTATTGCATGTTTCCCACACTTAGTTGGTAACATGTTTTCCGTGAATGATATATATAAATAGGTGGACGGTGGGCGGGAGTGAGTGAATGAACGCTGGTAAAAGACGGAGGAGTGAATGAATGCTGGTAAAAGACGGAGGAATGAATGAACGCCGGTAACAGGCGGAGTTGTGAATGAACGCCGGTAACAGGCGGAGTTGTGAATGAACGCCGGAAACAGGCGGGAGTTATGAATGAACGCCGGTAACAGGAGGGAGCTATGAATGAATGCGAGTAGTAAGTAGGAGTGGTGAATGAAGGAGTTGTGAATGAATGAGTTGTGAATGAATGCCGGTAACAGGGCGGGCGTTCGCGACATGTAACGCGAGTCTGCTGAAAAATAAAGTGAAAGCTGAAAAGCCGATAAACGCGTCTGGTGTCTCCGAGGTCTCGCTGGCGTTAACCTATCCGGAAGGTGTACGCCTGCAACTGGTGCCGTGACTCGGATCACTGCGACGCGGAAAGAAGGTAAGAAATAAAACGTCTATAGACGGGAGTCTAGGGGAAAAAGCCTAGGAATACCGCGGTACAATGGGGAACACAGAGTCCACCACGAAAATGCACTTATTGATTAGCCGCCTTTTAAAGGCAACGGGGACGCCCGTAAAGAGTGTAGCTGTGTGCAATTTTATGAGGATACTATATAAAGCTTGTCCTTGGTTTGTTGAAGAAGGAGATTTATCACAGGTTCGGTGGAGACGGGTGGGACGTGAATTGCGAAACGCTGGAGTCGAGGAGGGAGTGATCCGCTTGTGGTATCTGATAGATACTGCTTTACGGTCAGAGGATGACCAGATCGGGGAACTCTTAGATGAAGGCTCCGAACTACTGGAGGAGCTCAGCGAAGACTCCCATGATAGTAGCGAAAAAGGAGATAGTATAGAGGAACAAAGGATGGAAGAAAGCGGAGGAGCCCGACCAAAAGCGAAACATCCGCAGACGCTGGGATCGCTTCCACTATACTCGGAGTTGCCCTTAATGCCCTCTGCTCCTCCTTACGAACCACCCCCTCATTCTATGCGCTGTTGCTGTTTTGCCGGCAATGCTTCCAGCGAGATGAGGCCCATAGTTTTAGAGTCTGGGCCGGAGAAACAGACTAGAAGGCAAATGCTTGAAAATGAAAGTGCTCGTAATGACGATGAAGCCGCTTTTTTTTATAAATACTGGGGATTTAACTCCCCACCCACCGCGGCGCCTGAAATCAAATTGGGCAGAGTTCTTTAACCCCCATCATCTCCACTCATCATGTTAAAACCTTAAATGACTTACAAAAATTGTGTGGAAATTTAAACTGGATTCGGCCTTATTGTAAAATGACTACTGAAGAAATGCACCCTTTGTTCCGACTTCTGGAAGGCGATGCATGCCTAAATTCACCCAGACAACTTACAAAGGAGGCAAAAGCAGTATTAAAAAATTTTGAACAGCGCCTTAAGAGCACCGCTATGCAGCGGTGTGACCCCACTATGCCCTTAAGTATTTTGGTGTTCATACAAAGTCATTATCCCTATGCTTTACTCTGGCAAGAAGGACCATTGTTGTTTATATACCCACATAACCATATGCCCAGATCTATTACCTCCTATGCAGAGGCTATGGGAAATTTAGTTTTACAAGCCATCCACCGAGTCGTAGAAATTGCAGGGAGAAGACCACAGTCCTGCATTCTTCCGTTAGAGTCTGTAGTCATTCAGGAGTGGGCTAAGGAAACTTGGCAATGGTCCCACATCACCAT